>NC_057794.1:293854151-294198673 GCF_018294505.1 Triticum aestivum | reverse complement strand
GGGCTGGCCGCGGGCTGGCGGTTCGGTGGGTGGTGGCTGGCAGCTCAGGGGGGGGGGTGGAGTTTGATGATAAACTGGAGGCCCTTGATTTCGTATCCAACGGCTGGAAAATCTAATGACCAGAGATGAAAAAGTCAGTCGACTGACGTGTAGCCTCACCCCACACGTACACATGCACGCACGCAAGACACGCATGCATGTAGGCATGCAACACTGACACGTACACACGCACGCATGCTAGCGTGCAACACTGACACGTACACATGCACTCACGAACACACACACGTACGCACCCATGCATGCAACACTGAAACGTACCCTTGCATGCACGCAACACTCGCATGCCTGCATGCACACAGCACACGACGCAAGACACACGCTCAACCTATACGTGCATGCACCCTTTGTTAAGGACATGGATTGTTATGGGTATCAATCAATCTTATCTGTGATAAGCAGGACATTGATGTTTGTAGCGGTCTTTATGAATCACAACATATCGAACGGGCTATCAACATAGTAGGCTTATCTACATGAAAAAGATGACGTCACACTCAATGAACAATTATCGGTTTATGAAATGCCTGTTTCTGACCGCCCTAGCCCACCAAAGGTTCCTCTGCTGTGCGCTGCCTGCGTTGGGTCACTGACATGCAGGCCATGCACCCAAAGAGCCCACACGTCAGTGAAAGAACAACCCGGTGTCCTAGGTCAGAGTCGAGGGTGCCACACTTGGAGATTTAACACGGTGCGTTAGGCTATCTGATGTTGGCATGTCATACATATTTATCACTTAGTCACTCATACTACAACAAGGTTAGCTATAATTGTATTTTTTTACTCCTCTCTATCTCTTTCTTCGTACTCCCTCTGTCCCATAATATAAGAACGTTTTTGACACTATTGTAGTGCCAAAAACGTTCTTATATTATGGGACACAGGGAGTACTAGTATTTATTGCATTTCCCAAGGAGTGACCTCTTCCAATGAAATGGTGTTGCTAAGTTTGCTTCATTTAATTAGCTATAGACTCAAAATTGTCTTTTCACCTAGGTACACGCGCTTAGCACCGTTTCTTCCTTGGGTCACCAAACTAGTCTCTCTCTTCTTGATTAACTTGCCACATCAGACTTTATGCCTATGTGGCAAGCTTAAGCACCTGTAGGAGCAAGTAAAAGTAAGTACAATAGTGCGCTTTACATGGCATTTTTGCATATGTGGAGGAAAGAGAGGCAAGGAAAAAGTGGAGAAGTTGGCTCTCATGCAAGAGCCAGCTCTACTACATGGTGGAGCATTGGGAGAGGCACCTGTATGGAGGTGGTCAGTAATCGGGAGACTCACGCCGGTCATAGCGCCGCAGTTAAAATGATAATGGCAAGTCAAATCACGGGGCCCCACCTGTCCAGTAGTAACTCGCTGTCAAATCACATAGCCCTACGTTTGCAGCAGCCTACTCCCTCGTCTTCTCGCGTTTGTGTCGAACCGACTAGGCAGAAATGCCCCGCCTACTATGCAAGAAAAGCCCCGCCCTCGACTTTTAAATACAACTACATCCGCTTAAGAATCCAATGATATACTTTTTGTGACATAGTAACTCATATTTAGTTAGTCAAATGGATGACCTAGAACTACGTGCAGGCCCTATAAACCGAGACGCCTAAAAATAAAAAAAACCAAGACGGAGAGGGTAGTTCAGCACGTATCTTTTTAGATCAATATAGTCGGGATTCACCAAGGAGCAAAACCAAGTGGTAGGCTGCTCCTGTCTGTTGGCGTAGCAACTCAAGCAGGGTCAGTCCGCACACGAAATGGCGACACACTTAACAGGACCCCTTTGGCCGACATGTGGCTCATCCACCGTCTTGTTCCACGTGTGATGCACCAAATTACAGTTCGGAGCAGCGGTTGAAATTGGAGGCACCCCGGTCGTAGCGCCGCAATAGTAAAAAATGAGCGATGAGGGGTCAAATCACAAAGCCCCACCTTTCCCGCATTAAGCTGGACGGACGGAGCAACCATCATTTCACTCTAGGGAACAATAGCATAAAGAAAAGAGAAAACGATGATGTGTGCGGCAGCTACCTAGGGCACCCTAGGGCAGGGGTCTCCACTACAGATCCTTTTTTTAAAGCGCCTCCACTACAAATCGGCTTCTCCCTCGTCCTCTTGAAGAAAACCAATGATGAGTGCGGCGGTAGGGTTTGTAGGAGTACTATGGCGTGCGGGGCCACGTCGTAGTAAATGGGTTCGAGTCGATGCCTTAAATATGTGTGGGCCGCTTGGTTTTACGGGAACGAGGCAGCATTTTGGGTTCGGGGACCAGTGGAGATATAGTACGTACAAAAAATTGTGGACGTAGGTTCGACCGGAAGGCAATGATGCATGGGCCCTGCATTTTGATATACTCGGGGCCGCGTGAAATTTCCTACTCTACTCAAAACTAGTAAGGTACACATGTATTGAATGCATGAGATTTCGAAACCAAATTATGAATAAATACACACTATAGCATGTAAAGCTCTGAGTCATATATGCATGATGTAGATGTTCGTTTAGTTCTTATAGTTCATCTCATTCAAAATCATTTAGTTTTATAAAAATGTTAAGATTCATGGGGTTGTGCATTGTAAATCATCTTTACCTAATAATAAAGCAAATTGGGTTTCTTTCATCCATCATGGCATTTTTCAGAAAAGTCCCCTCTATTTCAAAGAATTCAACCCGCAGTCCTGTTTTAAGTTAAAACGAATTGTTATTATCGTATTTTACACAAAAGTCCCTATCTTTTTTTGAAATCAACCTGCCATCCGGATTTAAGTCGCACCCGAACCGTTATTTTACATTTTTCTAAACCCCCCCTGATGTTTTAGATAATTCATTCGCGGATCATATTTAAGTCAAACAAATGGTTTTTAAAACCATCCATATCTTTTAAACCGTAACTCCGATTTGAACATGTTATATACGAAATTTGATTAGAAAAATATGTAGAATATGAATATGAGATTATTTTTACCTGTTAAGTATTTTTAAATATTATTTTGGAATATATTTGAGTCAAACCAAATGATTTTCTAAATTATCTGTATCTTTTAAACCATTTCTTAAATTTTAACATATTATATATGAAATTTTATTAGCAAAATGTGTGGAATCTAAAAATGATGTTAATTTCACCTACTAAATATTTTAAATATTGTTATGGAAGCAAACTTATAATTTATAGCGCAAGATTCGTTTTTTTCATACTTATGGCGATCTAGATTGCAAATAAACACCCCACTATAACCATATACGGAAAAGAAAACATCGATAACTACACATGCATACCTCTGAAAACTGTCGCAGGGGAAAACAACAGATTTCTCGTCGCGAGAGTGAGAGAAAGCGAGCGAGCGAGAGAGAGAGAGAGAGAGGGAGAGGGGGGAGAGAGGGAGAGAGAGAGACGCCTTAGGATTAACCATATTCAACACTAGTTTTTTGTTGTTTTGTGTGAACACCGAGGCCATCGCCAGCGAGGGTGAGAAGGAGGATAAGCAGCAACACAACTATGATGCCTCGCAAAAATAAAGGAGATGGACCTATTGTGGTCTTGAGTGATGGTTGTTGAGTTAAGAGCGTGTGTTATGTTTTCTCTCCTGTTGCAACGCACGGGCTCTTTTGCTAGTAAAGTAAAAAACAAATAATGGCAATTCATTTAGAAAAAAAAATCAATTATGATACAGAAGATTCTAGAACAAAGGAGAAGTGCTTGTGTTTCGAGGTTTGTGCATTATGCTTAAGTTCAACCATGGAGTCTTCTAAATTGTACATGTGGCAGGTCTGGTGGAATGTTGATGATATCCAATGGCCAGTAGTGCTCGGATTTGCCTATCTCTGCACTGTCGGGTTAGCTTCATCCAGCGACCATCTTTCAAAGTTATTGGCACACTATATAGTTCTTGTGCCATAGTTGCATGTTTTGGAAAAAAGCTACTAGTGGGTTGTACTATCTATTTAGGAATAGAAGATGTATACATGGAAGTTGTAGGGAAAGAGATGACATGGAGCATCTCAATTCTTATGAGTAGGGATTGGAAAAGAGATGTCATTTGGTTCACATCATAGGAACTTTTCTATTGAATCTAGAGATGACATGTATCTTAATTCCTATGAGGAGGGATTAGAAAAGAGATGTAATTTGGTTCATATCATAGGAACTTTTCTATTGAATATACGCTAATGTTTATTTTCCTTTGAAATTAAGGGAGTATAGGAATCCATTCATCTGAACCAAGTGGCTCTAAAGCTATAGAAATGATATCATGTTTATTTCCTTTGAAATGTGGAGTATATGAATCTATTCCTATGAACCAATTGCTCTAAAGGAAAAAATCCTATAAAAATCATATCATATAGAGTTCCTATGATATTCCTGGACACTAAAGGATGCTTGAAATTGTTGCGGGTGATACGATGATCTTTCTTTGTAGACTCCTCACCCATCTTTATAGTTACCTCTCAAAGATGAATGAAATGATATATACATGGTATTCTACATGTGTAATTTGGTACACGAAAACTCGGTAAAAGTTTGCGAGGTCCGAATTTTCAATAAAGCTATATGCACTGCATTTCAGAACGGAGGGAGCATACGGCAGTTGCTAACACTCACGTGGAAGATTTGTGTGTAGGAGGAGTGGCTGTTCTATTAAATGACATGGCAAAACTGACACTGTCGGATGCCGATCTAACGGTTCTTACGACGTTCATCGGGAAAAGGCTTGTGGCGAACGTTTGTCGGATAATGATTTATGAACACATGTATTGCATTGATACGTGCCCCCCTCTCTCTCACGCACACGCACCCTCACGAGTCACGAGCCTCCCGAGTCCTATCGAAGACTGGCACGTCGCACCCATCGTCTATCTGTAGGTAGACGTCACGCACCTATGTGCTCTTCACACCCTACCCTCAGAACTTCTAAAAAACAAAAGACGGCACACACATTTTATTTTAGCTCACACGTCACACACTTATACTATTACTCTTGCAGCGAACGTTCTTTGGGCATAGTATATTGTACTCTCACGAAGAGAAGCGGTGCACGCACGCACAAGTTCTCTCACACCCACTCGCAGGTACACGTAGGAGCGCATTTTTTTGAAGCTGGTACAACAAAATCACTCCACTATATATAAAAGCAGGAGCCTTAGCGCTTGCTTTACTAGGGTTCCTCTCGTTCACTCTCTCATGCTCTCCAGATCTAAGCAACACATAGGTGGCCACACTCTCTCTCAGCTCACGGCTGGTCACAAATCCGGCTGGACAACCTCGACCGGGGCAGGGGTGTAGGTGCATCATTCACACTGTCGTCGGCGACGAGGGAGGAGACCAACAGCTGCCACGCGTCCCAATCGGCAGCCGTGTCGTTCTCTCCGAGAGAGCGCCGGCTCGGGAGGGCCTCCGACCCCTTCTTCCTCCCTGTGGTATTGTGGCCAAGATGTGGCCCCATGACGCCGTCTTTGCCACATGCCGACGACCCTCAGGTATATATTCCTTCGAAACCTGCCTTGCTCTACTACCCCAGATCCCTTCGTGTGGATCCTTTTCTACTTCCGTCCGCTGTTCCAAAGCCACCTAGACTTCTACTATTATTAGAAGTAAAGCTAGTTCATACAGTCGACTCAAAGCGTTAGTTCAAACAGGGAAGAAAGTGGGAAAGCTGTAGCATGAATCTAGGACTTGGTTCTAAGAGGAAACGGGGGAAAGTAGTAATATCTGTCACTGTTTAAATAACCGTATTTCGTATTTGCGCAAATAGGGATGTCTGTCTCCATATCGTTCTGGGATGTCTGTCTCCGTATTGTTTCTATCCGCGCAATCAAAAGCACACACCTCAGTTTTAGTACAACTGCGCAAAATGAGATGGCTATCCCTCGTTGTCGTCATCTAACCTCCCGTCTTCAAGGTATCCCTACATTGGTAGTAACTAAGGTAGAATGACCAACGCAATCTAAAAGAAGCTGATTCGTACGTTTTACTTCCTGATTGAAGTGCAGGGATGAGCGAAAACAACTACATCCTAGTCCGGAATGCACTTTCTACCAGTTCATCCATGGACCAAGGACTAGCTGGCACGGCTGCACGGCTCTTTTTTGGACAGGTGCGCGGACAAGAGGCATTGTGGTCTGCTTATTTCTGCAAATAGCGGTGCTTAAATTTAGTGGAATGCATAAGCATTTCAGCTGGTCAGTACACTGCATGGTTCAGTTCAGCATTCCAGCTGAGACCACAATTATAATTTGTTATTCTGGAATGAGAGAACCTAACCCTGGATGGTGGGAACAAAAAAAAACCAGAGTGAACTCCAGGAAATTTAAGCCTGCCGGGAGGCCCTTTTCTCAGAGAAGCCTTGCTTGTTTTTTCCTGATTTGTAAACCTTCTCACAACTTTGTCTTTTGCTGTGAACTAGTATATGTTTGTTATGTTCTATGAATCATTGAGATGTATAAAATTGCTTAACTTATGCTTTTCAAGTTTTTTATGAAGACGAGTTTAATGTGAGTGTTCCACATGAGTGCTGGACTATCGTGTGAACGTTTGGAATTTATTACATTGTGGCCTCAATTAACTGCATGAACCACTGTAACAAGATACATAGTTGCTTATATGTCAGACAGCAGATTGTTGATTGTTAGCTGGTCGATAGCCTAGCGTTGAAGCGAGCTGAGCCAATGTGCCGTGTTTTGCACAACTGCTTACAAGTGGGGTAGCACCAACAGTGTTTACAAGTACTTATGTATACGTCGGTGCACAGTTCTCGAACAAGTGATCTATTTCATCAAAACACACACTGCTCGTATGATAAACCGTGACAACTTATGTCTTACCATGCCATATTCATGAAAAAACTAGTGAGTACGCATCTGTTTCGGCAACAATTATGACGGTTCTCACATGATTCACGGGCACACAAAAGTAGCAGCAGTTCCCATAGACAGATTCAAACAGAGTACTAGCCCCAGAGGGGTCGATAACAGGCAAGGTTCGGATAATTAGACACAATCCAAACTACTATTAAACACTAGCTGGGGCAACTATTTCATGCCTCGATCTAATTTGGGCTGGACACAAGACGGACCTTGCCATGCACATCATCGAGGACGTCCCGCAGCAGCTCAATCCTGTGAACCTTCATGAAGACAACCTTGTGGCCTTGCCACTCATAAACTTGTTTGTGGAGGCATGCCACGTCATCTTCCCGCGTAAGCTTGACAAGAACAGTATGCCTCACAAACGAAGGAGTAGATTTGAACTTCTGGTGCTTCAGTACACCCTGGACAACACGCCTGACAACAGTGAGGCTGGAATACAACTCTTCATTCGTATAACCGCAAATGGCTTCCAGGATCCAACAGCCTAAGAACTCTGTTTTCCCAGTGCGTATATTCAGGTCGTCCGCCTCATAGCGAGTGACATGTACAACCACACAATCCTTGTCTGCATCAGGGCTCTAATTGAAACAGAAACAAATTCTGAATTACTTTTCAGTATAAGAAACACAAGTCATTTAAACCGCTATGTATAGCATGGCATCGAAGTTAATAAAATTTTGCATTATTAATCACCACATACTTCCTTTTCTAAAAAAAATCACCACATACTTAGATGAAAAACCACAATCGAGATCAGCAAAGAAGGAAATCACCTTGGGCAGCTCAGCGGGGGGGGGGGACACATCCTTGAAGGGGGAAAACTGCTCCTGCAGTGCCACGGGGGATGTAACCTCAAACGGGGCGTTGACCATCTCAGTAGTGGCTGTGAGCGTATCTGGGGTCGGCTCGGTAGTTGCCTCCATCTTCTTGGAGGTCTCTGTCTCGTGGGAATCAGCCTCCCGCGTCTGCTCCAATATCGAAAGACCTTTGCCTGGTTCTCCTTGGTCCATCATGAAACTGACGAATACTAGGAGACCACTGAAAGGAAAACACAATCTCAATGACAATGAAACAAAAAATAGAGTGAGGATCGGTTACTGCTTTGCAAAAGTTCTTTTTTTTCTCTGAACAAAAATATACCAACATCACGGATCCGCTTACCTTCCCTTCGTTCGGAGAGAAGAACAGTGGCAGATGCGAGTGTTGCCTTTCTTGAAGACGGTGAGGGAGAAGGGGATTCAGCGAAGAGTAAAATGATGGTTGCTTCGTCCGTCAAACTTAGACTGCGGGGAGGTGGGGTTTTGTGATACGATGGCTCGTTACTGCCGTGCTACGACCGGGGTGACTCTCCGCCTGCATACTGCCTTCTAATTTGGTGGATGGCATTTGGGCCCGCGCGCTACATGGCCCGCATGTCGGTGAATAAAAGTATAACGACATTCAGTAGAGGGAGACGTTTCAATGACCTAGGAGGAGCCAGAAGCGGTAGAGTGTCTCCACTGTACTAGTAGTAATTGTTTTTCTGGGTAGTTGTAGAGTGTCTCCACTGTACTAGTAGCAATTGTTTCTCTGGGCCCAAGACAAAACAGCCCATCCACACTAGTAAATAGTAAAATCAATTCAAAAGCCCATATATTTACTGAATGAGAGGCGCTACCCACACCCAACACACCACCACCCCCCCCCCCAAAAACCTGGGTGCTCTTCTTCCTCCTCGCTCCCACCCACCTCACGTCAGCTCGCTCCACTCGTACCCCCAAATTCCTCACCTCACTCCTACAGAAAACCCCAGCTACCCTTCTTCCTCACTCTTACAGAAAACCCCCAGCTCCCCTTCTTCTTCGCTCGCACTACAACTAGGCTCGTCATTCGTTACTCTGCTCAAATCTGTGAGCGCGACGCGACGCCCTCGAGGAAAATGGAGTCGGCTGACCCCAGCACCAAGAAGATGAGGCTCCCGCCAGCGGCGACGCCTGTTGTAGATCCCGCACCTGGCAGTGCGGGGAGAAGCGGCGACGCCGCACCCACCGGATCCTAGGAACCCGTAGAAACTCGGGTGGACCGCATCAGCGATCTCCCGGACGCCGTCCTTGGGGAGAAAATATCGCTTCTCCCCACCAAGGATTGCTGCCGCACCCAAGTCCTCTCAATTCGGTGGCGCCCTCTCTTTCGCGTCGTGTCCCTTAATCTCGACTGTCGTCAGCTATCTCTCTTCAATGGTTTTGAAATCCCCAGAGCCATCATCTCCTCCCACCAGGGCTCCGTTCAAAGCCTCTGCATCCCGTCATGCTACCTGAGCAAGCATACCATGCCCTGCACGGTGGACGCCTGGCTGAAATCCCCTGAATTCACAGAACTACAACTGCCTGAGTTCTACTATTCCCCTGGAAATCACATACCACATACCGAACGCCATGAACTTGTGCCCTCAGCACCGATGTCCATCTCGCGGTTTTCGTCCTCTCTCCACACCGCCACCTTTGCGCTGTGCTACCTACCAGACAATCTGGTACAAAACCGTCGACTCCCATTTGTCAAGAAACTTTCACTTGTGCGGGTTCGTATATCGAAGGCCTCATTGCACAGCATCATCCACTCCAGTTGCCCTGCGCTGGAGTGCTTGGTGCTTGTTACCTAAAAAGGCTTTCACCCCGCTTTATATTATAAAGCAATTGCCCAAGCCAAACATCCAACAAGGTTCAAACACACACACACGCACAGGTCTAGCACAGACAAGCAGTCAAAGGGTTAATGCTGAGGGCACAGCTCAATAGCTTGGTGCTTGTTTTCACAGTTAGAATCGGTTGTCTCCAAATAAAGTTGCCTAACCTTGTAAGAATTGGAATTTATTTTGACAGAAGACAGATCATCATCCAAGACGCCCCTTCACTTCAGAGGTTGATCCTTGATTCTAGTTATTCACCGTTGCAAATAACCGTCCTCTCCGCGCCTAAATTGGAGACCTTGGGTGTAATACATGATCTCTGTGCTCATTTCAATATGGTGTTTGGCTCCACAGTTCTTTAGGTTCTTTATATTATCTTCTACACTTGTAACCATATGCTGCATTTTAAATTTCTGCACATAATTTATATATCATCTTGGAGTACACATTTTGTACTAATATTATGTTCTATGCTCAATGAAAAGTTTCTCCATGGATGGCCTATCAATGGTGTTGGATTCTGTCAAGATCTTATATATCCAAATGAATAGTTTTGATCTGAACAAGATTATTGGCTTGTTGCAATGCTTTCCATGTCTGGAGAAGTTGTATATAAAGGTGATAATTTCACGCACATTGGAAGCCCGCATATAGTGTACTAGAATTAACCGTTCAACTGTTGCTCTTTCGACACTCTTCTTTTAGACCTTAACTGTTTTCAATCTTCATGTCTATTTAGGTAACATGACGGGGTAAGAAAGTTATAACCAATCGGTGGATTCATAAGCATCGGGATTTTATCACTTCTCATGAGATTCGATTGAAGACAATAACGCTAGAACGATATGTAGCCAACCATGCAAACACAAGATTTGTCACATTCTTCCTGCTGAATGCGAGGTTACTATTGTCCATCAGGCTTAAGTTTATCAGCAGCATGGTTTTGACGGATGGGTATGTCGAAGAGCAAAAAAAGGAGTTTCAGGTGGGCAAAAGAGCTTCTGAACCTGCCGGGCTTCTATTTACAACATATTGTGGTCATAATCCAGTAAATTTTACGACCCAGGATGTTCGTTCTATGGACCTGACCGATCCATTTGACTGTGACTGCCGAAAACAGTGCTGGAGTTAGATGTTGTTGCCCTTTTCAATCTGGTTTTTTTTGTAAACCTGATGAACACTTAACCCTCGTGCTTTTGTATAGTTTGTAAGCTGGAGTTAGATGTTCCTGGCCTTTTCAACTCGGCTGTGACTGTCATATTTTCTTTGAAACAAGGAAAATGGCTTGCCATTCGTTTAATTTAGAGTGAAATATTGTAACAAATCACAACCAAGGGAAATAACATCACTCTCGCCAGCTGCTTGAGCTCACTGTGCATTACAGAAGCCAAGTGATTAGCCCCCACCAGCACCCACAAACTTATTTCGAACTAGCACATCACATGGGCTGTAAATTTTCATAGGGAAGGCCGCATGACCGTGACAGATTTGGATTCTGACATTTGGGACCTGCGAGGAAATAGCCTATCCAAGGTGGTGTCGACTTACTAGCCAGTCAACAAACGATTCTGCCTACCAGCTGTTGGATTGACATCCAACATCTGTTGTGTATCTTCTATCTCTTGTCTTCTTCTTCCTCCAGCCGCCCAAACCAAACCACCCCATCGGCTCCGCCTGCTCCCGCCTCCCATGGTTGGCTGCGCCTCCGCCCCCCTACCGTACGTACCCTCCAACGTTGGCCAGTCCCTCCCTCTATTCCCTCACACGTCCTGTTATTCTCCGGCGACGTCAGCCCCAACACGCACCCGCGCCCGAACCAGTCAACCCTCGTACTCCCCTCCGCCTGCGACTGGACCGGCGCATCTTCAACGGCTCCTGTTCATTCCGTTCGAGGCCTCGCCGTCGTCCTCTGCCTTGCGGCCTTGGTTCGCTCGCCGTGCGCGGTTCGCCGCCCTCTTGCGTTGTCAACGTCGTCAACAACCGAGAGGAACAAGGAGATGACTGTACGTGGAGAGGATGACAGTATGGACCCACCAGCGTCATGGCAGTACGCAAGTAAGTGCCTCTATAGTACAAGCCCAAAAATATGGTCCCTCCTAATGGTTGGACATCTGGGGCTCACGCCATTGTCAACATAGTCAATAAACGAGAGTATTACACTACGAGCGGCTGACACCAGGGACCCAGCAAGTCGTGCAGTTTTTTTTTGAGGAACAAGCAGTTGTTATTTATACTAGTTTTAGCGATGGATCAGGGTAACAACGGGGCTGTGCGGGGGCTATGGCCCGTCTAGCCAGGGTTTTATTTATGTTTACCACATCATGAGCCCAGTTGTGTTTTTTCTTGCTGAAATTGGCTAGCCAGTTCTATTTTTTTTAAAGAAATACCCAAACAAGGCCTACTTGCTTTATCAGCCCTGTTGGGCTGCAAATCTTTCAAGACGAGGAGAGTTTCATTCGGTTTGCCCAGAAATGGGCTGTACATTTTTAAAACACATCAAACCGGGAATTAGTTTCAATTTTTTTTCATTACAAGATCTTAAATTCCATTGATTTTTATGCGTGGATAATTATTTGGATTTTATATTTATATAAATTATTTTTCAAAATAGTTTGAATGTGAATCGATATTTCTGGATTAAAAACAGTTGATCGCACCGAAATATGCAAAATTTCGTATACTTTTTAACCGTGGCCACAATATGGGGTGTAATGCTAACAAAAAGAAGGTGGGCTCCAAAAAAATTCTTAAGAATTAGCAAATGGGCTGTACATTATTAGAAATAGTGGTAGATGGGCTGTATGTTGTTTTCACAGATTTGAGGCTGACTTGTGCGCCTACTACAGGTTGACGCGTATGCTTTCATAAAAAAAGGTTGACGCACACGCAACGCCCTGTCAACTTAGTCAACACACAAGAGCAGTGACTGTTGGATGTCCATCCAACGGCTTTCGTGCTTCTTCAATCTCTGCTCTTCATGCTCCAGCCGCTCAAACAAGCGCCCACGAGACTGCCTGCTCCCTCCTCCCGCGGCCGGCTATGCTGTCGCGCAGGCGTCACGGCCCCATCGTACTCCCATCGCTGGCCTAGCCATCCCTCTACTCACCCACACATGTTGTTATTCTCCAGCGACGGCAGACGAACCAGTAAACCCTCGTAATCCTCTGCGTGGGAAACAACTGCCGAGTATTCCCTGGCTCCGTGTCATTCCCTTCCTAGGCCTCACCGTCGTCCACCGCCCTGGTGCTCTCGGCGCGGCCTGGTCAACGTGGTCAATGAACGACATCCATCGGAAGTGGATTGTACGTGCAGAGGCTGACAGCTGGGTCCACGACCGCACGCAAGGAAATGCCTCCTTATTACGTACAAAATAATGATTCCTCTACCTGACAGCTAGGACCCATAGGAAGGGCCTCTGTATTCTGCAAAAAAACGTTCCCCCTCCCCCCCGCTGATCGGTCGGACCCACCAGCTATATCTTTGCACACAAGGAAGTGCCTCCTTATTACGCCCAAAAAAATGAACACCCCCCTGCTAGCTGGGACCCACCATATTGTTGGGCTGACTTGTGGGCCTACTAAGTTGACGGGGACGGAGGGCTTTGTCAACTTAGTCAATACTCCAGTGACCGTATGATGTCCATCCAACGGCCATTGTGCTTCTTTAACCTCTGGTCTTCTTGCTCCAGCCGCCCAAAGCAGCGCCGGTCGTGCCGCCTGCTCCTGCCTCCCATGGCCGGCTGTGCTACCGCGGAGGCCTCACCGCCCCCATACTACTCCCACCACAGGCCAGTCCATCCCTCCACTCACCCACACCCCCTGTTATTTTGCGGCGACGGCAGCCTCACACCGCAGCCGAACCAGCGAACGCTCGTACTCCTCTCCGCATGGGCATCCACTGCCGCATCTTTCCCGGCTCCGCGTCGTCCCCTTCCTAGGCCTCGCCGTCGTCCACCACCGTGGTGCCCTCGGCGCGGTGTGGTCAACTACCGACTTCCATCGGAAGAGTACTGTACGTGGAGCGGCTGACAGCTGGGTCCACGGTAGCCGCAAGGAAGTGCCTCCTTATTACGCGGAAAATAATTATTCCTCCACCTGACAGCAGGGACCCACCGGACAGGCCACCAGTATTTTGTGAAAAAAATCATTTCCCCCTGACTACTAGGACCCACCAGACGGGCCACCATATTTCGCGAAAAAACGTTCCCCCCGCTGTCAGCTCAAACCCACCGGGAGTGTCTCCTTATTACGCACAAAAAAATGAATACTCCCCCGGCTAGCTGGGACCCACCTTGGTGGGAGGCTGACTTGTGGGCCTACTAAGTTGACGGGGACGAAGGGCTTTGTCAACTTAGTCAATATGAACGATTCTAGCTCCAGTGACCGTATGATGTCCATCCAACGGCCGTAGTGCTTCTTCAACCTCTGGTCTTGTTGCTCCAGCCGCCCAAAGCAGTGCCGGTCGTGCCGCATGCTTCTGCCTCCCGTGGTCGGCTGTGTTGTCGCAGAGGCCTCACCGCCCCCTACTATTCTCACCGCTGGCCAGGCCCTGCGGCGACGGCAGCCTCACACCACAGCCGAACCAGTGAACGCTCGTACTCCTCTCCGCGCGGGCTTCCACTGCCGCATCTTCCCCGGCTCCGCGTCGTCCCCTTCCTAGGCCTCACCGTCGTCCACCGCCGTGGTGCTCTCCGCGCGGAGTGGCCAACGTGGTCAAGGAATGACTTCCATCGGAAGAGTACTGTACGTGGAGAGGCTGACAACTGGGTCCATAGCCACAGCCCAGTTTTTTTGTGATCTGCCAAGTAAGTCGCTTTGTTAGGCCTGTTGGGATGCAAATCTTTCAAGACAAGGAGAGCTTTCATTTGGATGGCTGAGAAAATAGCCCATTAGTAATGAGAAATGGGCCGTACATTTTTAAAACACATCAAATCGGCAATTAGTTTCAAATATCTTTTTTTATTTCAAGATTTTAAATTACATTAATTTTTATGCGTGGAGAATTGGTGGGATTTTATATTGATATACATTTATTTTTAAAAACTGTTTGAATGTGAGTCAAAATTTCAGGATTAAAAACAGTTCGGACCGCACCGAAATATGCAAAATTTCGTATAATTTTTTAACTGTGGCCACAATATGGGCTGTAATGCTAACAAAAAGAATATGGGCTCCAAAAAACCCTTAAGAATTAGCAAATGGGCTGTATATTATTAGAAATAATGGCAGATGGGTTGTATGCTGTTTTCCACAGATTTGAAGCTTTCCTAAAAAAAGGTTGAAGCACAAGCACTGACTGTTGGATGTCCATCCAACGGCCGTCGTGCTTCTTCAATCTTTGCTCTTCCTGCTCCAGCCGCTCAAACAAGCGCCGGCGGGACTGCCTGCTCCCTCCTCTCCGCGGCCGGCTGTGCTGCCGCGCAGGCCTCACCGCCCCACCATACTCCCATCGTTGGCCTAGCCATCCCTCTACTCACCCACACCTGCTGTTATTCTCCGGCGATGGCAGACGAACCAGTAAACCCTCGTACAGTCGTACTCCCCTCCTCGTGGGAAACAACTACCGAGTCTTCCCTACCTTCGTGTCATCCCCTTCCTAGGCCTTGCCGTCGTCCACCGCCGTGGTGCTCTTGGCGCGTCGTGGTCAATGTGGTCAACGACCAACTTCCATCGAAAGAGTACTGTGCGTGGAGACGCTGACAGCTGGGTCCACGACCACAACAAGGAAGTGCCTCCTTATCACGCGCAAAATAATTATTCCTCCACCTGACAGCTGGGACCCACCGGACGGACCATCGTATTTCACGGAAAAAACGTTTCCCCCCTGACTGCTCGGACCCACCAGCTACACCTTCGCATGCAAGGAAGTGCGTCCGGGCAAAAAAACAAAATGATTTGCCCCCCTGACTGCTGGGACCCACCAGCTACATCTTCGCACGCAAGGAAGTGCCTCACAGTTGGGACCCACCTGGTCGAAGCATACGTAGCGTTGTCATTCTGGTCGAGAACGTGTACGTACATATATACTGGTGGATGTAGAGGCGTGCATGTGTCGTAGTAGAGGTGCACACGTAGCATGTACACGTACGTACATCGGCCAGGGTGCAAGAAAGAAAATACGGCCACGTATGTGTACATACGGGCGGGGTCTCGAACGCCTACTCGCGCATACGTATGGCGAGGGCTCGTTGACATGGCTGGGTCAGAACGGAGAAACAACATCGTCGTTGTGTTCATGGGGAGGCAACGGAATGCGTCGTGTTCATGGGGAGGCAACGGAATGCGTCGTGTTCATCGGGAGGAAACGGAACGCATGGGAGCCAACCGGCTGGGTCGGAACGGAATGCGTGGTCGTGTTCATCGGGAGGCTTGGACGGAACAGGCGATGGAAACGAGGCCCGGCGTACCGCAGAATGGAGGAAACGACCTTGTGTTCGACCGTCCACGTTCGAAACGGCATCCTGTTCATCGAGAGGGGTGTGGCGTACCGCAAAACGGACGAAACGGACCTCCTACGGTCGAAACGGGGGTCCTGTTGATCGGGAGGGGTGTGGCGTACCGCAAAATAGGACGAAACGGACCTCCTACGGTCGAAACGGGGGTCCTTTTGATCAGGAGGGGTGTGGTGTACCGCAAAATGGACGAAACGGATCTCCTACGGTCGAAACGGGGGTCCTGTTCATCAGGAGGGGTGTGGCGTACCGCAAAACAGGACTCCACAGGATACTTTTCATCTCCACCGTCGACCTCCTCCAGCCTCCACGGGCTACCGTCGAACTCCTCCAGCCTGCACGGGCTCCTGTTCATCCAGCCTCCACCGGCTACTGTTCAACCACCCCTCCACGGGCAACCCTCCACCGTCTACGGTTCCTCTAGCCGTCCACACCACGGGGTCCTGTTCAACCACCCCTCCATGGGCACCCCTCCACCGTCTACTATTCATCCAGCCCTCCACACCACGGGGTTCTGTTCATCCAGAGGTAACGCCACCGCTCACTGTTCATCCAACCCCCCCCCCCCGCAATGCTCACTGTTCATCCGAGAGGCAGCATCGATTGGCTTCAGTTAGCAGCAGTAGCGAAGGAATCGCTCGATTGGGTTCAGTTAAAAGCCATCGATCGATCGCTCGGGTTCAGTAACGCGTAGCCTGCAATGCAATCGCTCGGGTTCAGTTAGAGCCCAATGCCTCGCACACACGCGCGTACGTGTACGAGAGAAACGTGCATCGCTCGGTCCCCGACCTCCCACCGTAACCGGGAACTCCCCGAAATTTTCCTCGCCCTCGCTTCTACCACGGTTTTTTCCGTCATGGACGACCCAAAGAATGTCATGCCGCTGCGTCTCCGGCCCGCCCAGGATGAAAAGCCCATTTCCTGTCATGAGTTTTTGTCATAGAAGTAGGAGCCCACCACATCTATGATGGTACCGGGTTTTGTCACAATTATCGTCATAGAAGTGTCATATGTATGACAGAAAAAAATTCGTTCGGCCCTAACTGTCACGGACGTGTCTTTTTTTGTAGTGTTGCAATATTATCAGTGCATAATGACCACTTTTCCATTGTGGTGACCCCTTAATCTATAAAAGGAGGCCCATGGCAACAGTAGAAAGCGTTAGAAGGTTGGATAACACATATGCCCATACGCGCATAGCCACTGCCGCTCTTGCTGGGCAAGTGTACTACGCACCACCACCACCCTTCCACCATCAATCCACCAAAGCAGGAGTAGGGTTTTATGCCTCACAGTGGCCCGAACCTGGGTAAAATGGCCCGCGTGATCTCCGTTGTGCTGCCCAAGTGCCCGTCTGCTCTTTGTGCAACGTGACCTCCCCCTGCCGAACCAGCAAGTGGCCCTCTGGTCCCATAGGTAGTCGTGGTTTCCAAGGACATCTTTGGTGCGCCAGGTAGGGGGAATCGCTTGCGCGAACCTGAAAGCGTGTGCAACGCGTCATCTTCATCATCGTCTTCACCTTCGATGACGCCATCGACCATGGCGCCCAAGAAAAAAATCCGGTGCTTCGGTTCACCCATCCACCTCGAAGGCTCCGCCGCCCGTGGCCTTTAATGTCGCGGGGGATGCGGAGGCGTGCGAGGACGTTGGCGCTGCTGGGGACGTGGTCGGAGCAGGCGGCACCATCACCACTTCCCCTGCGGCCGACATAGGAATAGGAGACATCGGAGGAGAATAACGTCAGCCACGCCCCGATGGCACGCTCCACAAGGTATGGGTGAGGGGGTTACTCTGTCCGCGCCCCCTCCTCCCGCCGACGTACACAGCCGCAACAACAACACTTGGTCCGGGGCGAATCATCGCCCTCCGGTCGCCCCCACCACGGGAGCGACCGCGCGTGCGCCTCCCCCGGGACGGGTCGACCAAGTCGCTGAGCCCGACGGAGCCGCTGGCCCTCGAGCGCCTTCGCCACACCACCCTGCCATCTAGGTGGCCGCCCCGCAATAGCGGGGGCGTGGTGCTGCCATCGCTGGCACCATCAGGAGCCAAGAGACGGTGCGATCTACTTCATCATCACCATGCCAAGTGCAGCCACATAAGCCATGGCGCGGGCTCAGGTGCTGTTAAGGTTTCCACCAGTGGTCGAGCAGATGGATGAATGGCGTGCCACCATCCAAAGTCAGCTCGGTTTCGCCGAGGCTGGGGGCTCACAGCGAGCTGGACCGCCACGACCTCCGCAAGCGATGACAATGGCTCATGCTGCTGGCCACACGGAAGGGGCCACCCCCATGGTGTAGTCCCCACCACGACAGGCAGTGTGAGCGCAGCAGAATCAAGAACATGACGATGTCTCGATGGCCTCTTATGACCCCCGAGCACGTCCAGGACAACGGCAAGCCCCGGAGGATAGGCGGGATGGGGGGAGGCGGCGCGCCATCGTTATGTGACGCTGCGACTACCACCACTGGACCGATGGGTGCGATGGCCCCGGCATCGACGAGCCTACGCTCGATATTGGCGGGTGCCTGCCTTTCGAAGTTGGGTGCCCTGCCTTTACTCGAGAGTTGCGGAAGTTCGTTGCCCATCCGTTCGCATGTTCAAGCCAGAGATACTTGAGAAGTACGATGGGAGGTTGAACCCCGCAAAGTTTCCGAGCATCTACACCATTGATGTTCAGGCTGCCGGGGGAAGAGATGAGAAGGTGTTTGCCAACTATTTCCCTTTGGCTCTCAAGTCCAATGTGAGGTCTTGGTTAATGCACCTGCCGGAGAACTCCATTTCATCATGGGCTGACGTGTGCCACGAGTTCATTGGCGCCTTTACCGGTGGCCATCAAGAGCCAGGCCGACCCAGCGACTTGCAGCTTCTCCAACAGAAGCAAGGAGAGACCCTCCATAAGTATCTACAGAGATTCAGCAAGGTCCATAGGAACATCCTAAATATTCATTCGGCAGCTGTGATAGCTTCCTTCCAGTCCAATGTGCACGACTGTCGGATCCATTCCAAGATGAACGTATGGTTGCCCAAGACTATGCAGGAGCTTTACACCTTGGTGGATAAGTGTGCTCGAATGGAGGAGGGAAGGAAGCTTCGCGGAGAGAAAGATTGCACCAACGTTGATTCATAGGACGATGATGAATCTACCAATTAGAAGAAGAGCAAGAAGCGCAGTAAGAAGCGGAAGGATAAGGCAGTGATGACTGTTGAAGGATCGGGTACACTTAGTACCGGCAAGAAGGCTAAGGCTGAGGTCCCCAGCAAGGACGCAGTCGTGTGCGCTGACTGCCGGAAGGCCGTGGCTGCCGAGAAGGCTAGGAAAGGTGATGGGCCATATTGCAAGATTCATCGGACCAAAGGCCGCGACCTTCAAGAGTGTGATACGTCTCCATCGTATCTACTTTTCCAAACTATTTTCCCCTTATTTTGGACTCTAGCTTGCATGATTTGAATGAAACTAACCAGGACTAACGCTCTTTTCAGCAGAATTGCCATGGTGTTTTTTTGTGCAGAAATAAAAGTTCTCGGAATGACCTGAAAATTCACGGAGATCAGTTTTGGAATTAATAAAAAATATTGGCGAAAGAATAAAGTGAAGGGGCCCACACCCTGGCCACAAGGGTGGGGGGCGCGCCACCCGACCTTGTGGGCCCCCTGGACCTTCACCGACCTCAACTCCAACTCCATATATTCACGTTCAGGAAGAAAAAAAATCAGAGAGAAGGATTCATCGCGTTTTATGATATAGAGCTGTCGCAAAGCCCTGTTCTTCCTCGGGAGGGCAGATCTGGAGTCCGTTCGGGGCTCCGGAGAGGGGAATCCGTCGCCATCGTCATCATCAACCATCCTCTATCACCAATTTCATGATGCTCACCGACGTGTGTGAGTAATCCCATCGTAAGCTTGCTGGACCGTGATGGGTTGGATGAGATTTACCATGTAATCGAGTTAGTTTTGTTAGGGTTTGATCCCTAGTATCCACTATGTTCTAAGATTGATGTTGCTATGACTTTGCTATGCCTAATGCTTGTCACTAGGGCCCGAGTGCCATGATTTAAGATATGAACCTATTATGTTTTCATGAATATATTTGTGTTCTTGATCCGATATTGCAAGTTATAGTCACCTACTATGTGTTATGATCCGGCAACCCTGGAGTGACAATAGTCGGTTCCACTCCCGGTGATGACCGTAGTTTGACGAGTTCATGTATTCACTAAGTGCTAATGCTTTGGTCCGGTACTCCATTAAAAGGAGGCCTTAATATCGCTTAGTTTCCAATAGAACCCCGCTACCACGGGAGGGTAGGACAAAATATGTCATGCAAGTTCTTTTCCATAAGAACGTATGACTATATTTGGAATACATACCTACATTACATTGATGAACTGGAGCTAGTTCCGTGTCACCCTATGTTATAACTGTTGCATGATGAATGCCATCCGACATAATTATCCATCATTGATCCATTGCCTATGAGCTTTTCACATATTGATCTTTGCTAAGTTACTTTTCCATTTCCACTGTTACAATTGCTACAAAACTACTACTCTTACTTCTGCCACTGTTACCATTACTTTCATTCTACTTTGCTAGTAAATACTTTGCTGCAGATATGAAGTCTTTCAAATGTGGTTGAATTGACAACTCAGCTGCTAATACTTGAGAATATTCTTTGGCTCCCCTTGTGTCGAATCAATAAATTTGGGTTGAATACTCTACCCTCGAAAACTGTTGCGATTCCCTTATACTTGTGGGTTATTAGAGTGCTATCAGGTTGAGCAGCTCGTCAAGAGACAGAGAGCAGAGTATGAGAAGCGTGACAAGGAAAAAGGTCAGAATATTTTTGGCGGTAAGGGCCGAGGCGGTGAAGTAAATCACCGCGGTAAACTCTTCCGGAACTAAGGAAAACCCGCCAAAGGTCGAGAGAAGGAAGCCTGTGATGGTGAGAGTGACGAAGGGGACAAAGAGGAAACCAGTGAGCAGTAGTTTCAGAAGGCCACTGACGCCCTATGCATTGACGGGGGTGCATCTTTGCACACCTTTCACCGCCAGCTCAAGCGGTGGGCACGAGAAGTCAATGCCATGGAACCAGCGCGAGAGGTCCGGAAACCACTCAAATGGTCACGCACGGCCATCATCTTTGACGAAGAGGATCATCCTGACCATACCACTGTGGTAAGATGTTTGCCATTGTTGGTCTCTCCAACAATTCGAAACCTCAAGGTCACAAAAATGTTGGTGGACGACGGTGCCGGATTGAATCTGATCTCCCCGGTAGTCATCAACACACTTCAAATAGCAGAGGAAGAGTTAGAGGTTACCGACACGTTTCAAGGAGTTAATCCCAGCAGGAGTCATCCTAAGGGAAAGATCATGCTGCCGGTGATGTTTGGCGGAGAGCTGAACTACTGGACTAAGAAGATTGTGTTTGATGTGGTCGACCTCCCCCTACCGTACAATGGGATCCTTGGACGCCCGCCCTAGCTAAATTCATGGCGGCATCCCACTATGCCTACAACACCTTGAAGATGCCTAGGCCTGTGGGAGTCATTACCATCCCATCAGACGAGAAGGATGCTATCATTTGCGTGGACAAGATGTACCGGGATGCAGTCGTGACAGAGGCAGCGGCATCAGCAGTTCCCGCCAAGGAGGATAGAGGAAAGAAGAAAGGTAGCAAGGAAGCAGGCAAGGAGTCGAGGAAGCGTCCCTCTGCGGAGTGCGCTGGGCCTGTTGATGACTTGCCAGAGAGTTCCAACAACAAGAGATCCAAGGTCATTGCACCCCAAGTGAAGAAGGTCCCGGGAGGGCTGGATGGCGTTGTACTTTCACTATCAGTGCCACCCTCGATGACAAATAGGAAAGCATGCTTGTTGCCTTCCTACGGGCGAATATCAATGTGTTTTCCTGGCAACCATCTGATATCCCCGGTGTTCCCAAGCAGGTAATCGAGCACCAACTTGTTGTTTGCCCACATGCCCGACCTGTCAAGCAGAAAGTCCAGAAGCAAGCCTTAGAGAGGCAGCAGTTTATTGCAGAAGAGATTAAGAAACTTGAAGCAACTGGTTTGGTCAAAGGAGTGCTACATCCCACATGGTTAGCAGATCCAGTGGTGGTCCGAAAGGCTAACGGGAAGTGGAGGCTTTGCATTGATTTCACATTGTTTCCCTTGCCGCGTATCGATCAGATTTTGGATTCCACTTCAGGCTACGATTTGGTCTCCTATCTTGATGCATATTCTGGGTTTCACCAAATCTTCATGTCCAAGGAAGATGAAGAGAAGACATCATTCATCACTCCATGTGGTACGTACTATTTTGTCCGCATGCCATTCGGATTAAAGAGTGTCGGGTCCACTTTTGCAAGGGCAGTCCAGATTGGTTTCGAGCCACAGCTGCACAGAAACATTGAAGCTTATATGGATGATATTGTGTTCAAGACCAAGGATAGAGCCACCCTTATTCAGGATTTGGAGGAAACATTTGCTAAACTACGCAAGATCAACTTGAAGCTCAACCCAAAGAAGTGTGTGTTTGGTGTTCCCTCCAGCATGCTGCTTGGATTCTTTGTGTCCCATCAGGGGATCGAAGCCAACCCTGACAAGATTAAAGCTATCGAGCAGATCCAAGCACCTAGGAAAGTCAAGGATGTGAGGCATCTGACACGGTGCGTTGACGCGCTAAGCAGATTCATTTCCAAGTCTGTCGAGCGCGCCCTGCCGTTCTTCAAAATTTTGAACAAGGAAGGGCCCATGAAGTGGACTCCAGAGGCAGATTCAGCTTTGCAAGAATTAAAGACCTACTTGTCCTCTCTGCCCACCTTGGTTGCCCCCAAACCACAAGAGCCGTTGTTGCTATACTTAGCGGCAACCAACCAAGTGGTTAGCGCAGCCTTGGTGGCGTAGCGGGAAGTGGATGAAGCAGGGAGTGAGCAAGGACTAGCAAAGCCAGAGAAGGATCAGGACAGTAATGAACATGGTAATGGAAGCAACCCCAAGGACACGACAAGGAAGAAAGTGGTGCGGCACCCTATGTACTTCGCCAGCTCCTTACTACAGGGGGCTAAATCGAGGTACTCTGGTGTGCAAAAGTTGATCTTTGGTCTCATCATGGCATCAAGGAAACTATGCCACTAGTTCCAAGCCGACGAGATTATGGTTGTCACTCGTTTCCCGTTGCAGAGGATACTTCGAAACACTGAGGCTACCGGTAGAATAGTGAAGTGGGCTTTGGAGTTATCTAGTTTTGGTTTGAAATTTGAGAGCACGACAACTATCCAAAGCAGGGCATTGGCAGAGTTTATAGTAGAATGGACGCCAACCCGTGATGAGGAACTGATAGAGATAGTTATCCCGGCAAGGAATCACCCCAAGAATCGATTATGTATTTCGATGGTGCCTTTTCCCTGCAAGGTGCAGGAGCTGGCGTGCTTCTTGTTGCCCTCTCCTAGGAGCACTTGAAGTACGTCGTCCAAATGCATTTTTCCCGAGAAGAGGCAACCAATAATATAGCAGAGTATGAATGGCTCCTTTCTGGGCTCAGGATTGCCTCAGAATTGGGAATTAAGAAGCTGATCATTCGACGAGATTCATAGCTTGTGGTGAGATAAGTCAACAAGGATTACCAAAGCCCATTGATGGAGGCATACGTCGAGGAAGTGAGAAGAATAGAGGAACGCTTTGACGGATTGCAAACAGTGCACATACCCCGTGCGGAAAACAGCATAGCTGATCATCCGTCAAAGTGTGCTCCGCAAAAGCTTCCTGTGGAACCAGGGACTTTTGTTCTCCATCTTACTCAGCCCTCCATATCCCCAGCAACAATGGCCTAGAAAAGGAGAAAGCTGGACTCTGGTAGGCTTCTCCCGGTAGAGCCGTCCGCTCCTGGCAGAGATCCTGCCGGAAACAATGCCTCGCCACCTACCAGACCGCACCCTCTACCCGGGCCCATGGTCCCCGCGAACGAGGAATGTGCCCCGCAGTTGAGGAGGTGCCGCTAGTCCTCGTTGCCGTTCCCCAGGCTCCAACTTGGGCAAGGCACATAGTCCACTTCCTCCAAACCGGAGAGCTTCCCGACGACCAAGATGAAGGTAAAAGAGTAGCCCGGAGGGCCAGTATGTATTAGTTTGTCGATGACACTCTATACAGAAGGAGGTCCAACGGTGTGGAATTGAAGTGCATCTGCTGGGAAGAAGGAAAGGAACTGTTGGCTGAGATACACAAAGGCATGTGCGGCTCCCACATTGGACCAAGGGCACTGGTTGGGAAAGCATTCCGGGAAGGATTCTATTGGCCCACAACCCTCCAAGATGCGGTCGAGCTAGTTCGCAAGTGTGAAGCCTGCCAGTTCCATTCCAAGAACATCCACCTGCCTGCCCAAGCTCTTTAGACAATCCCTTTATCATGGCCATTTTTGGTCTAGGGGATCGATATCCTCGGCCCATTCCCCCGAGCAATCAAGGCTTTGAATTCTTGTTCGTTGCCATCGACAAGTTTACAAAGTGGCCAGAAGTGAATGCCGTGAGAAAGGTGACTGCTCAGTCAGCTATCAAGTCCTTGAAAGAATTGGTGTGCCGTTTTGGAGACCCGACAAGGATCATTACCGACAACGGCACCCAGTTCACGAGCCGCGCCTTCATGCAATGTGTTCATGCCCTCGAATGCAAGATCTCATTTGCCTCTGTTGCACATCCCAGGAGCAATGGGAAAGCTGAAAGGGCGAATGTTGAAGCACTGCGAGGACTCAAGCCAAGAACCTTTGATACGCTGCAGAAGCACGGCAGGCGGTGGATCGACGAGCTGCCGGTAGTTCTCTGGTCCCACAGAATGACACCAAATCGAGCTATCGGGCAGACTCCTTTCTCCTTAGTCTATGGGGCAGAAGTAGTTATCCCCACGGAACTCATTTACGGGTCGCCTCGAGTGCTTGCCTACGATGAAGTAGCGCAAGATCAGCACCGGCGTGACGATGTTGTACTACTCGAGGAGAATCGTCTTTGGGCTGCTACGCGTGCTGCACACTATCAGCAGGCCCTACATCGCTATCATAGCCACAGGGTTAATTCCCGCTGTTTTGAGGAAGGCGACCTTGTCCTTAGGCGCATTTAGTCTGCCAAGGGTACAAACAAGTTGACGCCGAGGTGGGAAGACCCTTACCAGGTAGTACGAGTCATCAGACCTGACACAGTCCGTTTGGAGACCGGAGATGGCATTAAATTGCATAATTCATGGAATATTAAGCATCTCCGCAAGTTCTACGCGTAAGATGTGGCTGTCGGGCCCTGCCCGACAGCCACCCTTTTGTACAGGCCTTGCCTCGGTTGCATGTAACCCCTTGTACAAAGCCAGGCGATGACCCTGAGCAACAGAGAAATAAATGAAGCGCTGGGGGGCCCCTGACTAAGTTGCATGCATGCATGAGCATTCCAAGAGCATTGCATAAGCTTTTCATGAGCATTTGCATATGCATATAGATAGGATCGCATCTTGCATCATTCCCATCAGCATGAAGCTGCATGGACCAGCGTTGGGAAGATGGACCAGCGTTGCGATCTCCGGCAAGCCAAACAGATAAGTTCCACCTACTGTCCATTAATGTTCTGTAAGCTACAACTTGTGCATGAGAAAACCTCGCCACTCTTTGAGACTTAGGTGCTCCCATCCTTGACTCGGATATTGCTTCGGTCGGGATGGTCATAGTGGCCTTTGGTAAAAGGAAGTTGGCGGGGGGATGGTCCCTTTATTTTTTGCCCGGTAGATGCATTTCTCCGGCAAACGAAAGGGTACCGGCAGGGTAGCCTGCCAGGGAAGACTCGTTTACTTAAACTAAAGAGGCATCCCACCTCTTCATGGACATATACATGCATGAGTTCCTGGCAAGGTTCATCTTTTTCATTAATATGTTGATGATACAAGTACACACATTACAGAACACAAACATGGACTCGAGAGATTACATTATTTGAATTAAAATTTGGCAAATGCCTACAAATTTAAGATTGAAAAAAGGTAAGTGCTTCGTAAACTCCTCTCCCTGTCCCTCTTGTCCCAGGTAGTGCGGTGGGAAGAGAAGAGGGCGGGACGTGCACCGGCACAATGCAACCCCAATCACGTCAGGGCTTTCCAAGCGCAGCCTGACATGATCCGGAGTGTTGAGGCTGCGAAGGAGGAGGGCGGAAGGAGCACCGCAGTGGCCCCTGCTCACCACTTCTAGGATTAGTCGGAAAACTCTAGCACAAGCACCAGCAGACGAGGACGTCGAAGCCTAGCTGGAAGACCACTAGAGGAAGCGGGAGCACCAGAGGGGCAAGCCTTTCCCCGGCAGCAGGAAAAACAATTATGATGGTGTCACATCCCTAGCTTCACCTTGGCCTTGGACTATCTTCATTGTTGCATCATGTTTAAATTCAAGGAAAATTGAATTGAGGGAATTCCCAAAGCCTCAGAAATCTTTGAAAATGAGCAAGTTAAAAATTTCTTCAAATGAGCCCAAGGAAATGTTCACTTTAATCCCTGAAAATATTGGCAAGAGGTAAAAATCCAAACCAATATTTTAGGGCATTAAGGGTAATTAATTTGGGAATTTTGAATTAAACCATAATGTATTTGAATTGGCTTTATTTCTGTTATAAAAGAAATACATGTCCAATAATTTTGGAAATTATTGTGGGGCTCCAGAGTAATATCTCTAGTCCATACAATAATTTACAGAAGCAACAAAATTGGTTTAGTTTTAAACCTAAATCAAAACAGAGGAAATAAATAGAAAACAGAATTAAAAAACAGAGAGATCTACCTGGGCCAACCTACCTGGCCTTCCAGCCCACCTGGTGGCCCAGCTGGCGGCCCAGCCCACCAGGGGCTCCCGTGTCTTCTCCTTCCTCTACCACAAGGACCGAGGCGCGTGGCCACCGCACGCCGGCACGCGCACGGCCACCGCACGCCACCTCCTGCTTGCCGCCGAGGGCCTGGACGCCTCCACGACGCCACGCAGCCCCCTGGTCCCTCTCGCTCACTCCCTCGAGCTCATCCCCCTCCTCTGTTCTCTCTCCCGCACGCACCCGAAAGCGACCGCCGCCGCCGTTCGCTGCCGCCGTGCCTAGAGCCACCCCCTCACCCTTCCGTCATGCCCAGAGGCTCTGCGGCATCTTCATCTTTGTCTCCGACGAGCCAAGCGAGCCCGGGCGCCCTGTGGAGCCGCCTTCGCCCTCATCTTCCTCCTCGGGGACCCGAGATCGCCGTCGTGGGTTCGTCGCCTCCGAGCCATCCCCAAGCACGCTGAGCTGCTCAACGACCCCCTAGTGAGCTCCGCCGCATTTCCCCTCTCTTTCATGCGTCCTTCCCGTCCTCTAGCCTCCGTCCCGCCAAGGCCGAGCACTCACCGCCGCACGAGCTCGACGCCGGCGACACTCCGGTGACCATTTGGTCCTGGGCATGCGTTCAACGTACTCGCCGCACCACGTAGAAGCCATAGGTGCCAACCCCGCAGCGCCACGGCCGTTGTAGCCTCGACCCCGAGCTCACCCGAGCTCTGGCAGCCGCCACGGTCAACGCCGACGAAGATTTCGGCCACCCCGCCATCCCCCACAGCCGCCATCCGATGTGCCTCGACACGCTGCATCCGTAGAGCCCAGCCGCGTGAGCTCTCGCCGTCGGAGATGGCCGGACGAGGAGCGCCACCGCGTTCTGCTTAGCACCGGTAGCTAATCGCCGTTTAGCCGATGTGGCAGATTAGTTTAGGCTAATGACGCCCTAACTAATCCCCCTGACCCACTGACCGCTGGGCCCCATGCCCTAACTAACCAGGTTTTATTGACGTTTAGATTAAATTAACCCCCACGGGCCCCACCGGTCAGTTTGACCTGGCCACGTCACACGTTGACCAGGCCCCACCTGTCATTGACACTGAATAGCACTGTGTCACTGACCAGTGGACCCCACTAGTCAGGTTTGACCTGGACCTTGCCCCATTGACTTGCTGACATCATGACGATGTCATGCTGACGCAGTAAATAATTTCTGTTTTAAAACAATTCAAGAAATTCCAAAAAATGCCTAAACTTCTAAAAATCATAGAAAATTCAACCGTAACTCCAAATGAAATAAATTATATATGAAAAATTATCAGAAAAATTCAAGGAATCCATCTGTACCATTTTCAGGCATGTTTGAGCAATGTTTGTCCTCTGCTTTGGACAAAAAAATAAAGTTCATTTAAATAATCATATATGGAGTTGGAATTTGAATCTTGTATTCAAACCAACTTCATTTAAATCATAACTAGATGCATTAGCTCAAATCACAACATATTGCCATGTCATGGTCATGCATCATATTGTCGCATATGCATTGATTGTGTTTTCCTTCTCTGTTGCCGGTATTTGTCGCCTCTCAATAGACGTGGTTCCGACGAAGAGTTCGATGACACTGATGAAGAGATATACTATCTTCGGAAGTGCCAGGCAAGCAAAACCCCCTTGTTCATTCCGATACAAACCCACTCTCTCGCTCCTGCTCTCTTTTACTGCATTAGGACAACAACGATTCAACTGTTACATGCTGCGGTAGTTGAACCCTTTTCCTCTGCATGACATGTCATTGCCACAGTAAATAGATGAAACCCACTAGCATGAGTAGGAGTTGTTTGAGCCCTGATGTGCCTACTCATTCATGCTTGTTTGTCATGCCTGCTATTGCATAGAGTTGTGTCAGGTCTGATTCATCGGGGATGAATCGGAAGGTGTGTGAACATGTCCTACTGTGTGTGAGCTAAGTGTGTGAACACGATTTGGTAAAGGTAGCGGTGAGAGGCCATGTAGGAGTACATGGTGGGTTGTCTCATTGAAACCGTCCTCAGGAACTGAGTTCTGTGTCTGTGATCCATGAAACAGCTACTACCACTCATTGGGATCCTTAATTGACCCTCTCGCTTCTTAATTACCCCTAGTACTCTGTCCAGGAGTTGCAACTAGTTTCTGGTGTTCGTAGGTTATGTGTTGGCGGCCGTGCGTAGCGCTGACCCTAGGGGTGGGCTATGATGCGGTAGATACACCATGGCATGGTGTACGGGGCGCCCGTTTGGTGTCTCAGGAAACCTGCACACATTGTTTGGGGCGTTGAGCGAACTCCGGCCGGATCTCCTCGCGGATGGAACCCGATAGGCGATAAACATGGACTAGAGACTCGTGTGGTTAGTCAGGTCGTGGCCGACTCCCTCGCCAGGCTTCCGCTTGAAGGTTGCCGAGATACACGACGTGTACGTGGTGGTAAGTGGCGAGAGCGTGTGTGAAGAAGTACACCCCTGCAGGGTTATAATGATCTATTCGAATAGCTGTGTCCGCGGTAAAGGACTTCTAGGTTGCCTATAACAGTTCATAGACAAGTGAAAGTGGATACTCTAAAACTCACAAGATAAGTGTGAGTGCTGTGGATGGCCTTCTCGTAGGGAGACGGGAGTGGATCCATAGTGGTGTATTGAATGGTGAATATGTGGACTCGTGTGCGCCACCTCAAAAGAGTTGCTTGCAGTCGTAGTTCAGGTTAGCCACTAAGTCAAAGCTAGCTTGCTGCAGTTAAACTCCACCACCCCCTTGTTGATACCGATGCATATGTAGCTAGTTCTGATGTAAGTCTTGCTGAGTACTTTGTACTCACGTTTGCTTAATTTATGTTTTGCAGAGAGACTTCAGTCTCGCTAGTAGTTCCGTGTGGACTTCGACGTTTAGCTTGATACCTCAGCTACGATCTTGTGCCCTCGGCAGGATCTGGTAGATAGTCAGGCTTCTTAGCCTTTTTCTTTGTAGATGTCTGTACTCAGACATGTTAAGCTTCCGCATGTGCTTTGATTTGTATGCTATGATTGTTGGGTCATGAGACCCATGTTTGTAATATCTCGCTCCTCGGAGCCTAATGAATAAATACTTGAGTCGTAGAGTTATGTTGTGATGCCATGTTGTATTTACACATATCGAGCATATTGTGTGTATGATTGAAATGCTTGGTATGTGTGGGATCCGACAATCTAGTTGTTTATCCTTGGCAGCCTCTCTTATGGGGAAATGTAGTCTAGTGCTTCCATGAGCCATAGTAGTCCGCTACAGCCCGGTTCACCGGAGTCCTGCTAGCCCAGCACTACTGCTCAGGACACTTGACTGGCCGGTGTGTGGTTCACTTCGTTCCTGTGTCTGTCCCTTCGGGGAAATGTCACGCGGTGACATCCGGAGTCCTGCCTAGCCTGCTACAGCCCGGGTTCCCGGAGTCCTGTTAGCCCAGTGCTACAGCCCGGATTCACACGCTGCTGACCGACATGCTCGATGTGATTCATGTATGCCTGTCCCCATAGGTCTGTGCCGCTTTGGGTTCACGACTAGCCATGTCGGCCTGTGTTCTCTGTCATATGGATGCTAGCGACACTATCATATACGTGAGCCAAAAGGCGCAAACGGTCCCGGACCATGGTAAGGCGACACCCGTGGGGATACTGTGCGTGAGGCCGCAATGTGATATGAGGTGTTACCGGCTAGATCAATGTGACTTGGAATCGGGGTCCTGACAGTGTTGGTATAAGAGCCTGACTGCCTGTAGGATTACCAAGCCAAACCGGTCGAAGTTGAGTCTAGAAATGATTTAGATATATACGGGAATTGATTGTGGAAGGAAACGTAAGGCTCTTTTTGCTCGTTATACCTTATGCCTTCTGATCTGAGTCACCCTCTTCTCTTCTACGGGGATTAAGAACTAGGCTTCTCATCCTTCTATCAGGATCACGTGTTACTAATCCGTAGATTCGTAGGATTGTTGGTCTCAAGCCTCAGTTCAGTTTCTTCTACTCCAGTGTGTTGTTAAATGGCCTCAGAACCCTGATATGTTGTTGTTGAGTGGTTAAGCCACCATTTTGCAGGATGTCTCAAATATTTTTGAGCATTTACAGCCGTTATGCTGTTCGAGTCATCCCAGGTTTCTACATAGTCTGATGCATTTGCAAATCCATTCTTTCCGTTCCCGATGTCCCTTTGGGCCAGTTCAACCACACTAATCGATGAGTTGAGGTACTCTATTGCCTCAACATATATGTTGGAGCCATTATTATGACCCTATGTGTCTTAGGGAGTCACCTAGTAATCTAGCAATTCTTTGTATTCCCAGTGTGATAACTCTGGCCATTAATCCCGAAGCATCCCGTGATGCCATTAGTTAGTAGGCATTCTATTCCTGGGATTTTGAACCCGAGATTCACCCTACTTACTTCATGTTGATAGTGTTTGCTTGTTCCTTTAGGTTATTAGTAACCTTTGCATTAGTCCTCGAGGTCCATGGTATTTCCTTCTTCCAAATACTATGAACCACTTATGGCAGAAGTTTGTTGGATCAAAAGATCACAATCAGAATGTTGGTGATGAGTTCTTCATTCTACATTGTGAATCTGCCAGTTCTACCTTTCTGCATGGGTTATCCGGAAGAAATGTTGGGCTTTCTCGACATACTAATCTATGCATCCACAACTTAGAAAATCTTATGTTCTCGGAGTTGTCCCTCATTAGTTGTTTTTTTACCTCCGTCTATCAATTTGTTCTCAGGAGTAGTCGTGCACTCGTGTTATCGATGCCTATTACTCTTGTAGTTCATCAAGCCATTCTAATCCAGAATGACTAGGAGAAATAGACTTCAGTACCTCATCCATATCCAGGATTGGGTCAACGTAGTTGTGTTCCGCAGATCAAAATGTCAATCTAGCATTTGTTCTGTTCTACCTCGGAGTATTACCCCCTTTATGTCAGGATTGTCAGGAGAAATGCACCATTTCTCATGAATTCTTGACATAGTGATACTTCTCGCTATCAATATTCATTCCTCGGTCCCGTGTTGTTGTAACCGGAGTGCCGGCAAGTGAACTGTGATGTGTGAAATCAATACTCCTAGCAACCCCATTGCATGGTAGTTAATGGACAATATTCTCATTCTTAGCGTGTTGGTTATTAAATCATCATCCTAAGATTGATCGGGCTATCTAGTTCTTATTTCTGGTGCACTCCTCGATCAATGAGTTAGGATTATGTCAATCCCTTGCTTATTGATCATATCATCTTGCCCTGAAAAGCAAGATTGTTCTCGAGCTTAGTAACATATCGGTGGTTCGTGATTTTCCGAAGATCTTCTCGGAAGTATTACCTGGTTGTCACCTGACCGTATGTTGAGTTCGTGATCAAGTTGGTTTTCTTGTAAACCACCCCTTCTCCAAGAATCTGTGTTGGATATCCCTGAGCTAGTTGGTTGAGCTAAACAACAACTTGGAGAGTTGGAAGATAAAGCTTGTCTGACTTAGTTCATGTTAAGGGATATCTTTTGTGTGTGTGTGTGATGAAGAAAGATGATATCTCCATCGATTGGTCCTCGTGATCAGTTGTTGGATCTATTGCCTTGTCAAAACTTTGACTTGAGTATGGGCTATCGTCAAGTCAAATCAGAACCAACGATGTTCGTAATGTTGCCTTACTCGTGGTTGATCCCTCGAGCATACACCATTACATATTTTGGGCTGACCAATGCTATCACCATGTTCACATGATGGTGGAAGTCCAGTGATATGGAAATTCCGATGAGTTGCTGTTGAGCCCATCAGCAGCATTTTGTCTCCTCCATGATTTGTGTTGAACATCCCAGCTAGTGTTGAAAACTTGTGTAAGCATTTTCTTCATGCCCCGTTCATATAGAATATGTTTGGATGAAAGTCGTGACCTCCTCTAAGTTCACGTGCAAATGATGCAAGTTGCCGCCGTGAGTTCGAGAAAGGTTGTTTTTGTTTCCTCTGATACCATCCCAAGTCAGTCATGCATGTGCGAAGTATGCTATGGTTTGACAGGCTCGCTACCTCCATTCCATTTGTATTCCTTATCACACCAAGCCACTGGCTGATTTGTTCAGGGAAAAGAAGTTTCTTCATAAGAGCTAATCATATGACTTATGCAAGGACTTCGATATCCTTGATGATGGTTCCCAACTAGGACTCGGTAGTGTTTCATTACAAGACTACTATGTGGTCATGCTTGTCTGGGACATCATGTTCACATGTGTTTAGCAGAACCAGCTCATGTTTTGGAGCTTACTACCATAGTCCATTTCCTGAGAATCTCGCAGTGTCATCTCGTCGATTTGTGTTGCAAACTTCCATTTTCTTTCTAGACTCGATGAGTCTGGAATATCCTGACACCAACCAGATCTGAATGTTAGGAAGATGTGATGGTTGGGACGTTTTCCCAAGAGCTATAATATTGATCTCTCTGTAACCCGGTAAAGTGGATGTCGTGACCAACACACCCAGCCGGAAGACCTATTGTTGTAGTATCTTGACTGAGTAAGTTGGCTACCTCCCCATAAGGATCTCATAGAATTTATTCCAATAGTAGTTCCTTATGGATTTTTGTGTTTCCGAAGTCTGACCTGCTACTTGATGTTCTAGATACCAAACCATTTCAAAGAATGGTTAGGCTAGCACATCAAGGAGAGCATTAGAAGCGGGGCGCTAAATGTCTCTCGGTCGATCATCCAGATTCTGATCCCTTGGCCTCGCTAAGGTGAAATCTGAGAAAGTGTTATCCTTCTTTGCATCTGCATCTTCCACCATTATTCACCATGGTAGCATGTTGTGTTGCCAGGATCCTTGACACGGATATTGGTAGAACCTTGATGAATACGGAAATGCTCAAGTTCTTGAGAGCACGCGCAAGCACTAGGATTTATCGTCGGCATTAATTGGGATCCGTTCTCAGTTTCTTCGATTATACCATAACCTTTCAAACAGTGGAATCTCTCTCTACTGTTGGGTTTCTCCCAGTTACTAGAATCATTCCTAGCATTTGCATTTTGTTCCCAGCTTGCACCGCCATTGTGTCATCCTACTACGGACTACCCTTCTCAGTAATTACTGATCAGGATCATCTTCAAAGTGGTCCTACCATGGGTCCCATCCATCTCGATGATAGGCAAACATCATCCATTGCACTGTCTTCAACAAGGTAGTCCACATCATCCATTCTAGTATGGATATGCCATTCGTTCGAATTCGTTCACACGATCATTTGTGATTGCCTTAGGCTGGTATAAAGAATTTCAATGATCTTTGTATCAAAAGTAATTCTTTTTGCCACTTAAGGGAATAGTTCCATGAGTCACCTTCCCCAAGGTGTCCCGCTATGGAATTATGGCAATTATCTCCTCGCCGTTTTCAAACCATGCACCATCCTACTCCAACATGAAGATGTTGCCTACCAAATTGGACCTTTGTCATCTGCTACCTTTCCTCATTCCAAATGTTTGTCTTGTGTCTTAGCTCAAGAGATGTTTCAATGTCTCATCCCATGAGTTGGTCCTGAGTTGTTTGATCTTCGAGAAGATCGATTCTTCTTAAAATCTCCCTTTCTACTCGTTGTCATGTTGGATGTAGTTCTCAAGGCAAGACAACGAGATCAAGGTGATGCAATGAATCAATATCCTCGAGAAAGACATCTAGATCGTGAAGATTGTGTTAGCTTGTGTCCCTCTATCTCCTTACCTCACGACTTGAATCTCGGGACGAGATTCTTGCTTAGTGGGGGTGAGTTGTCACATCCCTAGCTTCACCTTGGCCTTGGACTATCTTGGTTGTTGCGTCATGTTTAAATTCAAGGAAAATTGAACTGACGGAATTCCCAAAGCCTCAGAAATCTTTGAAAATGGGCAAGTTAAAAATTTCTTCAACTGAGCCCAAGGAAATGTTCACTTTAATCCCTGAAAATATTGGCAAGAGGTAAAAATCCAAAGCAATATTTTAGGGCATTAAGGGTAATTAATTTGGGCATTTTGAATTAAACCATAATGTATTTGAATTGGCTTTATTTCTGTTATAAAAGAAATACATGTCCAATAATTTTTGGAAATTATTGTGGGGCTCCAGAGTAATATCTAGTCCATACAATAATTTACAGAAGCAACAAAATTGGTTTTTTTAAACCTAAATCAAAATAGGAAATAAATAGAAAACATAATTTAAAAAAAACAGAGAGATCTACCTGGGCCAACCTACCTGGCCTTCCAGCCCACCTGGTGGCCCAGCTGGCGGACCAGCCCACCAGGGGCTCCCGTGTCTTCTCCTTCCTCTACCAGAAGGACCGAGGCGCGTGGCCACCGCACGCCACCTCCTACTTGCCGCCGAGGGCCTGGGCGCCTCCACGACGCCACGCAGCCCCCTGGTCCCTCTCGCTCACTCCCTCGAGCTCATCCCCCTCCTCTGTTCTCTCTCCCGCACGCACCCGAAAGCGACCGCCGCCGCCGTTCGCTGCCACCTTTCCTAGAGCCACCCCCTCACCCTTCCGCCATGTACAGAGGCTCCGCAGCGTCTTCATCTTTGTCTCCGACGAGCCAAGCGAGCCCGGGCGCCCTGTGGAGCCGCCTTTGCCCTTGTCTTCCACCTCGGGCACCCGAGATCGCCATCGTGGGTTCGTCGCCTCCAAGTCGTCCTCAAGCACGCTGAACTGCTCAACGACCCCCCAGTGAGCTCCGCCGCATTTCCCCTCTCTTTCCTGCGTCCTTCCCGTCCTCTAGCCACCATCCCGCCAAGGCCGAGCACTCACCACCGCACGAGCTCGACGTCGGTGACACTCCGGTGACCATTTGGTCCTGGGCATGCGTCCAACGTACTCGCCGCACAACGTAGAAGCCATAGGTGCCAACCCTGCAGCGCCACGGCCGTTGTAGCCTCGGCCCTGAGCTCACACGAGCTCTGGCAACCGCCACGGTCGACGCCGATGAAGATTCTGGCCACCCCGCCATCCCCCACGGCCACCATCCGATGCGCCTCGACGCACTACATCCGTAGAGCCCAGCCGCGCAAGCTCTTGTCGCCGGAGATGGCCGGACGAGGAGCGCCGCCGCGTTCTGCTTAGCACCGGCGGCTAATCGCCGTTTAGCCGACGTGGCAGATTAGTTTAGGCTAATGACGCCCTAACTAATCCCCCTGACCCACTGACCACTGGGCCCCATGCCCTAACTAACCGGGTTTTATTTACGTTTAGATTAAATTAACCCCCACGGGCCCCACCGGTCAGTTTGACCTGGTCACGTCACACGTTGACCAGGCCCCACCTGTCATTGACACTGAACAGCACTGTGTCACTGACCAGTGGACCCCACTGGTCAGGTTTGACCTGGACCGTGCCCCGTTGACTTGTTGATGTCATGACGATGTCATGCTGATGCAGTAAATAATTTCTGTTTTAAAACAATTCAAGAAATTCGAGAAAATGCCTAAACTTCTAAAAATCATAGAAAATAATCTATAACTCAGAATGAAATAAATTATATATGAAAAATTATCAGAAAAATTCAAGGAATCTGTTTATGATATTTGCATGCATGTTTGAACAACCTAGGGTTGCTGTACAGGGCAATTTGCATAATTGACAATTAAATAAGCACATATGGAGTTTGAATTTGAACCCTTGGTTCAAACCAACTTCATTTAATATGGTTGCTAGTTGCATTATCTCACTCCACAACATATTGCCATGACATTATCATGCATCATAATTGTTGCATTGCATTGATTGTGTTCCTCTTTGTTTGCCGGTAATTGTCCCCTCTCGATAGACGTGGTTTCGACGATGAGTTCGATGACACCGATGAAGAGCTATATTATCTTCAGAAGTGACAGGCAAGCAAAACCCCCTTGTTCATTCCGATACAATCCCACTCTCTCGTTCCTGCTCTCTTTTACTGCATTAGGACAACAACGATTCAACTGCTACATGTTGCGGTAGTTGAACCCTTTTCCTCTGCATGACATGTCATTGCCATAGTAAATAGATGAAACCCACTAGCATGAGTAGGAGTTGTTTGAGCCATGATGTGCCTACTCATTCATGCTTGTTTGTCATGCCTGCTATTGCATAGAGTTGTGTCAGGTCTGATTCATCGGGGATGAATCGGAGGTGTGTGAACATGTCCTACTGTGTGTGAGCTAAGTGTATGAACATGATTTGGTAAAGGTAGCGGTGAGAGGCCATGTAGGAGTACATGGTGGGTTGTCTCATTGAAACCATCCTCAGGAACTGAGTTCTGTGTCCGTGATCAATGAACAACTACTACCACTCATTGGGATCCTTAATTGACCCTCTTGGCTTCTTAATTACCCTAGTACTCCGTCCAGGAGTTGCAACTAGTTTCTGGTGTTTGTAGGTTATGTGTTGGCGGCCGTGTGTAGCGCTGACCCTAGGGGTGGGCTATGATGCAGTAGATACACTGTGGCACGGTGTACCGGGAGCCCGTTTGGTGTCTCGGGAACCCTGTTCACATCGTTCGGGGCCGTATGTGGAAACCTCGGCCGGACTCCCTGTGGATGGAACCTGGATAGGCGATAAACCTGGACTACAGACTTGAGTGTTTAGGTAGGCCGTGGCCGACACCCTCGCCAGGCTTCCGCTTGAAGGTTGCCGAGATACGTGACGTGTATATGGTGATAAGTGGTGGGAGCGTGTGTGAAGAAGTACACCCCTGCAGGGTTATCATTATCGTCGAATAGCCGGATTCCTTGGATATGGAAACTTGGACCCCTTGCATAGTTCATAGACAAGTGAAAGTGGATACTCTAAAACTCACAAGATAAGCGTGAGTGCTATGGATGGCCTTCTCGTAGGGAGACGGGAGCGGATCCATAGTGGTGTATTGATATGGTGAATATGTGGACTCGTGTGTGCCACCTCAAAAGAGTTGCTTGCTGTCATAGTTCAGGTTAGCCACTGAGTCAAAGCTGGCTTGCTGCAGTTAAACTCCACTACCACTTTGTTGATACCGATGCATATGTAGTTAGTTCTAATGTAAGTCTTGCTGAGTACAATTGTACTCACGTTTGCTTAATTTATGTCTTGCAGAGAGATGTCAGTCTCGCTAGTAGTTCTGTGCCCTCGGCTACCTCAGCAGGATCTAGTAGATAGTCAGGCTTCTTAGCCTTTTTCATTTGTAGATGTCTGTACTCAGACATGTTAAGCTTCCGCATGTGTTTTGATTTGTATGCTATGATTGTTGGGTCATGAGACCCATGTTTGTAATATCTCGCTCCTCGGAGACTGAATAAATACTTGAGTCGTAGAGTTATGTTGTGATGCCATGTTGTACTTACACATATCGAGCATATTGCGTGTATGATTGAAATGCTTGGTATGTGTGGGATCCGACAATCTAGTTGTTTATCCTTGGCAGCCTCTCTTATGGGGAAATCTGGTCTAGTGCTCCTTGAGCCATAGTAGTCCGCTATAGCCCGGTTCACCGGAGTCCTGCTAGCCCAGCACTACTGCTCAGGACACTTGACTGGCCGGCGTGTGTTTCATTTCGTTCCTATGTCTGTCCCTTCAGGGAAATGTCACGCGGTGACTTCCGGAGTCCTCCCTAGCCTGCTACAGCCCAGGTTCCCCGGAGTCCTGTTAGCCCAGTGCTATAGCCTGGATTCACTCGCTGATGACCGACATGCTCGATGTGATTCATGTATGCCTGTCCCCATAGGTCTGTGCCGCTTTGGGTTCACGACTAGCCATGTCGGCCCGGGTTCTCTGTCATATGGATGCTAGCGACACTATCATATACGTGAGCCAAAAGGCGCAAACAGTCCCGGGCCATGGTAAGGCGACACCTGTGGGGATACCGTGCATGAGGCCGCAATGTGATATGAGGTGTTACCGGCTAGATCAATGTGACTTGGAATCGGGGTCCTGACAGCGTTGGTATCAGAGCCTGACTGCCTGTAGGATTACCAAGACAGACCGGTCGAAGTTGAGTCTAGAAATGCTTTAGATATATACGGGAATTGATTGTGGAAGGGAACGTAAGGCTCTTTTTGCTCCCTATACCTTATGCCTTCTGATCTGAGTCACCCTCTTCTCTTCTACGGGGATTAAGAACTAGGCTTCTCATCTTTCTATCAGGATCACGTGTTACTAATCCGTAGATTCGTAGGATTATTGGTCTCAAGCCTCAGTTCAGTTTCTTCTACTCCAGTGTGTTGTTAAATGGCCTCAGAACCCTGATATGTTGTTGTTGAGTGGTTAAGCCACCATTTTGCAGGATGTCTCAAATATTTTTGAGCATTTACAGACGTTATGTTGTCCGAGTCATCCCAGGTTTCTACATAGTCTGATGCATTTGCAAATCCATTCTTTCCGTTCCTGATGTCCCTTTGGGCCAGTTCAACCACACTAATCGATGAGTTGAGGTACTCTATTGCCTCGACATATATGTTGGAGCTATTATTATGACCCTAGGTGTCTTAGGGAGTCACCTAGTAATCTAGCAATTCTTTGTTTTCCCAGTGTGATGACTCTGGCTATTAATCCTGAAGCATCCCGTGATGCCATTAGTTAGTAGGCATTCTATTCCCGGGATTTTGAACCCGAGATTCACCCTACTTACTTCATGTTGATAGTGTTTGCTCGTTCCTTTAGGTTATTAGTAACCTTTGCATTAGTCCTCGAGGTCCGTGGTATTTCCTTCTTCCAAATACTATGAACCACTTATGGCAGAAGTTTGTTGGATCAAAAGATCACAATCAGAATGCTCTTGATGAGTTCTTCATTCTACATTGTGAATCTGCCAGTTCTACCTTTCTGCATGGGTTATCCGGAAGAAATGTTGAGCTTGCTCGACATACTAATCCGTGCATCCACAACTCAGAAAATCTTATGTTCTTGGAGTTGTCCCTCATTAGTTGTTTTTTTACCTCCGTCTATCAATTTGTTCTCAGGAGTAGTCGTGCACTCGTGTTATCGATGCCTATTACTCTTGTAGTTCGTCAAGCCATTCTAATCCAGAATGACTAGGAGAAACAGACTTCAGTACCTCATCCATATCCAGGATTGGGTCAACGTAGTTGTGTTCCGCAGATCAAAATGCCAATCTAGCATTTATTCTGTTCTACCTCGGAGTATTACCCCCTTTATGTCAGGATTGTCGGGAGAAATGCACCATTTCTCATGAATTCTTGACATAGTGATACTTCTCTCTATCAATATTCATTCCTCGGTCCCGTGTTGTTGTAACCGGAGTGCCGACAAGTGAACTGTGATGTGTGAAATCAATACTCCTAGCAACCCCATTGCATGGTAGTTAATGGACAATATTCTCATTCTTAGCGTGTTGGTTATTAAATCATCATCCTAAGATTGATCGTGCTATCTAGTTCTTATTTCTGGTGCACTCCTTGATCAATGATTTAGGATTATGTCAATCCCTCACTCTTTTGATCATATCATCTTGCATTGAAAAGCAAGGTTGTTCTCGAGCCTAGTAACATATCGGTGGTTCGTGATTTTCTGAAGATCTTCTCGGAAGTATTACCTGGTTGTCCCCTGACTGTTATGTTGAGCTCGTGATCAAGTTTGTTTCTTGTAAACCACTCCTCCAAGAATCTGTGTCGGATATCCCTGAGCTAGTTGGTTAAGCCAAACAACAACTTGGAGAGTTGGAAGATAAAAGCTTGTCTGACTTAGTTCATGTTAAGGGATATCTTTTTGTGTGTGTGTGAGTTGAAGAAAGATGATATCTCCATCGATTGGTCCTCGTGATCAGTTGTTGGATCTATTGCCTTGTCAAAACTTTGACTTGACTATGGACTATCCTCAAATCAAATCAGAACCAACAATATTCATAATGTTGTCTTACTCGTGGTTGACTCCTCGAGCATACACCATTACATCTTTTGGTCTGACCAATACTATCACATTGTTCACATAGTGGTGGAAGTCCAGTGATATGGAAATTCCGATGAGTTGCTGTTGAGCCCATCAGCAGCATTTTGTCTCCTCCATGCATTGTGTTGAACATCCAGCTAGTGTTGAAAACTTGTGTAAGCATTTTCTTCATTCCCTGTTCATATAGAATATGTTTGGATGAAAGTAGTGACCTCCTCTAAGTTCACGTGCAAACGATGCAAGTTGCCGCCGTGAGTTCGAGAAAGGTTGTTTTTGTTTCCTCTGGTACCATCCCAAGTCAGTCATGCATGTGCGAAGTATGCTATGGTTTGACAGGCTTGCTACCTCCATTCCATTTGTATTCCCTATCACACCAAGCCACTGGCTGATTTGTTCAGGGAAAAGAAGTTTCTTCATAAGAGCTAATCATATGACTTGCGGGGAAACCAGAAACTGGCCTGGACCCAAGATTGACAAATAAGCAATGAAGACCTCAAGAGGCCAGCCTCTTCAGCACCCCCGCCTGTGTACTTATTAGGCCCTACCCCGACGACGCTCGGTAGCGCGTTCGGGGTAGGCCCGGGGGCTTCTGTCGGTGCAACCCTGGGTCTATTGCCCAAACTGTGCATAGGCACGGGAACAGGATTGAGACACCAACCGAAGTCAGAGTGCAAGAAACCAAGATCTTCGAAGGACCAAAGTCAAGCCAAAGAAGCGAGATGCCACCAGGAGAAAAGCCTCCCTTGTCGGGCAGGTGAGCTCAGCGAGGGCGTGGTCACCCCCGGAAGAGAGCATCCGAGGAGTCCCGGCAGGGCCCACCGGGACTCACGAAGGCAAAACCACCTCACCAACTACCCCAGCACAACCCACGTCGTCATTCAGTGCGGTGTCAAGCCGCAATGTGACTAAGTGGGAGCCATTCGCCACATGGCGGCCTTTCTCTACAGGAAACACCTACGAACGACACTCGTCCTGCTATGTGTCAAGCGAGCAGGTGCGGAGCTGGCAATACAACCCCGGCAAGGCTTGTCGGGCAACCAACAATGTGACGTTAAGCGGTGCATTTAATGCACCCTGTCAGCCTGCAGAGTTAGGTATGCTAGCACTGTTTGCTATATTATCAGTGCATAATGACCACTTTGCCATTGTGGTGACCCCTTAATCTATAAAAGGAGGCCCATGGCAACCGTAGAAAGGGTTAGAAGGTTGGATAACACATACGCCCATATGCGCGTAGCCACTGCCGCCCCTTCCGGGCAAGTGTACTACGCACCACCACCACCCTTCCACCATCAATCCACCAAAGCATGAGTAGGGTTTTACTCCTCACAGCGGCCCGAACCAAGGTAAAATTGCCCGTGTGATCTCTGTTGTGCTACCTTGCCCTCGTCTGCTCTTTGTGCAACGTGACCTCCCCCTGCCGAACCAGCAAGGGCCCCTTTGGTCCCATAGGTGGTCGTGGTTTCCCACGACACTCCGGTTTCGAGTTACTAATCTTAGCAACAGAACCTGTATCAAGTACCTAGGGTTACTACGAACACTAATAAGGTACACATCAATGACATGTATATCATATACCTTTGTTCACTTTGCCATCCTTCTTATCCGGCAAGTATTTGGGGCAGTTCCACTTTCAGTGACCATTTCCTTTGCAGTACAAGCACTCAGTTTCAGGCTTGGGTCCATGATGGTGTCCTGGACTAGGGGGTACTCACCACGTCATCTCCCGATCTGTTAGATTGGGCCGAGGACCCCCATGGCCGCATACTCATGGGCCAGTTCAGACAACTGCCGCATACAAGGAAGATTCCACAAGACTTGGCGATCAAGACAAGGACTCCTCCCCACCGGCATATTCGGCTAGGACTCTTGTTATCCTAGTCCTCTGGTGCATTATATAAACCGAGGCCAGGCTAGTCGATAGACAATATACAACAATCATACCATAGGCTAGCTTGTAGGGTTTAGCCTCTACGATCTCGTGGTAGATCAACTCTTGTAATACTCATATCATCAATATCAATCAAGCAGGACGTAGGGTTTTACCTCCATCAAGAGGGCCCGAACCTGGGTAAAACATCATGTCCCCTGCCTCCTGTTACCATCCGCCTTAGACGCACAGTTCGGGACCCCCTACCCGAGATCCGCCGGTTTTGACACCGACATTGGTGCTTTCATTGAGAGTTCCGCTGTGTGGTCGGCAAAAGGATCGATGACTCGTCTGCAGGTCAACTACGATGCCGGCATCTTCATCGCCGCCTCGACTGGTCACCTTGGCTCGACCGAGGACCGTGTTCCATCTCCGATTGTCATGTTCGGACGAGGGCCTTCATTAACATCAACTCCTATCTCTATCAAGATCATGGAGGAATCATCCATGGAGCTCGGGGGCTCAACGTCAACATTGCCCTCGGGAAACCGTGCTGTTTTTCCAAACAGCAAACTTGTATCCGCTGCCACCACCTCTTAGAGCATCGCTTTGACGATCCCTTTGGTGGAATTGTGCGGAATTGAGTCTACAATAATCCTGGAAAATTTCGTCGAGTTCCGATGGAGGAATCTCCGACAATCTACGATATACCGGAGCCCTGTCAAATCTGGACGGGAATCTGGACGAGTTTAGGGCATGGTCTCTAGAGCCCAGCTCATAGGGCCTTTGGAAGATCCAACCGTTCATCTACTGCGGAAATCCCATATCTACCACCCCTCCAAGTTTCAGCTCGATCCAACGGTCCAAACTCTGGGAAACTTCCGATGAGTGGACCAATTTTCGGATCTATTTTCTGCGCGAATACGGATCCGACCCGAATTCATGTTTATTTATAAACGTGATATTGGACAACCTTTTTTAAGGAATTTTCTTCTATGGTATTGTGAGTTGTTTTTAAACACGTACCCATAAAATTTTAAGCCTCCTTCGAGGTAATCTTCACCATCACGCTGGTGCCAAACCAGTCCGGTGGTATTGCTCCATGGCTGCCGACCTACACTAGACACGTCGCTGCTTTATTGAGCCGAGCTCAATTCCTTCGATCATCATCTCGGCAAGCCGAAAAAGAGTTCGACATCGCAAAGGATAAATCATCACCAACATCACCGCCCCACGGATTACACGGAGCAGGAACACAAGCATCGCCGCATGGTCACTTTATCAAACCAGCATTGTCCGCGTCACAAGTTACGACCTGCGTCGGCATGGCCGCACTGTTGCTTCTTCAAGCTGATGTTCATCACGCCGACCTGCTTGAACACCTCGGCTGACACGGCAGCTGCAATCCTTACCGACCTGCTCCGTCTCCTCGGCTAGACCATCTCTTCATTAACTTACTTCGGAGACTTCGGCGTCACCAGCCGACCAGCTTCATCGCATTAGCTGGACCACGGGCTTTTCCTCGGCGAGCCAACCTTTGCTAGCATCGCCAGGCCATCGCTTTATCACCCATCAGGCAATGGTGTGTGGATCGATTCCCGATTTTGGGAGTCGCTTTTCTTTGGATTGCTACAACAAATAAACTAGGTGCTATTAATCCTAGTATTTTTTGCTTTTTTGGGTTTATTTTTCCCAAGGAATTATTACTCTGGTTTGTCCATCATCTGTACACAGGTCTATCAAATGATGGCCGCATTAACGACGGTCGTGTGGTGGATCGGTCAGTTTTCGTACATAGTCCGGCGAACGCCGCATCCGGAACTCGGACCGACCTGTGAATTCAGGCTTTGCCACGCCTTTACCGCATCACGCCGACGCCCTGCATCGACATTGACTTCGGCGCCAGGACATATTTCTTTTATTACTCACTTTGCATAAATTATTTATTATGCAACGATTTTTTTAATTATCATTTTTACTATTATCTCCGGTTTGCACTATTTTTTGTGCACAGGAAAATGATCCGGGGACTTCATCGTCACTCTGCCGGTCTGCATTGACCGTGCTATGTCACCACTTCGGCGTATCGAGCTCTCCGCTCCGCCACCTCGGGACCGGCTTGGGGGATGGAACCTTGCCCCGCATCAAGCTCGGACCGCGTCATCAATACCGAACACATTAACCAGCTAAGTCGCTTTCATGCTCAAAGCTTTAATTTCTAACTTGTGTTCGGTTCGACCAAGCATTATACTTTTTTGGAAAAAAGTTGCTTGTAAAAAATTTCCTTGTCCAAACTTTGTTTGTGATGCATAAATTCAAATACCTCGTTTACTTGGGGGCTTCCGTTATGAAGCTTTTCCTCTTGCATATGATTATACTTGTACGGCTTTGTTCCTTGTTCGTGTATTACGCCACAATATGCACCATATTGACTTAAGCGATTTGCAAGCTGGGTTGCCTCGCTCCTGTGTTTTCCCCTACGTTCCCGATTGTTCGGCTAGGGAGTAAAGGGAGCACCTCTGCGATTGTCATGATCGGGTCACCCGAGCCAGACCTCAGACTGGGTAAAGCCGAAAGCTCGTGCTCTTATTGTTTTCAATGATGGTCGGCAGACAACGGAACTCATGAGTACAAAAAATCTATTGCACAAGTCTCATAATAACAATGAGCACCGAAGAAAGGTATCAGTGGGGGTACTATTTTCTTCGAAGATGCTTCTTACACTTTGCAGTAATATAGCATAAGTTCCCTGAGTGCGCTTTGTCTGTTACAGCCTTATGGCCAGATTGCCTGGTTATTGGAAACACCATCGATATTCTCGACAGATGGAGTACATAACACTTTTCGGTCCTTGACCGAAGAGGGAGAAGCCGACGGTCGGTTAAGACGCATTTAAAGTTCAGTTGAACATAGATATGATATAAGTACTTCGGTACATGCAATCATTCTTTTACTCAAGTCACTTGGGGCTCTTAAGTTTATTTGAGCCGTTTTATAATAAGTGTTCTTCTTCTTAGTCGTTGCAAAGTTTTATTATTATTATTACTATTATTATTTATCACTCCTTTTTTTGAGACGAGTGTGTGGTCACTAGCCGGGGAGCCTAATTTCTCTCTCAAAGCCGCTAGAGTTTAGTTTGCTAAGATGGCCTAATGAGAAGTACTCCGCCTTCGGGATAGGAGGTTGAAGCCATAGGCTGACCCGCTTGAAGTCTTGAGATAGGATGTGTCATGTTAAAGCACGACAAAAGCACTTTTTTTCTAAGGCCAATTTTCAGATTGGCACCGAACACTTGATCTTGTTCGGACGTCAAGTTTTTACTGACGTTTTTTGGTTTTCCAAGCGTGTGGCACTTTTAAACTATTTGTGTGTTTTCAGCACAAGTCTCGCAGTGCAACGCTGGACACCTTTAGAGATTCAGCAAAAACATTCTCGGATATTGCTATATATGCATCGGTTTCGAATTGTGTCTTCGGTCAATAGTTGGGTTGCCCGGCTCCTGCGCTTGCCTCCTACGTTCCGCTTTGTTCGGCTGCAAAGGGAGAACCACTGTGATTGTGCTTCCAGCTCACATGGTTAAGCACCTCAGTGGAGAAAGCCGAAAACTGACTGTCACAATAAGCGTAAACTGGTCAGTGATCCTATGACGGTGTTAAATGACGGGGCATTCCTAACAATGGACGAAGTGTTTATGGCTTGACCTCGACTGTCGCCGAACACTACCGGGGGCTATTAACTGGCCTCCCAAACTAAATCCTCGATATTTTGCTCTTACATTCGAGCTGAGGTTTCATGATCATGCTTAGCACGACAACCCAAAGAAAGGAACCCATAGAGGGATTATTTTCTTTGGAAGACATTTCTTCTGTTAAATAGTAATATAACACATCTCTCTGCGTACCTTTGTTTATAAAACCGTATGGCCAGTTTGCCTTGTTTGTCGTAAATATTTGCCCTCATAAAAGCTTTATAAAGTAGGACAAACACTCCTCGGCTACTGGCCGAGAAGGTGGAAGCCGATGGTCGGTCAACAAAGTTTTGTACAATGTAGATCCAAGCATTAATGACGTAAAGTACTTGGATACATAGAGTCATTACACATAATTTGTGATTTTACTATGGATATCGATCCTTAATTCGGCTACCCGTGCCCGCATTAAGGCTCGGGGGCTACTGGGCTTTGGGCTTATTATTTACAAATATTAAAGGGGCACATCGATCCCCTGATCTGGTGTTGCCACCCAACCAGTGTCTCAGGGGCTACTACATTGCCTGTCCAATGCAGAAAATTTTAAGTGTAATACTGTTTCCAAGGAGATTTTGATCCTCAGGTTGGTCGGCCGCACCCAACCTGAGTCTCGAGGACTGAGCACGCCGCTTTTTGTGTCCCGAAGTATTCTGCCGAGCTAGGACTTGATCCTTAGACCGATTTTGCAAATCAACCTGAGTCCCAGCGGCTACTAGGATCCGCGGTCTTATGTCATCCTTCATGTGCATCTCGGGTTTTAGACCGGTACCCACCTTGAGGGCTACTGGCTATATATCTCGGCAGAGAATAAAATTGCACCAATCAAAAATATTGACAAAATCGGCCCACATTCGGGGTGGTGCACCACCTCGGAAGCAGTCCGGCATACAGCTCGGGCACTAGTGGCTGGCTCCATAGAGGGCATTTCCGGCATTAAGCTCGGCTAAACTCCTTCAAACTTCTTTGAACCAAGGTGATTTATGACACCTCGGATACAGTCCGGCATTGGAGCTCGGATACATAGTCCGGCATTGGAGCTCGGATACAGTTCGACGTTGGAGCTCGGATACATTCCGGCGTTAGAGCTGGGAAGCGGTCCGGCGTTGGTGCTCGGCTGCAAAAGATACCTCGAATGTAGTCCGGCATTGGAGCTCGGACGCAAGAGGACATTGCCTCCCGGAACAACTTCAAAATCGAGGTGTGGCATAAAAATAACAAGGCATTGATAAAGGCCGGAAACTTAAACGGGCTCCTCGGATACCCAACGTGTAAACTCGCCGAATGCATTTCGGCGATCCTCAAGATAGAAGATGAGAAGATTTGTTGAACCAGTTTTCAAGACCGGCGACCGAAGATGAAGAACAGTTCGAAAGAATCGAGGAGCGTCCCTAACTTGAAGACCGGTTCAGGGGGCTACTGATGGTGTCCTGGACTAGGGGGTACTCACCACGTCATCTCCCGATCTGTTAGATTGGGCCGAGGACCCCCATGGCCGTATACTCATGGGCCAGTTCGGACAGCTGCCGCATACAAGGAAGATTCCACAAGACTTGGCGATCAAGACAAGGACTCCTCCCCACCGGCGTATTCGGCCAGGACTCTTGTTATCCTAGGCCTCTGGTGCATTATATAAACCAAGGCCAGGCTAGTCGATAGACAATATACAACAATCATACCATAGGCTAGCTTCTAGGGTTTAGCCTCTACGATCTCGTGGTAGATCAACTCTTGTAATACTCATATCATCAATATCAATCAAGAAGGACGTAGGGTTTTACCTCCATCAAGAGGGCCTGAACCTGGGTAAAACATCGTGTCCCCTGCCTCCTGTTACCATCCGCCTTAGACGCACAGTTTGGGACCCCCTACTCGAGATCCGCCGGTTTTGACACTGACAGTCCACTTTTGGGATTCTTCATGGGAGTGGCAACTTGCTTCCCATTCTTTTTAAAGTTCCCTTTCTTTCCCTTACCCTTTTTCTTAAAACTAGTGGTCTTGTTTAACAGTCAACACTTGATGCTCTTTCTTGATTTCTACCTTTGTTGATTTTAGCATCACGAAGAGCCCAAGAATCGTTTTCGTCATCCCTTGCATATTATAGTTCATCACGAAGTTCTAGTATCTTGGTGATAGTGCCTACAGAACTCTATCAATCACTATCTTATCTAGAAGATTAACTTCCACTTGATTCAAGTGATTGTAGTACCCAGACATTCTGAGCACATGCTCACTGGCTGAGCTATTCTCCTCCATCTTGTAGACAAAGTAGAGGTCTCATACCTGTCGACACATGCATGAGTCTAAAATACCAATTTCGACTCTTGGAACATCTCATATGCTCTGTGGCGTTAAAAATGTTTTTGAAGTCCCGGTTCTAAGTCGTAAAGCATGGTGCACTAAACTATTAAGTAGTCATCATATCGAGCTTGCCAAATGTTCACAACATCTGCATCTGCTCTTGCAATAGGTCTGTCACCTAGCTGTGCATTAAGGACATAATTCTTCTATGCAACAATGGGGATATTCCTTAGATCACGGACCCAGTCCACATCATTGCTACTATCATCTTTCAACTTAGTTTTCTCTAGGAACATATAAAAAAACGGAAGCTATATATATCGCGAGCTATTTGATCTACAACATAGATACGCAAACCTATGAAGACTATGTTCATGATAAACTATCAAGACTATATCATGAACTCCCACTTAAATAAACATCCCTCAATTTATCTAAGTGATACGTGATCCAAATCAACTAAGACATGTCCGATAATCACGTGAGATGGGGTAGTCATTAGTGTTCTGAGACCATGTCTGTACATGCTAGGCTCGTCAAGTTTAACCCAAGTATTCTGCATGTGCAAAATTGTCTTGCACCCATTGTATGTGAACGTAGAGTCTATCACACCCGATCATCACGTGGTGTCTCTAAACGATGAACTATAGAAACACTGCATACTCAAGGAGAACACTATTATCTTGAAATTAAGTGAAGGGATAATCTTATAATGCTACCGCCATTCTAAGCAAAATAAGATGCATAAAGGATAAACATCACATGCAATCAAAATATGTGACATGGTACGACCATCATCATCTTGTGCTTTTGATCTCCATCTCCAAAGCATAGTCATGATCTCCATCGTCACCGGCTCAACACCTTGATCTCCATCGTTGTGTCGGGGTCGTCTTGCCAACTATTGCTTCCACAACTATTGCTAACGCATAGCGATAAAGTAGAGCAATTACATGGCGTTTGCACTTCATACAATAAAGAGACAGCCTAAGGCTCCTGCCGGTTGTCGATATTACAAAACATGATCATCTCATACAACAACGTATATCATATCATGTCTTGACCATATCACAGCACAACATGCCCTGCAAAAACAAGTTAGACGTCCTCTACTTTGTTGTTGCGTGTTTTACATGGTTGCTACAGGCTTCTAGCAAGAACCATTCTTACCTATGGCAAAAACCACAATGGTGATTCATCAAGTTTGTTGTTTTGACCTTTTTCAAGAACCGGCCATAGTCAAATTTGATTCAACTAAAGTAGGAGAAACAGACACCCGCCAGCCACCTCTATGCAAAACTAGTTGCATGTCTGTCGGTGGAACCGGTCTCATGTGCGTGGACATGTAAGGTTGGTCCGGGCTGCTTCTTCCCACAATACCGCCGAATCAAAATAAGATGTTGGTGGTAAGCAGTATGACTATCACCACCCACAACTCTTTGTGTTCTACTCGTGCATATCATCTACGCATAGACCTGGCTCGGATGCCACTGTTGGGGAACGTTGCATGGTAAAAAAAATCTACACACACGCAAGATCTATCCACGGAGATGCATAGCAATGAGAGGGGAGAGTGTGTCTACATACCCTCATAGACCATAAGCAGAAGCGTTTAACAACGCGGTTGATGTAGTCAAACTTCTTCGCACTACAACCGATCAAGTACTGAATGCATGACACATCTCCGTTCTGCACACGTTTAGCTCGGTGACGTCCTCCTCCTTATTGATCAACCAATATGACAAGGTTGTATATGAGTTCCGACAGCACGATGGCGTGGTGACGATGATGGTGATTCAATCTCCGCAGGGCTTCGCCTAAGCACTATGAAAATATGACCGAGGTGGACGGGGGCGCCGCACATGGCTAAGACAATGTTGTGTCATTGTGTGGCGCCCCCTCCCCATGTATATATAGGTGGGAGGGAAGAGGGAGGCAGCTAGGGCGCGCCCCTAGGGGCTGGTTGCCGGCCCTAGGGCTCCTGCCCTCCCGCACCCTCCCTTTCCTTGTATGGACAGGTGGGAAGGAAAGAGGGGGAGAGAGGGAAGGAAGTGGGAGTCCAACTCCACACTTTCCTTTCCTCCTACCTTTCCTTTCCCTCCCATAGGGCCGGCCCCTATAGAGGGCGCACCAGCCCCATGTGGGCTGGTGTGTTCTCTCACTTGGCCCATAAGGCCCATAACTTTGTTGGGGATGTCCGGTGACCCGATAAGTATCCGGTACCCTCAGAAACACTTCCGATGTCCGAATACTATCGTCCAATATATCAATGTTTACCTCTCAACTATTTTGAGACTCCTCGTCATGTCCATGATCTCATCTGGGCCTCCAAACAACATTTGGTCACCTCATCATATAACTCATATAACATTATATCGTCAATGAACGTTAAGCATGCGGACCCTGCGGGTTCGAGAACTATGTAGACATGACCGAGATACCTCTCCAATCCATAACCAATAGCGAAACTTGGATGCCCATATTGGCTCCTACATATTCTACAAAGATATTTATCGTTCGAACTGTTATGACAACATACGTAATTCCCATTGTCCATCGGTATGTTACTTGCCCGAGATTCGATCGTCGGTATCTTCATACCTAGTTCAATCTCATTATCGGGAAGTCTCTTTACTCGTTCTGTAATACATCATCTTGTAAATAACTCATTAGTCATTTGCTTTCAAGGCTTCTTATGATGTGTATTACTGAGAGGGCCCAGAGATACCTCTCCGATACTCGGAGTGACAAATTCTAATTTTGATCTATGCCAACTCAACAAACACCTTCGGAGATACCTGTAGAGCATATTTATGATCACCTAGTTACGTTGTGATGTTTGATGGCACACAAGGTATTCCTTCGGTATCCGGGAGTTGCATAATCTCATAGTCGAAGGAATATTTATTTGACATGAGGAAAGAAGTAGCAATAAATTGAAAGATTAATCTGCTAAGCTAACAGATGGGTCTTGTCCATCACATCATTCTCCTAATGATGTGATCCCGTTATCAAATTAAAACACATTTCTATGGTTAGGAAACCTTAACCACCTTTGATCAACAAGCTAGTCTAGTAGAGGCTTACTAGGGACACGATATTTGTTTATGTATTCAAACATGCATTTAAGTTTCCGATCAATACAATTCTAGCATGAATAATAAACATTTATCATGATTTAGGAAATATAATAATAACCATTTTATTATTGCCTCTAGGGCATATTTCCATCACGGAGGTGGAGGGACCAAGCCCCTTTCCCATCACATTGGGCGTGTTTGGTTACCTGCATCATTTTTTGCCACTTTGCATACTTGTCCCAGTTGGGCCTGCCTGAGCATATACAGGCTAAAAACCAACATCTGCATGTTGATTGGTTGCATGCATCCCCTCTAGCCTAAAAACAAAAGGCCCGTTGTTTAGTTGCGGACTTGTTTGAGGGGAAACACAAGTCCGGTTTTTTGGTTACATCCAGGACAGTTGTGTGGTAACCTCCTCCTCGATGTGGTGAGGTTAACAAAGGCACACAAGAACTACTAAGAACTAAACTATTAGCAACAGAATAATCTTAGGCACAAACATAAGTCTTAATCATGCAGAACAAGTTTTAAACCAACACAATACGATAAGTTCGAAATGAAACCAAAGTCTTAAAGTAGGAACAACCAAGGATTGGACCACAGGAGCTCATGCATTCGCGGTAAAGGCATTGCCATGCTCCTTGCACTTGGTGACCACCTACACACCCTCGCCGTTGAATATGATCACCTTCATGGTGTCAGGGGACAACATCTTGAACATCAGCATGTACCCGATCATGATCTGGTGAATGGCAGCGAAGATGGCCCAACCCTAATGAAGCGTGACCCTACCATCAATCACCGTCACCCACCATGCGCAGCCGGTGTTCGTCTTCAGCTTGAACTCTATAGGGATGGCGGGGAAGTGCTTTGTGAAGTCCAGAGGCAATGTCATACTCTCCAGCTTTGGAGCAAGGATGACATTAGAAGTGGTTTGGTCTTGACTCCTGATGGAAGTGGCCATAGTTCCTCCTCTTAGGGCTTGGTGATCCTACACTGGCACTTCAACCAATGGAGGCAGAACCTCCTTGCCCTTCTCCAATGGTAGCACCACCTCCTTGCCCTTGTACATCCGCATTATGAACAACACGCATATCATTGGTCAGCATTCATTCATATTGGCCTAACACTCCTATATTAACCCACCCCACTAACCTAGCACCACACTCAAACCCCCTCTGTTTCACCACCTCTCCTCTTCCACCTCTCCTCGGCATGAACTCCGACTCCAACCCCAACCCTTTCCCCTAGGGCATTGGATGGAGGGCATTCTTCCTTGGTGCTTGCTTGGTGACCGCAATTAGTTTGAGCACACCATGGAAGTGTGCTCAAACTTCAACAGCATCGATGACATGCACAAGGAGGCTGATGCTATGATGAAGAAGGCTACGCCGGACGAGCTGAAGACACTGGTTCCAGACCCATCCAAGGGCGCGATGTCATTGGACATCCTGCTCTAGGCCATGAATCAGCCAGACTCCGGTGACGCTTGACAACGGGTAAGATGGGCTAAGTATAGTCAGTACAAGGCGCCTCAAGACCAGCGTGTCGCGGTGTACTAGAGTAGTCTGTTCGGGTCACCGGAGTTCAACAATGACGAGGTGCAGATGGTGGCCAGGGCGCCGACAGCAGGCGACCGTGCAAGACCCATCGTTCTTGATGAAGATGATGAGGACGAAGCCGATGAGGAAGAAAAGAAGATGACTATGCCCCCCCCCCCCCCCCCGCCGGCTAGACAATCCAATCCCCACCCCCGATGTAATTGAAAAGTAACCTATGAGCCTAGTAGTTGTAGATGCAGAATTGATTGATGTCAATTCCCCCCCTCCACCGTGTTCAACCCCCTTGTCGGTGTCAAAACCGGCGGATCTCGGGTAGGGGGTCCCGAACTGTGCGTCTAAGGTTGATGGTAACAGGAGACAGGGAACACGAAGTTTTTCCTAGGTTCGGGCCCTCTTGATGGAGGTAATACCCTACGTCCTGCTTGATTGATATTGATGAATATGAGTATTACAAGAGTTGATCTACCACGAGATCATAATGGCTAAACCCTAGAAGTCTAGCTTGTATGACTAAGTTATTGAGTATATCCTTTCCGGACTACACCCTCCGGTTTATATAGACACCGGGGGGGGGATCTAGGGTTACATAGAGTTGGTTACATAAGATGGAATCTTCATAGTTGTTTGCCACGCTTGCCTTCCACGCCAAGGAGAGTCTTATCCGGACACGAGTACAGTCTTCGGTCTTCATATCTTCATGGCCCATCAGTCCGACCCATAGATAACAGGCCGGACGCCCAAGGACCACTTAGACCAGTACTCCCTCAGTAGCCCCGGAACCTGGCTTCAATGACAAGGTATCCGGTGCGTAGTGTTGTCTTCGGCATGGAAAGGCGGGTTCCTCCTTCCAAACTCCCGAATAGTCTTGAGACGAATTGCTCGTGTCCGGACCTATAACACACACCGCACACAACCGCGGAGAGAATATAATATGACTTGAGTCCAATCTGCTGACAACTTTAGTAATGCGATGTCACGCTTGTCCGGTCATAATTTTGAACCGTTTTTTCGCCCCACGTTTCGAGACGCGGTTGTCATTGGCACGTCTTGTCAAAGCAGAGATCATGTCCCCTTATCACGGGATTCTCATCAATACGAGCGTGGGTAACCCAACCATCCTGCGAGAAAGATTCCTTAGGAATAGGCAGGTTCTTAGGTTTAGGAGGAGGCGTTCGATACTGGAGGTGTATATAAAGGAACCAAGGGCCGTCTCTTTATGCCAAACCTCTTCTAAACCTCCCCAATCCCGAGTTCCAGCACCCAAGGTTCGACTCCATTGCTTTCAGCCTTCCCATCATGTCCGGATCCATCTCCCAAGGACGATGGCTGGCTTCCTCCGATACAGAGGAGGATATCACAAAGCTTCGGGCGGCCAGATATCTGACCGCGGAGATCCACCATCGGCTTCCCGCTCAAGGACAAGTTATCCTGACCCCCAGATCCGGCGAGAGGGTGGTATTCGTCTCCCACTTCCTCCGGGGGTTAGGGTTTTCTCTTCACCCCTTTGTCCAAGGGCTAATGTTTTATTACGGATTAGGTTTTCACGATCTTGCCCCAGACTCTATCCTCCATGTCTCGGCGTTTATCATTACATGCGAGGCCTTCCTTCGAATTGCCCCACACTTCGGCTTATGGCTCAAAACCTTTAGTGTGAAGCCAAAGGTAGTCGATGGGGAATAGGCGGAGTGCGGCGGTGCTACAATTAGCCAACTCGCCAACACTCCCTGGCCAAAAGGTTCTTTTTCCGAGGCTTCCAATTACTGGCAGCAGGGGTGGTTTTATATTACAGAGCCCCGTAGTGCTAAATGGGTAGCTGCCCCCACCTTCCGTCATGGCCCACCGTTACTGCTCGCGTCATGGGTCAACAAGGTGCTAGACCGGGGATCAATGGATGAAGTGTGGACCGTACAAAGCCACATCTGAAGCCTCCTAAAGAGAGATATCGATCTCGTTAGCGTGATCCAAGTGATGTTAGTTCGCCGCATCATGCCCTGCCAGTGCAGGCCTCGCCGCATGTGGGAGTTCAATCCAGAAGGACCACAAACCCTCCAACACTTCTTCAGTGCCACACACGAAGGGATGTGGAAGTTATTTTTCGGGAAGCGGAAACATTGGCTGGATACTGCTGAGGACACAGGCCTTAACTGTAATCGTCCGGATACCCCGGTAAGCACCTGGCTTTCGAATACTTTGTGGTCATGCATACAGTAATATGGTACTGAGCAAGCTATCTTTATCCAGGGCTGGATAAAGAAGGCGGAACTGATTATGTGTTCGGCCCCTCTGCTCGAGGGTCCAATGAATCCTGTTCTAACAAGGATGCTGGCTCTAGCACCATACCAGATGCCGGAGAAGGAGGACGAGGCGGAGGGCAAGAGGATCAAGGATGGCCTCTATTCCCAGGGAACCTCGGACTTTGTGTCCGGAGGAATAAAAATCTCCTCATCCGAAGACAAATGTGAAGGGGGGCACTATCTCCTTCCCTCCCAGGAAGAAGAGGTCCGCCTCCGAAGATTGGGAGAAGCAGGCTCCTAAGCGAGGCACGATGCCTCTGGAGGACGCCGAAGCACCGTCTCATGACGAGGACAAGCCTCCGGCCAAATCGTAAGTGAACAAGGTTGTTTTAAACCTATCCCGTTCTTTCCTTATGATGCCTGGAATATATATTTTTTGCAGCTCAGCGCACAGTCCCCTTCAACAATCCTCTTTCTCAGGGGACCTTCTCCCGGAGATGATGGAAAGCGAGATGCCCCCACCGGCTTCTCCGTCCAATAGGGCAGACGACCTCGAGGTGTCGTCGTGGAGGGTCTCCCTCGACCAACAAGTGGTGCCAGGGATAACGAAGACGCTACATGAAGGTGATACTTCAGCGTCCCAGGGTCCGGAGAACAACAATGAAGACCCCGAACAACCCGGAATGCTGCCGGATACAAATAGACGGATCCCGTCAAAGGGTGACCATACTCCTGCGGCTACCTCCGGAGACACAGAGGCGCCGGATATCTTGACGAACATGCTGTGGCGGGCGTCCATTTCAAAGGAACGTCGTACTTTGATGGGTACGGTGGTAAAAAAGGTCCTATCCACAAAGAGCGGATTGAATGAGGCCTTTGCGAGTCTGCTGAGAGGCTTCAAGGTTTGTACTGTAATATGTGAAATTGTGTTTTATTCAGAGAATACACCTACACCTGTGTATAGACAGTAGCCCCTGAGACAAACAGAGGATCAAAAGAAATATCCGAGGACTAATCTGATTAACTTTAAACACAGGCTGCTTCCCCCCCCCCCCCGGGCTACTTCCCAGACTACGAATATTACCAAGCTGCAACGGAAGCTTGATGTAGCCAGGGATGACATTATGTTGATTAATATGTGTCTTGACGAGTCACAAGGTATGTATTCAAAATAGTCCCTGCACATACATTATTGTGATATAAGCATGATGCTGAAAGTTGTGCCTGGCTGCAGATGGGGCTGCCGCCATTGAAATTCTTCGGGTGGAGCTAGCCCGGGCCAAGGAGTAGGCCTGGTGTAGTAATGCGGCTGCCGAGAAGGCATCTGCTGAGTTAAAAGCCGAACAAGCTGCACGGCGTCAAGACGAGGAGAAGATATCCACAATGAAACTCGAGCTAAAAAGTGCTACTAGCCAGTGTGAACTCCTTGAGAAGGAGAATGAAGCCAAGACGGCTGAAGTTTACAAGGCCCTACGAGAGGCGAGAGAAGCACGGCGTGAATCTAGAGAGGCCCGTGAGGAGATCCCGCAAGCTGGGGAGATTGCAGCTGGTAAGCCATTTTTGCTACAGGCTAAGTTCGGCGATCCGAACTATGCCCAGCTTAACCAATTGTGGAGTTCTCCAGACGAGTTTTTAGACTTGCCAAAGAGTTCATCTGATGCGGCACAGTATTATCAGGTGCGAGACGGGTACGCCATGGAGAAGCTTTTCTGGTCACAATTCGGCGCCTTGAAGTGCCCCCTGTTGCTGAATGAGCAGATGTCCCAGTGGGCCGAGCTTCATAGGATATCCGGTGCTGCCATGAAGAACGTCATAATCCAGTTATGCCCAACTGAGCCTATTCCGAACAGTTACTTTAGCTTGGTGCAGCGGCTTGTTGAAGCAGTGCCACGTATCGATGCTATGAAACGATGGTGTGTATCGAAGGTGCACGGATGGCTCTTGCCCGAGTCAAGATGTTCTAGGGGAATATGAAGGCCATCAACGTTGCTGTGAAGAGTCCACCCAAGGGCAAGGACCGCCACGAACTGGAGCATTATTTTGAAGACGTCCTTGTAGCCGCCCGCTTGATAGATGGACAATGCTCAAAAGACATAATGTTCGAGTGAAGTGTGTGAGAATTGTAAGAGACAATTTTATAGTAAATCTATTTGTATATTTTGCTCCAAAGCTTGTGTTCCTCACGTGCGGCCATTTTAATCTAATCTGAAAGTTTCCAGTCGTCGGCTTCAGCCCCCTTGTAGGAAGTACAAGGGTGTTCGAAAAAGCATCTGATCACTCTTGATCCAGCGTCTTGGTCCGTGAAGGAGGTGTCAATGCGGCGAACCAGGCAACCAGACTATAGGGCGTTAATGCTTTCACTTAGCCATAGGAGTTTTATAGTGGGTCTACGACATAGCCCCTAGTATGTATGCGGCTTACTCATATGACACGTTTACATAATTGACCGGAAAAAGGTCCTTTGCGTGACACGGAGGAATCGTTAGAGATTCCGATAAGTCATCGAGTGGTTGACCAGCTCTCGCCGCATCATGACAGTCAGTTTTCGGCTTTCTCTACTGAGGTCCGTCCCCGGTTGAACCGGTAGCACAATCATAGTAGTTATCCCTTTACTACCCTAGCCGATAGAGCGGAACGTAGGATAGCAAGCACAGGAGCCGGGCAACCCAACTATTGACCCAAGACATGATTCGGAGCTGATGCATATAAGGCCAAAACTCGCGACGCCGAAGTACGCTGTAAAAGCTGTTCGGACTTTGTTGGCAACTCATTTGTTCCCGTACCGAGCCCCTGGCAAGTTAAGCCGGGGTATATCGATGAAACAACCATAGGAGACGTATTCATTTTGCGAAAAGATGCAAGTGATTAATTCAGATAATTTGAACTGGGACCTGAGTGATATGCCAATGGTTACTTGATATACATAAAGGCCATGACCCCGGCAATTTGATATGCCCTGGGTCAGAGGCAGAGGAAAAAGGCATGTTACAGGCTCTAAAAGAGAGTGTGGTCTACAAAAAGTTATTTTGGACCTGCTGTCACACGTCTGCGCCGACTGTCCTCAGCGAGGGGAATCCTTGAAGGGAATAGCCTCATAGGTGAGTGTACGGATCTGAACTCCTATGGGGTCAGTCGTATGTGTTTCCCCTTTGTGCCACCTGCTTTTAAGAGATAATGAAACAAAATAAAATAGGAAAACGGTTAAAGAATGTTACTAGAGTGCCTGTAGACTTGTCCATATTGTGCTTCCGTCAATGCCCAAGGTATCTTGAGTGCGTAATTATGTATGCGAGGTATAGTTTTGACGGGTATACGCGGTGGGCGGCGGAAGCCGAACTGCTATTTATGCTCCGAATTTGATTGATCTTCCGGGGGAAATTGCTTCCGCCCTCCGGCATGTAGCTGGTGAGCCGTTCTGTTGTCCCTATTGTCTGGTGGATCATTTCCATTGTGTCCAGCGTTGAGCCTGCCGGCCTGCTTGAGGACCCAACATCTTCTGTTGGTGTGATTGGCTGGTTTATTGCGGTGGCCATGAATCTGGCAGGGCCGGTCCAATATCCTGTCTAGTTTGGATGGTCTGTCTTTGTTTGCCTTGAATGGCTTTTTCCGTTGGCCGAGCTTGGGATTGCTAAATTCGGCGTTGACCGCTGTGTCGCGTGATCTTTCATTATCACTGCGACTGTTGTGTATGCTTCGTCGTGTCTTGCCATTGCCATCTCTTATTTCGGAAGTGCCCGAGTCGTTGGTGCTGTTGCTTGCCAGTTGTCTTCTTCCGCGCAAAAGCGGGTCATTAGAGCGGTAAGGGCTGTCATGGATCTAGGTCCTTCTTGACTGAGGTGGCATGCAAGCCATTCATCCCGGACGCTATGTTTAAAGGCCGCAATGGCCTCCGCGTCCGGGCGGTCGATGATTTATTTCTTTTTAACTAGGAACCTGGTCCAGAGCTTCCTGGCTGACTCTCCGGGCTGCTGGACAATGTTACTTAAGTCATCGGGGTCTGGTGGCCAGACATATGTTCCTTGGAAGTTGTTGCGAAAGGCATCCTCCAAATCCTCCCAGCTGCCGATAGAATTTTCCTGCAGACTGTTTAACCAGTACCGAGCTGGTCCTTTGAGTTTTAGTGGTAGGTATTTGATGGCATGAAAGTCGTCTCCGCGGGCCATCTTGATATGGAGGAGGAAGTCCTCGATCCATACTGTGGGATCCGTTGCTCCATCGTATGATTCGATATTCATGGGTTTGAACCCGTCTGGAAATTCATGCTCCATTACTGCATTTGTGAAGCAAAGAGGGTGTGCGGCGCCACTATGTTGGGCCACACTGCAGCGTATCTCCGACAGAGTCCATTTGCGGTTTTCAGCCGGATGTGGCTAGGTTTGTCACGTCCGAATAGGTGGCCATCTGTAACGCCCCGAGACCGATGTGCCAGGTGTCTTCCAGTTTTTCGCTGTTGTTGCTTTGTCATTTGCTTGCGTGTTGCATCTTATCATGTCATCATGTGCATTGCATCATCATGTTTTCAAAACTTGCATCCACCCCGGCCTCCTCGTTCTCTCCGTTGTCCGTTCTGAGCCCAGACACACTTGCACGCGCCCGCGGCATGTCCGAAATATTATTTTATAAGTGGCCGGAAAATGTTCTCGGAATGGGATGAAATTTGGCGTGCGGTGTTTTTATGTTGTAGGTAGGCTGCCTGTCAAGTTTCGTCCCATTCGGAGTTCGTTTGACGCCCCAACGGATAACTATAGCGGCAATATAGTCAGTCTAACGTCAGACGTTTTCGGTCTCCGGAAACAGTCGCCGGGCCTCTCTCTCTTCCCCTCTCTCAGCTCGAGCCCTTTTGCACAGCCCACGAGTTCCAACCGACCTCTCGCGCGTGCATCCGAAAAGCTGTCCCGAACCCGACCCGGACGGTCGCCACCGTCGTGTCCGGATCATCCCCAAACATCTACAAAACATCTCCGTTTTTCTTTTTGGTCTCCCTAGCTATTTTTTCACGTTTGTCTGATTGCGATCGGAGGGATCCGTTAGCCCCTAACCTATTTCACCGCTATATATATAATGGGCAACCCTAGATTTTAGGGGTTTGTCCCATCCATTCCCTCGGCCGCCGCCGCATCCTCCTTGTTTTCCTCAGCCACCAACCAGATCCACTCCTCTTGTCTTCCTTGAGATCCACCTCCCTAGATTTCAGTGCCACCCAATCAACGCCTCCTTCCCTCCTCCCTTTTCATCCACCACCAAATCCATTTTCGTAGCCATCCTCTACTCCCTCCACAGCAGAAGCAGGCCCCTTCCTCGTTCCCTTGCACCGCTGGGCCGCCCGAGCGCGTCGCCTCACCGACCCCGCTGTCGCTCCCTCCGGCTGCCTCGCTCGTCGGCACCCTCACCTCCAGCAGGAGCCCCACGACGACGCCATGGTTGGCTGCAGCCCGAGCTCGCATCCGTCACCGCAACAAAGTTCTCTCCATGGATCCGTCGGGTCTCGTCCATCCTCGTTGTTGCCGGACCTGCTGCCTCTACCTCACCCCAAGCAGCGTCCTCGCAGGATCCGTCGCCCCGCCTAGTACCTCGCCGGAGCACATGCTACCAAGTCCCTCACCGCGCCGCATCTGCTCTGCAACGAGCGGAGCTGCAGCCGCCGCGCGCCGTTGGCGGCATCGGCCCGAACCGGCCTCCTCTTCGCCGTTTCCCACTCCTCCGGCCACCTCCGCCCGTTTCCCCGTCCCCGGCGTCATCTGCAGCTATGCCATGCCGCCACCGCTGGCTCTGCTTCACATGAACCGGGTTTCCTCTTTTTGCTTCACCCCGCGCCAAGTCCCCTGCCGCCATGGATGTCCCGACACAGGAGCTCACCGTCGACCGCACTCGACGTCGCCAGCCTCCGGATCCGTCGAGCCCCGGTCTCTCTGGCCTCTCCGTCGCAGGATCCTTCGCGTCCTCCGGTGCATCCAGCTGCCGCCTACATCGAGCGGGACAACCTCGCGTTGACCCCGTGCTCGATTTGGCAGCGAAGCCGCTCGCCCCTTTTACTGCGTCGACCGCACGCACCTGGGCCGCCTCCCCTTCAACCGTTGACCGCGGCCCAGCCCACACCTTCCCACCGCCCTGGGCCAAGTCCAGCTGGGTGAGTTCAGCGCCCATGCTCCCATCGGGCCAGTCAGATCCGGCCCGATGTGTATTTTTCCGCTGCAACGAATTTTTCCAATTATCCAGAAAACTGCCAGTTTACAGTTTAGTCCCTAGTCTTCATGCATATAATAACTCTTGAACTATGCATCATATGTAAAAACTTTGTATATGAATAATGCTTAGAATTGCATCTAGTTTCATAATTTGCAACTTTCATCTATGTTTAAAATGTTTAAAGTGTTGTTTGTTTAAATTTGCCCAAATGCCATGCTAAAATGATTTAATTCATAACTAAATAACCGTAACTCGGAATTTAACAAACTTTATATGTAATTAGGGTAGAAAAATGCATAGTTTAACATGGTGGCATCACTTTGCATGTTTAACAACTATAAAATAAGGTTTAGGGCAGAACAGTACCAAACCCAATATATGCATATGAGGATTTTCCGGAATTGTTGTTCGTTGTTTCCGGCCTCATTTAAACTTGCCTAGATTAGATAGTTTCATCATGCTTCACCTCTTGCCATGCTAACAACATTTAACCTTGTTGGGTACATAAACGAGAGAGAACTAAATAAGTCATGTGGCGTTTTCTTCAATATGCAACTCCGTTGCATATTGAGATCCACTTAATTTGTAGGATTGCTTGTGCTCTTTTGCCATGCCATGCTTCACTAAACCGGACATGCATCATACTTGGTTGTGCATCATGCCATGCTTATGTCATGGTTGTTTACTATGTTGTTTGCTTTCTTTCCGGTGTACTTCTTCTCGGTAATCCGGTAACGTCGCGTTTATGAGGATCCGTTCGACTACGTCCGTTTGTCTTCTTCATGGACTCGTTCTTCTCCCTTGCGGGATCTCAGGCAAGATGACCATACCCTCAAAATCACTTCTATCTTTGCTTGCTAGTTGCTCGCTCTTTTGCTATGCCTATGCCGCGATACCTACCACTTGCTTATCATGCCTCCTATATTGTTGAGCCAAGCCTCTAACCCACCTTGTCCTAGCAAACCGTTGTTTGGCTAGGTTACCGCTTTGCTCGGCCCCTCTTATAGCGTTGTTAGTTGCAGGTGAAGATTGGAGTTTGTTCCATGTTGGAACATGTATATTTTGTTGGGATATCACAATATCTCTTATCTAATTAATGCATCTATATACTTGGTAAATGGTGGAAGGCTCGACCTTATGCCTGGTGTTTTGTTCCACTCTTGCCGCCCTAGTTTCCATCATATCGGTGTTATGTTCCCGGATTTTGCGTTCCTTACGTGGTTGGGTTATAATGGGAACCCCTTGACAGTTCGCCTTGAATAAAACTCCTCCAGCAATGCCCAACCTTGGTTTTACCATTTGCCACCTAGCCTTTTCTTTCCCTTGGGTTCTGCAGACTCAAGGTTCATCATTATTTTAACCCCCCCCCCCCCGGGCCAGTGCTCCTCTGAGTGTTGGTCCAAACTAGAGCCCCTTGCAGCGCCACCTCGAGGAAACTCGAGGGCTGGTTTTAGCTATACGGACTGCTCATCTGAGTGTGCCCTGAGAACAAGATATGTGCAGCTCCTATCGGGATTTGTCGGCACATTCGGGCGGTGTTGCTGGACTTGTTTTACCATTGTCGAGGATGTCTTGTAACCTGGATGCCGAGCCTGATCGGGTTGTCTTGGGAGAAGGAATATCCTTCATTGACCGTGAGAGCTTGTGATGGGCTAAGTTGGGACACCCCTGCAGGGATTTGAACTTTCGAAAGCCGTGCCCGCGGTTATGGGCAGATGGGAATTTGTTAATGTCCAGTTGTAGAAAACCTGAAGTTGATCTTAACTAAAACACATCAACCGCGTGTGTTACCATGATGGTCTCTTCTCGGCGGAGTCCGGGAAGTGAACACGGTGTTGGAGTTATGTTTGACGTAGGTTGTTCTAGGATCACTTCTTGATCATAGTTGTTCGACCGTGCTTTTGCCTTCTCTTCTCGCTCTCATTTGCGTATGTTAGCCACCATATATGCTAGTCGCTTGCTGCAGCTCCACCTCATACCTTTTACCTTACCCATAAGCTTAAATAGTCTTGATCGCGAGGGTGTGAGATTGCTGAGTCCCCGTGACTCACAGATACTTCCAAAACCAGTTTGCAGGTGCCGATGTTACCGAGCAAGTGACGCAACCAAACTCAAGGAGGAGCTCGATGAAGATCTTGTCCTTTGTGTTGCTTTGTTCTAGTTGATCAGTAGTGGAGCCCAGTTGGGGTCGATCGGGGATCTGTGTAGCTTTTGGGGTAGTCTTCTTTTATTTTGGTTCCGTAGTCGGACCTTGTTTGTATCTGGATGATGTAATGCTTTATTCATGTATTGTGTGAAGTGGCGATTGTAAGCCAACTATGTATCTCTTTCCCTTATGTATTACTTGGGTTGTGTGAAGATTACCTCACTTGCGACATTGCTTTCAATGCGGTTATGCCTCTAAGTCGTTCTTCGACACGTGGGAGATATAGCCGCATCGAGGGCATTACAAGTTGGTATCAGAGCCTTCCCCGACCTTAGGAGCCCCCTACTTGATCGAATCGCTGGCGTTATTGAGTCTAGAAAAGTTTTGAGTCATTTAGGATTATATATATCGGAGAGTAGGATTCTTTTTACTCCTCAGTCCCTTCGTCGCTATGGTGAGGCATCCTGACGTAGAGTTTTGACTCTTCTCTTCTCAAATTTCACTAAATTTTTTTTAGGATCACGCGGGTATCTTGGAATCGTTCCGATGGTTTTGTGACGAGAACATTGTTCTTGGTGCCTCCTGTCATTTAGGGGTTGTGGCAGTGTCCCGGGGAGTTGAGCTCTGAGGTGTTGTCGTCACAATTTTATCGTTGCAGTTCTGGAATACCTGAGTTTAGTTTCGCCGACATCGAAAATTTCTTTTATGCAGTTGTTGGTGAGATAACCTCGACGCCACCCAGTACTGGGGCGGGAGTTCGGGAGTATTGCCATAACTCATATAACGGATGGTTTTCGAAGGTTGAGGTAAACGATTTCCGAAGGTTTCTTGGTTATGTGTTGAAGGATGGATACAGCTGGATGTAGGATTTGCTAGATTTGGGTGAGATATTATGCTTCCCCTGTATCCCCAACACCTGATTGCATAACCGGGAAAATTTCGGGGGTTTATAAGTGGGAATTCAAGTAGCTCTTAGGATATCTTTTCGACATATGTATGATACGAAATTTGGGTTCAACGTCTAGTGGTCCGCCTATCCACGGTTGGTTTTACAGTGGTCTAGTTGTGTCTTAAAGAGTCCTTGGCTATGCCGACTCGGGGACACTTCGTATGTCATGTGCACTGCCTTGTACATGATGGTGCTGTACGATCGAGCCCGTGTAGGCCCCACCACGAAAACTTCGGACGAAATCTCTATCATATGTTTGTTCCGGCTTATTCTGCAAGCCAATCATTCGTTTTGTTTTGAGTTGTGGTATTCGAGTTGCTTCGAAGTCAAGAGTTGATTCCATACCTTTTCTAAACGGTGTTCTCGTGTTCCTATGTGAATACTAATCCTTCATGATAATCGAGACTGTCATGTCAATCCTTTTCAACCGGCGTGTTTTCTCTTCAAGTGGACCCGATCATTTCAACATTCGCAAGATCGATTATCAGTTCTTCTCAACGGTGTCTGTTTCATCCATCTCCAAGTTGCCTTTGTTTTCCCACCCACCCACCCTTTTTTCTTCAAGGACTCAGATTTCTCAATCAAGTATCCATCTTATGGATGTGAGGACTCTTCATTCTTATCTTTCAATGTTCTTACCCGGTGATTCTCATTAAGTTTCTAACAGATCTTCAAGTTCGTCACTCTTCACTCATTTTCTTCTCCGGTGGTTTCAATTCAAGCTTTGTTGAGTATATCCTTCCCTCATTTCAATGCTTTTTCCTTACCGGTGCACCACATATTCATTCATTTCTCGCTATTCAATTGTTCCAGAGTGCTCAAGATATCTCGAAGATTCGTGTTTCCACTCTGCATTTGTTCAAGCTCTTTCGAGGATGTTATCTCATTCAAGCCATTTAAATTCAACCGGTGCAATCTCTCTTTGAAATCATTCAACGATGTATCTTTTGAGTGGGCCCTAACCCACAGGTCTTTTCCTAGGATCTTACCTGACTCTTCCAATTCTTCCGGAGCTTTTCAAAAAAAAATATCAAAGTTTGACGTAAGAATGAGTTATCATCAGTCAAATGCCTTCTCCTAGATCTTTCACAATTCTTTTCATCGTTGGCTCAACTTTTCCATTCTTCATTCCGGTGTGCCTCAATAATTCACAGTGGTGTTTGCTTAGCGTCATTCTCGGATTTTGAAGACAGAAGAAGAATTTTCCTCCATATCTTGCTCCATTCTCTTCAAGATTAGTGGCTCTAGTTTGTTGCCATCATCTCATAATTATTTTGATAATGAGAATTCTTTTCACCCATCCAAAGCAATTCAAGAGTCTTCTCAGTTTGTTATCCGGAGTCCATCATCTCAGAATTATTCATTTTCAGATTTCAGCCATTGTTCTCCAAATCTTACCGGTACATCATTCAAATATTCTCTATTAAGCTCGTGACCTATTCGTTCACTTGTATCTAAAATCTCTCAAGCATCTTCATTCATTTGCTAATTCTTCCCGGTGTTTCTTTATCTTTTCTTCGGCCATTTTAATTCTTACGGTGGTTCATTCAGGATTCTCTTCCTTCGTTTATCATATCAATTCATTCGTTCATTCAATCCTACCAGTGGTTCGTGGAAGACCTTCTCAAGTTTGCGCTATATCTATCTTAATCCTTACTACGTGAATAAGTAGTGTGCCAAATCCATTGTTGGTCATCAATTTAATTGGTGAAGGATAAGCATAATGTAATTCTTATTCTTGTTTCATCCTAATGATTAATTCCTTATTCCGGAGGTTCTTCAAATTCTCTATTTCAATTGTTTCATCTTTCTTTACCAGAGTTCCAAGCTCTTTCAATTATATCATTTCAAAGCTTCATTTAATCATTGCAAGGTTTCTGCCGGAGTTCTTTTCAATTTTACCCTTCCTTTTCATCATCCTTTTGTTACCGGAGTTCTTCATGGATGTTTTACACGATGGTTCATCAAGGAAATAATCCCTTCTCCAAGTGTTCATCGAGATTCTTTTCAGAGGAGCTCAAGCATTCTTCATCTTGCAATCCGGAGTGCAATTCTTTCTACCATATTATTGGAGGTGGTATTATGTCATTCTTGATAATTTGGGTTCATGTTTCATGATTCACATGTTGTTAGGAATGAGGTATTTTAAATCCATCAATCTCTTCTTTGAAGTTATCTTGGGTTATATTTCACCTAAAGCCTTCCCTTAGGTTTGTGCTATCTATGGTGCTTATAAAGGACCCAAGTTCTTCTTTATCCTCCTGGTAAAATGCTTTCTCGTCTCCTTGTTCATACCAATCCAATTCTTTTTCCCGTGAGTGGCAGGTTGTCACCTCATAATTTGAGATGTATTCCATAAGACCATGTCAAGATTATCCTTTTCGTTGTTGGTTTTCCAACAACTTCGTTCGTCCCTTCTCCTAAAAGATGCTTTTGCAAGCTCATTTAAGGTAGAAGATGTTGTTTTCCTCTTCGTTCTTTTGTTCCGACGATCCAACTTCTATTTTTCTCCCGGAGGTCTAGCGATGTTGCTCTTTTCAACCCTCTTCTTGGTTTGTCAAGACCATATTCTTTCCTTTGCTAATCCTTTTTCCTACCAGAATGTTGTGATTTCATCAAATATTTTCTCATTTTACCAAGTTCTTATTCAATTCCTTTTATTTTCAATCGGAGTGCTGCCCGAAGTTGTTCCCCCGTGTTCCTCTTTACTAACAGAGTGTTTTCAACCTTGTTCTTCTCCGTTGCTTTGTTTCTTTCATTTTGCTCAACCTTTTCAAGGTTCTTTGGTCTCACTCATTTGTCAAAGAAGCAACTTAGCTTTACCTCTCCTCTTTCTCTTCCGTTTTCCCTCCGGTGCCATTCTAGATCTCGGGACGACATCCTCTCGTAGTGGTGGAGTGTTGTAACGCCCCGAGACTGATGTGCCAGGTGTCTTCCAATTTTTTGCTGTTGTTGCTTTGTCATTTGCTTGCGTGTTGCATCTTATCATGTCATCATGTGCATTGCATCATCATGTTTTCAAAACTTGCATCCGCCCTGGCCTCCTCGTTCTCTCCGTTGTCCGTTCTGAGCCCAGACACACTTGCACGCGCCCGCGGCATGTCCGAAGTATTATTTTATAAGTGGCCGGAAAATGTTCTCAGAATGGGATGAAAGATGGCGTCAAGTGTTTGTATGTTGTAGGTAGGCCGCCTGTCAATTTTCGTCGCATTCGGAGTTCGTTTGACGCCCCAACGGATAACTATAGCGGCAATATAGTCGGTCTAACGTCGGACGTTTTCGGTCTCCGGAAACAGTCACCGAGCCTCTCTCTCTTCTCTTCTCTCAGCTCGAGCCCTTTTGCACAGCCCACGAGTTCCAACCGACCTCTCGCGCGCGCATCCGAAAAGCTGTCCCGGACTGTCGCCACCGTCGTGTCCGGATCATCCCCAAACGTCTAAAAAACATCTCCGTTTTTCTTTTTGGTCTCCCTAGCTATTTTTTCGCGTTCGTCCGATTGCGATCGGAGGGATCCGTTAGCCCCTAACCTATTTCACCGCTATATATAATGGGCAACCCTAGATTTTAGGGGTTTGTCCCATCCATTCCCTCGGCCGCCGCCGCATCCTCCTCGTTTTCCTCAGCCACCAACCAGATCCACTCCTCTTGTCTTCCTCGAGATCCACCTCCCTAGATTTCAGTGCCACCCAATCAACGCCTCCTTCCCTCCTCCCTTTTCATCCACCACCAAATCCATCTCCGTAGCCATCCTCTGCTCCCTCCGCAGCAGAAGCATGCCCCTTCCTCGTTCCCTTGCACCGCCGGGCCGCCCGAGCGCGTCGCCTCACCGACCCCACTGTCGCTCCCTCCGGCTGCCTCGCTTGTCGGTGCCCTCGCCTCCAGCAGGAGCCCCACGACAACGCCATGGTTGGCTGCAGCCCGAGCTCGCATCTGTCACTGCAACAAAGTTCTCTTCACGGATCCGTCGGGTCTCGGCCATCCTCGTCGTTGCCGGACCTGCTGCCTCTACCTCGCCCCAATCCGCGTCCTCGCAGGATCCGTCGCCCCGCCTAGTACATCTCCGGAGCACCTGCTACCAAGTCCCTCACCGCGCCGCATCTGCTCTGCAACGAGCGAAGCTGCAACCGCCGCGTGCCGTTGGCGGCATCGGCCCAAACCGCCCTCCTCTTTGCCGTTTCCCACTCCTCCGACCACCTCCGCCCGTTTCCCTATCCCCGGCGTCATCTGCAGCTGTGCCATGCCGCCGCCGCTGGCTCTGCTTCACCTGAACCAGGTTTCCTCTTTTTGCTTCGCCCCGCGCCAAGTCCCCTGCCGCCATGGATGTCCCGACACAGGTAAGGATGGCAATGGGTAGGGTATGGGCAGGGTAGAGCAATACCATACCCATACCCGTATAGTCGGTGGGTACAAAATTCTACCCATACCCGTACCCATGGGTATGAAACTTTACCCATACCCATACCCGACGGGTACCCGTACCCATTGGGTACCCAGTGGGTAGAACAAATAGTACATAAACTGTTCACAATTTTACACTCAATGATAGCACATTTGACAAAAAAAGCAGTTATCTCAACTCAATAACAAGGTAGATGTATACATGACCACTCTCAAAATATAAAAATCACAGACATACTCATATGTCAATAGGAGTAGATGAGTCACATGACTAATTGACGACAAGTTAACATTAGTTCACAACTGGGCAGGATATGGGTATACCCGCGGGTACAAGGCTATACCCGTACCTTACCCATGACTTAACGGGTAGGGTATGGGTACTACCCATGGGTATAAAAGTCTACCCATACCCTACCCATGCGGGTACAGTACCCGCGGGTACCCGTACCCATGGATAAAGCTGCCATCCTTAGTCAAAGATGGCTATGGTTTCCTAGTCATAGACATGAGTTGTCATTTGATAACGGGATCACATCATTGGGAGAATGATGTGATGGATGAGACCCAAACTATAAACGTAGCATATGATCGTATCAAGTTTATTGCTATTGTTTTCTGCATGTCAAGTATATGTTCCTATAACCATGAGATCATGCAAATCACTGACACTGGAGGAGTATCGTGTGTGTACCAAATGTCGCAACATAACTGAGTGGCTATAAAGGTGCTCTATAGGTATCTCTGAGGGTTCCTATTGAGTTGGCATGGATCAAGACTGGGATTTGTCACTTCGTATGATGGAGAGGTATCTCAGGGCCCACTCAGTAATACAACAACACAAGAAGCTTGCAAGCAATGTGACTAATGGGTTAGCCACGGGATCTTGTATTACAGAACGAGTAAAGAGACTTGCTAGTAACGAGATTGAACTAGGTATGGAGATTCCTGATACGTCTATTTTGCATCATGTTTTCCTACTGTTATTTATAATGTTTTATGCATAAAAATGCTTTATCGAGTAATTCTAATGCCTTTTCTCTCACAATATGCAAGGTTCACACAAAGAGGGAGAATGCCGGTAGCTAGAATTCTGGACCTGAAAAAGTACATCAGAGTTACCTATTCTACACATCTCCAAATGAGTTGAAACTTCACGGAGATTTTTCATGGAATATTTAAGAATGATTGGAGCAAATAACTACCACAGGGGGCCCACCAAGTGGGCACAACCGACCTGGGCGTGTCAGGGCCCCCAGGCGCGCCCTGGTGGGTTGTGCCCTCCTTGGCCCACCTCCGATGCCCATCTTCTAGTATATAAGTCATTTTGACCTAGAAAAAATGAGGGGAGGACTTTCGGGATGAAGCGCTGCCATCTCGAGGTAGAACTTGGGCAGGAGCACTTTTTCCCTCGAGCGGAGCGATTCCACCGGGGTAACTTCCCTCCCGGAGGCAGAAATCATCGTCATCACCAAAAACTCTCCCATCTTTGGGAGGGAAATCTCCATCAACATCTTCAACAACACCATCTCCTCTCAAAACCTAGTTCATCTCTTGTGTTCAATCTTTGTACCGAAACCTAAGATTGGTACTTGTGTGGGTGACTAGTAGTGTTCATTACATCTTGTACTTGATTACTGTATGGTTTATTTGGTGGAAGATTATATGTTCAGATCCTTTATGCTATTTAATACCCCTCTGATCTTGAGCATGATTATCATTTGTGAGTAGTTACTTTTGTTCTTGAACTCACGGGAGAAATCTTGTTGCTAGTAATCATGTGAACTTGATATGTGTTCGATATTTTGATGATATGTATGTTGTGATTCCCTTAGTGGTGTCATGTGAACGTCGACTACATGGCACTTCACCTTATTAGGGCCTAAGGGAGTGCATTGTGGAGTAGTTATTAGATGATGGGTTGCTAGAGTGACAGAAGCTTAAACCCTAGTTTATGCACTACTTCATAAGGAACTGATTTGGATCCAAAATTTTAATGCTATGGTTAGATTTTATCTTAATAATTTTCTCATAGTTGCGGATGCTTGCGAGGGGGTTAATCATAAGTAGGAGATTTTTTCAAGTAAGAACAACACCTAAGCACTGGTCCACCCACATATCAAATTATCAAAGTAGCAAACACGAATCAACCCAACATGATGAAAGTGACTCGATGAAATTCCCGTGTACCCTCAAGAATGCTTTGCATATCATAAGAGACCGTTTTGGCTTGTCCTTTGCCACAAAAGGATTGGTTGCCTTGCTGTACTTTATTTACCGTTATGTTACTTGCTCGTTACAAATTATCTTGCTATCAAACTACTCGTTAACTACAATTTCAGTGCTTGTAGAGACTACCTTGCTGAAAACCACTTATCATTTCCTTCTGCTCCTCGTTGGGTTCGACACTCTTACTTATCGAAAGGACTATGATTGATCCCCTATACTTGTGGGTCATCAATACCAACGATCGAATCTCGGGCAAGTAACATACCGATGAACAAAGGGAACTGCATGCAGGATTAGCGGAATCCTTGACGTCGAGGTTCGACCGATAAGATCTTCGTAGAATATGTGGGAACCAATATGGGCATGCAGGTCCCGCTATTGGTTATTGACCATAGAGGTGTCTCGGTCATGTCTGCATAGTTCTCGAACCCGCAGGGTCTACACACTTAACGTTTGGTGACGATATAAGTATAGTTGAGTCATTATGGTGGTTACCGAAGGTTGTTCGGGCTCCCAGATGAGATCCCGGACGTGACGAGGAACTCAGGAATGGTTCGGAGGTGAAGATTGATATATTGGATGAAGGGTATTAGAGTCCGTAATTGTTTCGGGGGTACTGGGATGATGACCAGCATGACCGAAAGGGGTTTCGGGGGCCCCGGCAAGTGTTGGGGGGGGGCTCATGGGTGAGGGAGTCCTGGACTAGGGGGTCCTTGGGTGTCTGGATTGTGTGATATGGTCCGGACTGATGGGCTGTGAAGATACAAAGTAGAAGACCTCCCCTCGCGTCCGGATAGGACTCTCCTATGCATGGATGGCAAGATTGACGTTCGGATATGTAATTTCCTTCTTCTGCAAGCCGACTCTATACAAACCTAGCCCATCCGGTGTTATATAAACCAGAGGGTTTAGTCTGTAGATGCTATCAGAATTCACATAGGCTAGACATCTAGGGCTTAGACATTACGATCTCGACATAGATCAACTCTTGTAACCCCTAATCTCATCAAATACAATCAAGCAGGATGTAAGGTTTTACCTCCATTAATAGGGCCCGAACCTGGGTAAACATCGTGTTCCCCGTGTCCCTTGTTACCTTCGATCCTCAGATGCACAGTTCGGGACCCCCTACCCGAGATCAGCCTGTTTTGACACCGACATTGGTGCTTTCATTGAGAGTTCCACTGTGTTGTCGCTAGAAGGTTCGATGGCTCGTTCAATCATCAACTACAATGCTGTTTCCGGGGAAACTTTTCTCCCTGTTCAACTTTTTGTGTTTGGCGGCTTCGCTCTGCGGGCCAATTCAATTGGTCACCTCGAATAGATCAATAGCTATGCCCCCTGGTCATCAGATCAGGTTCAGAAACCTGAATTACGTCGTCGATATCTGAGGAGACTTGATCTTCGAAGGGTTCACGGCCTCGACCGCTATTCCTTATCTTCAAGAAGGAAACCCATCGGATCCATCATCAGGCACCGCTCAACGACCAATTATCATCCCTACCCTAGCCTTAGATCCAGTGCAGACCACCTCATCCGAAGATGGGAGTTTTAAACCCACCGGACTCTCTCCTACTGCGGAGCTCTCTGCCGGAGACCCATAGGCGACTGTATTTTCGGCAAACCTGGAATCAAACAGGACTCTCCCTACCACCGGAAAGACGAATTCACCTCTGGAGGCCAACGTCGAACTCTCGAGGTCTGCGTCTAGCGAGCACGGCCAGGTACAGTCTACCAGGCCTAGCTCCGCGGGCCCCCAGTTCCCCGTCCGCCCTTCCCTCCTAAACGAGGCCCTGGACTTAATGCGATCTCTCGCCATTACGGAAGTATCACCTCCGAACCACGCCCAGCCCGGACTAGGGGCTGAGAGCAGGGAATTTTACGTCCCACCCACCACCCACTTAATAGCCACTCTCGAAGACTTGACCGACATGCTAGATTATGCCTCCGAAGACATTGATGGTATGGACGACGATTCCGGAGACAAACCAGGCCAGAATCCGCCTATCACCGAGAATTGGATGGCCACCTCCACATACGATGTGTACATGGTGGATACACCTAAAGAGGATGACGAAGACAATAGGAAGGATCCGATTGAGGACAATCCGTCGAGGCACCATCAAAACATCGACATCAGCGGCGCCGCTCAAAATCGCGTCACGCAAGGGAAAGCAATACCGGCACCGGAGACAACAACACTCAGGATGATGCCAAAGATCCCGAAGACCCCAGCGAGCCTGCGTCCGAGAAGGATGAGTGGGAAGAGGGACAAGTTAACCCCGACGAGAGTGTCAGGAACGAGTATTCAAATGATAGTAACTATCTACCGGTCTCCGAGGAGGATGTCAGCCTTGGCAATGAAGACTTCATTGTGCCAGAGGAACCTCTCGAGCAAGAGCGCTTTAAGCGACACCTAATCGCAACTGCGAGGAGCCTAAAAAAGAAACAACAGCTTCAAGACGAACATGATGCGCTCAATGATAGATGGACCCAGGTCCAAGTTGCCGAGGAATATGACCTCAAGCGCCCAACAAAGAGTTATCCGAAGCATCGGCTACTTCCACAATTTGATGACGAGGCCCTTGAGCCAATACCGTCAAGATATAATCACGCTGATGAACCAGACCGACCACCACGTGGGTGAGACAAAGCGGCTGCTTACACCGAACACCAGCCCGCACCACCTTGCCGTCAAGGCAAGGAGGTAGCGGCTCCGAGCTACACCTATTACTTGCCTCAGGACCTTGACAATAGAGCCGGTCAGACTAGATCAATCTATGGATCAAGGGGGTGTGCTCCAACACGAGATGACGGCCATCAAGCTTGGCGCGATAAGCATAACCTCACTCAGGCTGAAAACCGAACACGGATGTCATCCGAACTCCGCCGTGACGTTGCCCAATGCAGAGGCGCCGCACACCCCTTATGCTTTAGCGATGAGGTAATGCAGCACCAGTTTCCAGAAGGGTTTAATCCCGTGAACATTGAAGCATACGATGGAGTGACATATCACGCGGTATGGATTGAAGATTTTCTTCTCCATAGTCGCATGGCTCGCGGTGATGACCTCCACGCCATTAAATACCTCCCCCTAAAGTTAAACGGACCAGAACGGCACTGGCTAAACAGCCTCCCAGAGAACTCTATTGGCAGCTGGGAAGATTTGGCGGATGCATTTCAAGACAACTTCCAAGGTACTTATGTCCGGCCACCGGACGCCTATGACCTTAGTCACATAGTCCAGCAACCCGGAGAGTCAACCCGCAAACTCTGGACTCAGTTCTTAATTAAAAAGAACCAAATCATCGACTGTCCGGACACCTCGGCCAAGAGGTCTATAGCGTCCGCGATGAATGGCTTGCCCGACACCTCGGCCAAGAAAAGCCAAAGTATATGGAAGCTCTTACCACACTCATGACCCTCTTCTGCGTGGGAGAAGACAGCTTGTTAGCTCGTAGAAGCAACAGTACCAGCGACCCATGCACCTCCGAAGCCATGGACGATAACATACGGCCAACGATGTAGCAAACAGAAGCGTCGGAACAACAATGAAGAAACCGAAGATACGACAGTTAACGCCGGATTCAGCGGCTCTAAACTCGGTCAGTGGAATAAGCCATTCAAAGGAAACTGGGACGGCCCATCCAATTTGGACAAAATACTCGATAGGCCTTGCCAGATTCATGGCACCCCCGACAAGCCTGCAAATCATTCCAACAGAAACTGTTGGGTCTTCAAACAGGCTGGTAAATTAAATACTGAACATAAGTGGAAAGGGCCGCCAAGCGAGGACGATGATGATCCCCGCCCACCGAACACAGCGGGGCAAAAGAAATTCCCCCTGGGGTAAAAACAGTGAATATGATATACGTCACTCATATCCCAAGAGGGAGCAGAAGCGCGCATTAAGGGACGTCTACGCCGTAGAGCCGATCGCCCCAAAATTCAACCCTTGGTCGGCTTGTCCGATTACCTTTGATCGCAGGGACCACCCGACAAGTATCCGTCATTGAGGTTCGGCAACCGTGGTCCTTGATTCTATCATTGATGGATTCCATCTCACTCGAGTCCTTATGGGCATGGGCAGCAGTCTTGACTTGATTTATCAACACACTGTTCATAAAATGGGTATTGACCCGTCAAGAATCAAGCTTAGTAACACCACGTTTAAAGGGGTGATACCCGGCGTAGAGGCCCGCTCCACGGGTTCATTAACATTGGAAGTAGTCTTCGGTTCATCGGATAACTTCCGAAGTGAAGACTTGATCTTTGACATTGTCCCCTTTCGGAGTGGTTATCATGCAATGCTCGGACGTTCGCCCGCTTCAATGCAGTCCTGCACTATGCTTATTTAAAGCTCAAAATGCCTGGACCACGTGGCGTTATCACAGTCAATGGAAACAAGGGGCGTTCCCTTTGTACTGAGGAGCATACCGCGGCCCTTGCGGCTAAGGTGCAGAGCGGCCCTATCAAGCCGAACACTTCATCGGCCATCAAGCCACCGGACACTGTTAAACGAGTCCAGCCTACCCTGCAGAATGACAGCTCAGTGAATCCAGAGCTGGACTAGCAGTTCCACCTCCGTCAATCGCCCATCTAACCGTGGCACATGTACCGCATGTGCATAACTATGCACTCAAAATACCTTGGGCAACGACGGAGGCACAATGCGAACAGGGTCTATAGTGCGGTTCAACCCTATTTTTGACCTCAACACTTTCCTTTTCCTTTTTTCTCGTATTACAGGTTCGTTAAAAACCTAATCACCTTACAGTCGTACAAGGGCCCTTTCTCATGTCCCTTCCATATAAATGATCTTCGATCTCTCCTCTCAAAGGATCTTGCACCAAGGTGACAGCGGCGCAGACGTGTGACAGGCTATCAATGGGTCTTCAAGAATACCTTTTCTTTTTAGGCCCTGTATAGAGCTTACCCTTGTTTACAAATTCTCGGCATGTAAAATAGCCCTGATGTTACGGCATTATCTGTAATAACACGTTTTGACATATCAAACAGATTATAATGGAAACAGTTCCTTTTCTGCCAACCCCTGTTCGGTGTTGGTTTATTTCATAATCTGTATTTTCTCTTTGCTTCAGATTCCATATACACTTCGGTACGGCTTAAATGCCGGGGTTTCTATTCGGCCACGTATATTTTCAAAAAGTCTGAACACTTTTAGAGTATACTTCGGCGTCCCAAATATTGCATTATATGCATCAACTCCGAATCATGTCTTTGGTCAATGGTTGGGTTGTCCGGCTCCTGTGATTACTACCTTACGTTCTGCTTGTTTGGCTAAGGAAATAAAGGGAGAACTACTGCGATTGTGTTTCTGGTTCGTCCGGTCAAATACCTCAGTAGAGAAATCCAAAAACTGGCTGTCATGATATGGCAAGAGCTGGTTGGCGATTCGATAACTTGCTATAAATCTTTTGCGATTTACTCCGTATTATACGAAGGACAGGCCTTCACCCAGTCCTGCACGTAAGGCATCCTAGTTCAGATGGCCGCATACGCACCAGGGGCTAGTATTTAGCCCCACCGTCAAACTCCTATGGCTAAGTGAAAGTAATAAAGCCACATAGTCTGATGGCCTGGTTCGCTGCGTAGACACCTCCTTTACGAACCAGGATGTTGGGTCAAGTGTGATCGCGCGTTATCCCGAACACCCCCATAGTATGAACGTGGGGGTTGAAGCCGACGAGTGGCAAACTCTCAAAATTAAAAAGGCCGCACAGGAGGAAAATAATTTCAGAAGAAGGCATAAATATATTACAAGCCTTGGTTCATAACACAAAGTCTGGATAAACATAATACATTCACTCAATCATGATATCCTTTGAGCATTGGCCCTCTACTATTCGGGCACCTATCAGGACGTCGTCAAAGTGCCACTCCGGCTTGCAGTGGTCCTTGCCTTCGGGTGGGCCTTCAGTTGCCACGACAGTAGCCTTCATCTTCACCCAGTGCATCTTGACACGGGCAAAGGCCATCCGTGCACCCTCTATGCATGCCGAGCGCTTCGCAACTTCAACTCAGGGCAGTGCATCAGCGAGTCGCCTCACTAGGCCGAAGCAGCTGCTAGGAATGGGTTCGGCTGGCCAAAGCCGGACTATAATGTCCTTCATGGCCAGACTGGACATCCTATGCAGCTCCGAAAGTTGCATCATCTGGTTGTTCAACAAAGCCGGACGCTCCGGCGCTAGGAACTATGACCAGAATAACTTCTCTATCGTGTTCCCCTCCTGGGCTCGGAAGAACCGCGAGACATCGGCAGCACTCCTCAGAAGATCCGCAAAAGAGTTTGGACAACTCCAGAGTCGAGTAAGCAAGGCATATCTTTGACCCCCCCAAATATACTCTGCAAAAGAAAGGGCTTACCATCCGCTATCTGTTCGGCCTGCCGGATCTCTTCACGAGCGCTCCAGGACTTTGTCCGTGCCTCCTTGGCCTCATGGAGGGCTTTGGCGAGTTCGGCCGCTTGGGCTGTAGTCTTCTCCTCCAAAGCCTCGCATTTGTGGACGGTGTCTTCCAGCTCTAGCTCCACTTTAGCCACCCTCTCTTCGTGTTGGCGGCGAGCGACCTGTTCGGTCTTTAAATCCGCATCTGCTTTGTCAGCAGCCGCTTTGCTCGACTTCGCCTCCTCCTTGGCTTGGGCAATGGCGCTCTTGAGGGCCCCGACCTCGGCCGTGCTACCTGCACTCATAATCCCAGCAGTACATGAGTTACACTCTGAATTTGCATATCACTTCAGATGTATGATCAAACTCCTTTCAAACCTACACACATACCTTGTGCCTCATCAAACCGCTTGTTAACACGGTCGAGCTCATGATAAGCCAGCTTCAGTTTTCGATTGAGTTCAGAAGCTTCAGCGGCCTGGGCGGTTGCCGCCAACGGGGAAGCTGGTTGTAAAATAGAAAAGTATGTCACCTCCCCCGAATACTATAGGATCATCTGTTCGGCCTTTTTCAAAACCGAACAGAGTTTTAGGGGCTACTATCTATATACAGGTATATTTCCTTCACATGAAAAGAGTCTAGAAGCATTACGTCGCATACCTCAATGCCTATTACCAGGCTGGTGAAGGCTTCGTTCGGCCCGCTCTTGGCAGACTGGACCTTCTCAACCACCACACCCATCTGGGTGCGGTGCTCCTCCATGATGGAAGCACGTCGTAGTGCTTCCACCAGAGCATTCGGCGCCTCCGGATTAGTGGAGGTCGCCATCGGAGCTGATGCTCCCCTCTCCTTCAAAGGGGGTTGCTCTCCCCATTCCGGAGCCGTATGGGTCTCCGGAATGGTGTCCGACGGGGGGCCATACTGGTCAGGGCCCCCGCTGTCGGTCGGCATGGGGATTGCACCTCCCATGTCTTCGGCAGCCGAGGTATTCCCCTCAGGCGCCATCTCAGCCACCTCGCCCACTCCTTTGCGGCCTGGAGAGGTCCTTCGGGACAACACCTCAGTTTCATCTGCGATGGTGGGAGGAGAGGCTCGCGGAGGCGTCTCGCTCTCTGCCATCTCGGGCGGCAGAGAGCTCCCCTCAGATAGTGAAGGGTTGGGGAGATCGTGAGTAGGGCTGAAATACACACAACATAATATGTTATATTAAAAACATAGAGGACCGAATACTTGTAACAAATCCTTTGGTACTTACGATTCGGCCAGGGGATTCGCCCTGGGAGGCCTCTTGGGGATGGGTTCGGCCTCTGAATTTGAACCATCCGAGAGGGTTACCTTCCCCCTCTTGGACGCCCCCTCCTCCGGGTCTATGGAGGCCGCCCTCTTCATCTTCCTCCCCTTGAGAGGGGAGTCACTTTTTGCCTCCTCTTCATCTTCATCTTCCTCGTGGGAGGAGGGGATTTTGATCTCTTCGGACACTGCGTCTGAAGTACCCTTACGGCGGGGGCCGCCCTTGGCCTCCTTGCCCTTCTTCTTGGCCTTCTTCTCCGGCACCTGATAGGGCACCAGGACCAACACCTTCATTAGCTGGGGAGTGGCCGGATCTTCAGGAAGCCAGCCAGACACTTAATCCACTCCGCCTTCACTATCCAGCCCTGAGCAAGGGACGGAAAACTCATTATGCCCAATAACTTATGGACTGAATGTACATTCAGGAATAACACACTTACCGGTGTGGCCGGGTTCTCGTTGTCGAGGCCGATGTCTTCGGTTGTCTTCGGCCACGCTTTCTGGGTCTTGAAGAGCAGCTTCCAGATGTCTTCGTGCGTTGTGCCGAAGAAGCGCTTCAGGGTTCATGGATTTTCCAGATTGAATTCCCGCATGTGGGAGGGCCGGAGTTGGCAGGGAAGCATCCAGCGGAAGAGCATCACCTGAATCACGTTGGGGAGGCTAGGGTTCTTGCTTACCATGTTTGTGAGGCGCTTTTGCAGCATCAGCACTTCTGCCATGGATCCCCAATCCACACCCTTGTTGGTCCACGACGTGATCTGCATAGGGGGTCCGGATCTAAACTCAGGAGTGGCCACCCACCTGGCGCCGTGGGGTTCGGTGATGTAGAACCACTCATGTTGCCACACCTTGACAGTCTCCACAAAGGCCCCTTTAGGCCAAGTGGTGTTGGGGATTTTGCTCATGATGCCGCTTGAAGCTACGTCGGTATTTCCCCAAAGAGGAAGGGATGATGCAGCACAGCGGCGATAGGTATTTCCCTCAGATATAAAACCAAGGTTTTCAAACTAGTAGGAGAACCAAGCAACACAATGTAAACAGGCCCAACACATAGATAACAAATCCTCGCAACCCGACGTGTTAAAGGGGTTGTCAATCCCTTTCGGGGTACGGTGCCTGAACATAGGCAAACGAACGTGAGATAAATTTGGAGTAGATTGATAGATTGAACGCCAAATAAAATAAATAAAGAAAAATTGCAGCAAAGTATTTTTTAGGTTTTTGGATTACTAGATCTGAAAATAAAATCAAATAAAAAGTAGATCGGAAAGGCAAATATATGAGAAGAAAGACCTGGGGGCCGTAGGTTTCACTTGTGGCTTCTCGCGAGAAATATAGCAAACAGTGGGTGAACAAATTGCTGTTAGGCAATTGATAGAACCTCAAATAATTATGACGATATTCAGGAAATGATCATTATATAGGCATCACGTCCAAGATTAGTTGACTGACTCCTTCCTGCATCTACTACTATTATTCCACACATCGACCGCTATCCAGCATGCATCTAGTGTATTAAGTTCATGGAGAAATGGAGTAACACAATAATAACGATGACATGATGTAGACAAGATCTCTCTATGTAGAGATAGACCCCATCGTTTTATCCTCAGTAGCAACGATACATACATGTCGTTTCCCTTTCTGTCACTGTGATCAAGCACCGTAAGATCGAACCCACTACAAAGCACCTCTTCCCATTGCAAGATAAATGGATCAAGTTGGCCAAACAAAACCCAAATATCGGAGAAGAAATGCGAGGCTACAAGAGATCATGCATATAAGAGATCAAAGAGACTCGAATAACTTTCATGGATATAAAAAGATAGATCTGATCATAAACTCAAAGTTCATCGATCCCAACAAACACACCGGAAAAGAGTTACATCATATGGATCTCCAAGAGACCATTGTATTGAGAATCAAGAGAGAGAGAGAGAGAGAGATAAAGCCATCTAGATACTAACTACGGACCTGAAGGTCTACAAAGAACTACTCACGCATCATCAGAGAGGCACTAATGGAGGTGGTGAACCCCATCAGAGATGGTGTCTAGATTGGATCTGGTGGTTCTCGACTCTGTGGTGGCTGGATGAATATTTTGTCGACTCCCCTAGGGTTCTGGGATTTTTGGGGTATTTATGGAGCAAAGAGGCGGTCCGGGGGGGGCACCCGAGGTGGGCACAACCCACCAGGGCGCGCCTGGGCCTCCTGACATGCCCTGGTGGGTTGTGCCCCCCACGGGGCACCCCCCAGGGCGCGCCTGGGCCTCCTGGCATGCCCTGGTGGGTTGTGCCCCCCTCGGGGCACCTCCCAGGCGTAGCCAAGGCCCGTTTTGTTCCTTTTGGCCCATAAAAATTCTCTGTAAAGTTTCGTCGCATTTGGACTCCGTCTGATATTGATTTTCTATGATGTAAAAAACACAGAAAAAACAGGAACTAGCACTTGGCACTATGTCAATAGGTTAGTACCAAAAAAATGATATAAAATGACTGTAAAATGATTATAAAACATCCCAGATTGATAATATAACAGCATGGAAGAAGAAAAAATATGGATACGTTGGAGATGTATCAGCATCCCCAAGCTTAACTCCTACTCGTCCTCGAATAGGTAAGTGATAAAAACAGAATTTTTGATGTGGAATGCTGCCTATGATGTCATATCATATTCTTTTCTTTATAGCATGGACAATTGGACTTTTAGTTGTTCAAAGCAATAGTCTAGTTTTGACATGATAATTTAGATACTCAAGCATATCAACAAGCAACCATGTCTTTCAAAATATCAACGCTAAAATAAGTTATCCCTAGCCCATCATGCTCAAACATTGATCCATTCATGAAACACACTCGAATATTAGCTACACCCAATACTTAAGTATGATCATATTGCCTGCTAGTTGGTGCTTTTATAAGAGAAGATGGAGACTCAAAATAAAAATTGCATAACATAAAAGGAAGGCCCTTTGTAGAGGGATGTAGGGATTTGTAGAGGTGCCAGAGCTCAAAGTGAAAAACTTAGAGATAAAAACATTTTGAGAGGTGTATCCATCCCACCAACGAAAACGACTTAGAGTTCCCAATACTTTCCATGCATAGATATATCATAGGCGGTTCCCAAACAGAAAATAAAGTTTATTCCTTTTTCCACCATACTTTCACTTTCCATGGCTAGCCGTATCCACGGTTGCCCTCCATACCAACACTTTCCAAGTAATTTATTATTTGACAACATAAAGTAAATTCATTTTTTTGCATTTCGGGATTGGGAATCCCTAATACCTTTGCGTTACTCTCGTGCAATGACAAGTGAATAAACATTCATCTTGAGAATAACACATCTAGCATGGAAAATATTAGCCACCCCTCACCGCTCCGCGAGCGAAACAAACACACAAAAGAGAAGTTTATTTTGAAAATTAGAGATGGCACATGCAAATTTGCTTAGAACGGCAAAAGAATACCGCATATAGGTAGATACTAGCAAAAGGGCCCGTGCATTGCAACCGGAGAAAAGAATACCACACGCTCTTAATTTACAAAAATGTCTATAATCTGAGTATTTGTAGCTACGGCCCAAACAAAGATGGTCTTTGCCTACAAAACTGCAAGTTCAAGATTCCGCATGTCTTCTATTTAAACAAGGCTTGCATGTAGATTTAATACGTACAAAGAAACGGGCAAGTGATCTTCAATTTCGTCCCCAATCATGATTTTGCTGAGATGTTCATCCACAATCCGGATCAGTACCGATATGAAAAAAAGATGGATAATGCACTTTTGATTAAGATTGCACCCTAGATAGTATTGTTTTTATTTAAATGGTTAATAGGTAAAATAATATCATATTCAAATTCTATATATTTTTCTAATCAAATTTCATATATAACATGTTAAATTTGGAGTTACGGTTTAGAAGATATGAGTATTTTGAAAAATATTTGATATGTACTGCGGGTTTAATGTCAGAAACATCAGGGGGTTTTCTATAAAATAGCATGACGGACTAAGAATACCTATATCTTTTTATTAGTAGGTATAGATAGTGGATTCAAGTGGCAAAACTAGGTTAAAGGGTTTTGGATGCACAAGTAGTGATCATATTTAGTGTAAAATGAAGGCTAGCAAAAGATTGGGAAGCGACCAACTAAGAAAGGAATAATCTCATAAGAAAGCATTAAGCACAAATAACACCGGATAATGCACCATAAGTAGGATATAATTTCATTGCACGACTATTGACTTTCATAGTTGCATAGGGAATCACAAACCTTAACACCAATATTCTTACTAAAGCATAATTATTCATCAACATAACTCACATCATCATATCTCAAAATTATTACTAAGAATCAAGTTCATTTTGTCCAATGATCTTAATGAAAGTTTTTATTATATCTTTCTTGGATATCTATCACTTTGGGACTAATTTTGATGTATTGCTTTTGACAAGCTCCAACAAATATAAGTGAAGATCATGAGCATAATAACATTTTCTTTCTCTCAAATTAATTTAGGTGAAGCAAGAGAGAATTTCTTGAGAATTTTACTAACTCTCATATAAATATAAGTAAAGCAAGATAGAATTTCTTCAACAATACTAAAGCACACCGTGCTCAAGAAGATATAAGTGAAGCACTAGAGCAAGTCCATTGCTCATAAAAATTTAAGTGAAGCGTAGAGAGCAATTCTAACAAGTCATGACATAATTTTGGCTCTCTCAAATAGGTGTGTCCAGCAAGGATTGATAACTCAAAACATAAAATAAAACAAGCAAAGACTCACATCATACAAGACGCTCCAAGCAAAACACATATCATGTGACGAATAAAAATATAGTTTCGAGTAAAATACCGATGATCGTTGGAAGAAAGTGGGGATGCCACTCGGGGGCATCCCCAAGCTTAGTTGGTTGCTATTTTTTGGATAAAATCTTGGGAATCCGGGGCATCCCCAAGCTTAGGCTCTTCCATCCTTCCTTCATCCATTGTAAGATAACCCAAAACTTGAAAACTCCAATCACACAAAACTCAACAAAACCTTCGTGAGATCCGTTAATATAAGAATAATAAATCACTACTATAAGTACTATATCAAACCAATTCATATTTTGTTTTTGTATTATATATACTGCATTCCAACTTTTCTATGGCAAAAACTCATCAAAGAAAACCATAGAGCCATCAAAATAAGCACACAACACAAAGAAAATAGAATCTGTCAAAACAGAACAGTTTGTAGCAATCTGACTATTTCGAAGACTTCGGTAACTCCAAAAATTCTGAAAAATTAGGAAGGCCTGAGAAATTTGTACATTGATCTACTCCAAGTAGAATGGGTATTTTATCGCTCTCTGGTAAAAAATGAAAATTAATTTCATGAGGGTAAAAGTTTCTGTTTTTTCAGCAAGATCAAACAACTATCACCAAGAAGATCCTAAAGGCTTACTTGGCACAAACACTAATTAAAACAGAAAAAACACTATCATATCAGTATCATAATTTTTCTAACACACAAAAACAGGAAGAAAAAAGCAAAAATAAAATTTATTCATTGGGTTGCCTCCCAACAAACGCTATAGTTTTACGCCCTTAGCTAGGCATAAAGCAAGGATCTAAGTTTTGTCATCTTTGGTTCTAGATCCATAAGATGCCCTCATGATTGATTCATAAGGTGGCTTAATTTTAGTTCTAGGAAAGTGTTCCATACGCGTCCTCAAAGAAAATTGGGACTTAATATTGCCCTCTTTCATATCAATCATGGCACCGATAGTGCGTAAAAACGGTCTACCAAGAATAATTGGACAAGACAAATTGCAATCAATATCAAGAACAATAAAATCTATGGGCACATAATTAGTATTTGGAAGAATAAGAACATCATTAATTCTTCCCATAGGCTTTTTAATAGTAGAATCCGCCAAGTGCAAATTCAAAGAACATTCTTCAAAATTAGTAAGACCAAGCACATCACATAAAGATTTCTGAATTGTAGAAACACTAGCACCCAAGTCACACAAATAAAAACACTCGTAATTTTTAATCTTGACTTTGATAGTAGGTTCCCATTCATCATGCAATTTTATAGGAATTTAAATTTATAGTTCCAATTTTTCTTCAAGAGCTTTCATCATAGCATCAACAATATGTTTAGTAAAAGCTTTATTTTGTTCATAAACATGGGGTGAATTTAGCATGGATTGCAACAAAGAAATATAATCAATCAAAGAGCAACTATCATAATTAAAGTCTTTGTAATCCAAAAGAGTGGGTACATCACTAGCTAAAGTTTTGACCTCTCCAAACCCACTTTCATCAATTTTCTCAACAAGATTTTCACCCTCCGAAATATTGGGACGCGTTCTACCTAAAGTTGACTCTTCTCCAGTCCCTTTTTCATCAATATTAACTTTACTAAACAAGGAATCAATAGAAGAAACACCAATCTTTTAAGATCTTCAATACTTTTGCGAAAGAAATCACTAGAAAATGCTTTTTCTAAAAATTCTCTTTTAGCTCTAAGCATAGCGGTTCTTTTCTTACTTTCATCCATAGAAACATAAAGAGCTTTAATTGATTCATCAACCTTAGGCACAAAAAATTTCATCTTGAGATTTTCCACATCATGAGCAATTCTATCAACACTTCTAGACAAATCATCAATCTTACTCAACTTTTCTTCTATGGAAGTGTTGAAAACTTTTTGTGTATTGATAAATTCTTTAATATTATTCTCAAGATCAGAGGTGTTCCTATTATTATTATAAGATTTATTTCCATAGGAATTCCCATAATTATTAGAGGAATTACGAGGAAAAGGCCTAGGATTAAAATTACCTCTATAAGCATTGTTGTTGAAATTATTTCGAGAGATAAAATTCACATCTATGGCATCACTATTTTGCTCAATCAAAGTAGAAAAAGGCATATCATTAGGATTAATAGGAGAACTTCTACTAGCAACCAATTTCACAAGAGCATCAACTTTTTCACTCAAAGAAGAAATTTCTTCAACCGAATTAACTTTTTTACTAGTAGGAGCTCTTTTGGTATGCCATTGCGAATAATTTGACATAATATTATCAAGCAATTTGGTGGCTTCACCCAAAGTAATTTCCATAAAAGTAAACCCGCAACGGAATCTAAAAGATTGCGAGAAACAAAATTCAACCCCGCATAAAAATTTTGTATGATCATCCAAAGATTTAACCCATGAGTTAGGCAATTCCTTAGCATCATTTTAATCCTTTCCCAAGATTGTGCAACATGATCATGTTCAAGTTGCTTGAAATTCATGATCTGGGTTCTAAGGGAAATAATTTTTGCGGGAGGAAAATACTTAGTGATAAAATCATCTTTGCACTTATTCCAAGAATCGATACTATTGCGAGGCAAAGAAGAGAACCAATTTTTTACAGAATCACGCAAAGAAAGGAAATAATTTCATCTTGACCAACATCATTGTCCACATATTTTTTATTTTTCATATCACATAATTCCACGAAGGTATTAAGATGGGATGCAACATCCTCATTAGGAGTATCGGAAAATTGGTCTTTCATAACAATATTCAACAAAGCAGTATTAATATCACAAGACTCCGCACTAGTGGCGGGAGGAGCAATTAGAGTGCCAATAAAATCATTGTTGTTGGTATTTGAGAAATCACATAACTTGGTGTTCCCTTGAGTCATGATGACTACATAACAAGATTGCACTCAAAAATAGATCCGGCAAGAAAACGGTGAATGGAAAATAGAGGGGAATAAAATGGAAAAAATTTGTGAAGTGGGGGAGAGGAAAACGAGAGGCAAATGGCAAATAATGTAAATTGCGAGGACATGAGATTTGTGATTAGGAACCTGGTATATGTTGAAGATCCTCCTCGGCAATGGCGCCATAAATTCCTTTTGATGTCGCTTGAAGCTACATTGGTATTTCTCCAAAGAGGAAGGGATGATGCAGCACATCGGCGGTAGGTATTTCCCTCAGATATGAAACCAAGGTTATCGAACCAGTAGGAGAACCAAGTAACAGAACATAAACTTCCCCTGCACACAGATAACAAATCCTTGCAACCTGACGTGTTAAAGGGGTTGTCAATCCCTTTCGGGGTATGGCGCCTCAAGATAGGCAAACAGATGTGAGATAAATTTGTAGTAGATTGATAGATTGAACACCAAAAAATAAAGAGAAATTGCAACCAAGTATTTTTGGGTTTTTTGATTAATAGAGCTAAAAATGAAAGCAAATAAAAAGTAGATCGGAAAGGCAAATATATGACAAGAAAGACCTAGGGGCCGTAGGTTTCACTAGTCGCTTCTCTCGAGAAAAATAGCAAACAGTGGGTGAACAAATTACTATTAGGCAATAGATAGAACTTGGAATAATTATGAAGATACCTAGGCAATGATCATTATATAGGCATCACGTCCAAGATAATAGACCGACTTGATAACCCACAAGTATAGGGGATCGCAACAGTTTTCGATAAGTAAGATTGTCGAACCCAATGAGGAGATAAAGGTAGAAGAAATATTCCCTGAAGTTCTATCGACCACCGATGCAACTCTACACACGCTTGATGTTTGCTTTACCTAGAACAAGTATGAAACTAGAAGTACTTTGTAGGTGTTGTTGGATAGGTTTGCAAGATAATAAAGATTACGTAAGTAAAAAGTAGGGGCTGTTGTAAGTAAAGACACAATAAAGTAAATATAGCTAGTGTGGAAAAGTGGTGGTAGGAGTTGCGAAATTGCCCCTAAGCAATTGACCACTTTACTAGACCGATAGCAAGTATTATGTGGGAGAGGCCACTGCTAGCATGTCATCCCTTACTTGGAATTCTATGCACTTATGATTGGAACTATTAGCAAGCATCCACAACTACTAACGTTCATTAAGGTAAAACCCAACCATAGCATTAAGATATATTGGTCCCCCTTCAATCCCATATGCATCAATTTCTATTATAGGTTGAAGCTTCTGTCACTCTTGCCCTCCAATACATAGTCCTATCAACATGAAACTAACCCTATGGTGTGATCCACGCGCGCTCTCATATGATGGGCACCAAAGGACAACAACATAACCGCAAGCAAATTAAATCAATCATATCAATTCATCAACCACCGATAGGACAACGAAAACCTACTCAGACATCATAGGATGGCAACACGTCATTGGATAATAATATGAAGCATAAAGCACCATCTTCAAGTAGAGGGTACAGCGGGTTGCGAGAGAGTGGACTGCTGTAGATAGAGGGGGGAAGGTGATGGAGATGTTGGTGAAGATGGCGGAGGTGTTGGTGTAGATCACGGTGATGATGATGGCCCCCGGCGGCGTTCCGGCGCCACCGGAAGTGAGGGGGAGAGAGCCCACCTCCTTCTTCTTCTTCTTCCTTGACCTTCTCCCTAGATGGGAGAAGGGTTTCCCCTCTGGTCCATAGTCTCCATGGCATGGGAGGGGCGAGATCCCCTCCGAGATTGGATATGTCTCTCTGTCTCTCTCTGTTTCTGCGTTCTCAGATTCTACCCTTTCACCGTTTCTTATATTCCCGGAGATCCATAACTCTGATTGGGCTGAAATTTGAACACGATATCTACCAAGATATTAGCTTTCTTGCGGCGAAATAAGGGAATCAACCGCCTTACGGGGTGTCCACAAGGGTCAGGGGCGCGCCTACCCCCCTGGGGCACGCCCCCCTGCCTCGTGGGACCCTCGAGCATCGTCTCGCATGGATTTTTGTTCCCAAAAATTATATATATTCCAAAAAAAATCTCCGTCAGTTTTTATTCCGTTTGGACTCTGTTTGATATGGATATTCTATGAAACAAAAAACATGCAACAAACAGGAACTGGCACTGGGCACTGGATCAATATGTTAGTCCCAAAAATAGTATAAAAAGTTGCCAAAAGTATATGAAAGTTGTAGAATATTGGCATGGAACAATCAAAAATTATAGATACGATGGGGACGTATCAGCATCCCCATTCTTAATTCCTGCTCGTCCTCGAGTAGGTAAATGATAAAAAAATATAATTTTTGATGTGGAATGCTACCTAGCATAATCTTGATCACATATCTAATCATGGCATGAATATTAAGATACGAGTGATTCAAAGCAATAGTCTATCATTTGACATAAAAACAATAATACTTCAAGCCTACTAATAAAGCAATCATGTCTTTTCAAAATAACATGGCCAAAGAAAGTTATCCCTACAAAATCATATAGTCTGGCTATGCTCCGTCTTCACCACACAAAATATTCACATCATGCACAACCCCGATGACAAGCCAAGCAATTGTTTCATACTTTTGACGTTCTCAAACCTTTTCAACTTTCACGCAATACATGAGCGTGAGCCATGGACATAGCACTATAGGTGGAATAGAATATGATGGTGGAGAAGACAAAAAGGAGAAGATAGTCTCACATCAACTAGGCCTATCAACGGGCTATGGAGATGCCCATCAATAGATATCAATGTGAGTGAGTAGGGATTGCCATGCAACGGATGCAGTAGAGCTATAAGTGTATGAAAGCTCAGACTGAAAACTAAGTGGGTGTGCATCCAACTTGCTTGCTCATGAAGACCTCGGGCATTTGAGGAAGCCCATCATCGGAATATACAAGCCAAGTTCTATAATGAAAATTCCCACTATTATATGAAAGTGATAACTCAAGAGACTCTCTATATGAAGAACATGGTGCTACTTTGAAGCACAAGTGTGGAAAAAGGATAGTAACACTGCCCCTTCTCTCTTTTTCTCTCATTTTTTTGTTTTTATTTTTTTTTGTGGGCTTCTTTGGCCTCTTTTTTTTATTTGGGCTTCTTTGGCCTCTTTTATTTTTTTTCTAAAGTCCAGAGTCTCATCCTGACTTATGGGGGAATCATAGTCTCCATCATCCTTTCCTCAGTGGGGCAATGCTCTAATAATGATGATCATCACACTTTTATTTACTTACAACTCAATATTACAACTCGATATCTTGAACAAAGATATGACTCTATATGAATGCCTCCGGTGGTGTACCGGGATGTGCAATGATCTAGCGTAGCAATGACATCAAAAAAACGGACAAACCATGAAAACATCATGCTAGCTATCTTATGATCATGCAAAGCAATATGACAACGAATGCTCAAGTCATGTATATGATGATGATAGAAGTTGCATGGCAATATATCTCGGAATGGCTATGGAAATGCCATGATATGTAGGTATTGTATCTGTTTTGAGGAAGGTATATGGTGGGTTTATGGTACCGGCGAAAGTTGCGCGGTACTAGAGAGGCTAGCAATGGTGGAAGGGTGAGAGTGCGTATAATCCATGGGCTCAACATTAGTCATAAAGAACTCACATACGTATTGCAAAAGTCTATTAGTTATCGAAACAAAGTACTACGCGCATGCTCCTAGGGGATAGATTGGTAGGAAAAGACCATCGCTCGTCCCCGACCGCCACTCATAAGGAAGACAATCAATAAATAAATCATGCCCCGACTTCGTTACATAATGGTTCACCATACGTGCATGCTACGGGAATCACAAACCTCAACACAAGTATTTCTACAATCCACAACTACCCACTAGCATGGCTCTAATATCACCATCTTTATATCGCAAAACTATTGCAAGGAATCAACCATATCATATTCAGCGATCTACAAGTTTATGTAGGATTTTATGACTAACCATGTGAATGACTAGTTCATGTCATCTCTCTAAATAGATATAAGTGAAGCAAGAGAGTTCAATTCTTTCTACAAAAGATATGCCCACACTCTAACAAATATAAGTGAAGCAAAAGAGCATTCTACAAATGGCGGTTGTATATGTAAAGAGAAACAGGCAATCCAAGCTCCAAATGATATAAGTGAAGCACATGAAGCATTCTATAAAGCCATACTCAAAAGATTTAAGTTAAGTGCATAGAGTATTCTATAAATCAACCAAGGACTATCTCATACCAGCATGGTGCATAAAAGAAAAATGAAAACTAAATGCAAAAGACGCTCCAAGATTGCACATATCGCTTGAACGAAACGAATCCGAAAACATACCAATACTTGTTGAAGAAAGAGGGGATGCCTTCCAGGGCATCCCCAAGCTTAGACGCTTGAGTCTCCTTAAATATTTACTTGGGGTGCCTTGGGCATCCCTAAGCTTGAGCTCTTGCCTCTCTTCCTTCTTCTCACATCGAGACCTTCTTGATCATCGAACACTTCATCCGCACAAAACTACAACAAAAAACTCGGTAAGATCCGTTAGTATAATAAAGCAAATCACTACTCTAAGTACTGTTGCAAACCAATACATATTTTGTTTTTTCATTGTGTCTACTGTAATATAAATTTTTCATGGCTTAATCCACTGATATGAATCGATAGTTTCATCAAAACAAGCAAATTATGCATCAAAAACAGAATCTGACTAAAACATAACAGTCTGTAATAATCTGAACATTCACCATACTTATGTTACTTGAAAAATTCTGCCAAAATTCGGAAAAATAAACAATTCGTATAGAAAGACAGTGAAAAAAGAATCAGAACCATTTGGCATTCCAGCAAAAAATGTAAAATCGTGCACTACAGACAAAGTTTCTGTCCTGCACCGTACAAACCATCAAGCAAATGTAAACATCCTAAAGGCAAACCTTGGCACATTATTTTTATAATACAATGGAATTGTACAAGGGTATAATTATTTTTATTGAAAAGTTTCTGTAATCAAGATTCACAAAGTTTCCATGAGCATGAACAAAGTTCAAGGCTAGCTCCCACTTCAACAATGCTTGTCTTTCTCACTTTCGCTTTCCTTTTTGAAAAAGTTTTGGGTTCCCCTCTTTATTTTTGTTGTTTTTAAACTATATAAAAGCACTCAACAGAAATAAATGACTCTCTAAAACTTCCGGGTTGTCTCCCTGGCAGCGCTTTCTTTAAAGCCATTAAGCTAGGCATATAGTGTTCAAGTAATGGATCCACCCGGATCCCAAGGTATATCAAAGTCAATTTTAATTAACAATGATTTGTAATTTAGTGGTGAGCACAAGGTAACATATATCATGTAATGAAGAAGTCTAACTCTCTTCGTATGCATCGGCATGTCATAAAAGAACAATTCATGCACGCAAAGTAAAGGCCAATGCATAGTATAAACAGTTTCTTGCAATTTTATCATATTGGAAACATAGAGAGGTGGAGATATAGTTCCTCTCTCATAATAATTGCAAGTAGGAGCATCAAGCACATGCATATTATATTCATCAAAATCATCATGTGCAACGGTAAAAGGCAACCCATCAATATAATCCTTAATAAGTGCAAACTTCTCCGATATAGTGTAGTCGGGAGAATTCAAAAAGATAATAGGACTATCATGTGTGGGTGCAATAGCAACAATTTCATGTTTAACATAAGGAACTATAGCAAGTTCATCTTCATAAGAATAATTCATATTGGCATCTTGGCCACAAGCATAGCAAGCATCATCAAAAAGGGATATTTGAAAAGAATCAACGGGAGCATAACAATCATCATAGCAATCATCCTTCGGTAAGCACGAAGGGAAATCAAACAATGTATGAGTTGACGAGTTACTCTCATTAGAAGGTGGGCACGGGTAGCTAATCCGCTCTTCCTCCTTTTGTTCTTCGCTCTTCTCATCATCTTTTTCATCCAATGAGCTCACAGTTTCATCAATTTCTTCTTCCATAGACTCCTGCAAAATATTAGTCTCTTCTTGAACAGCGGAGACTTTCTCAATAAGCACATTAATATAGGAATTGTATTCATAATTATCATAGCAATATTTTAAGATAGCTAAATTTTCAGGCCTATAAACATCATCATCATAAGCTTCATGCTTTTCAAACAAAGATTCAATTTCATAAGCACCCTTAAAAGCAACAAATTCTTCTATATGTTCCACATCATAGTAATCATATATACCATTAGCATAAGAAGCTAAGGTTTCATTATCATTAAATTCACATGAAAAGGGAAGGTGTGGAGCCTTCACCTTAGAGCAACAAGTATAATCTTATCTCAGCATAGTTGCCTAGCATACCAATTCAATATATGAATTTGGTCCCATAATAGTTTCCCTTTTTGTGTCAAGCGGTAATCCATAAAGTATTCACGTTGATCCAATGTTACTCCCATTACATAATTGAATGGGGTTTTCTCAGGATTATTAAAGTAGTACATAATATTTTTCACATAACCAGCATCGAGGGTTTTAGGAGGTTCCCCATCTCCATGAGTAGCAAGTACACCTAATTTTTTTGTTATTTCGTGTTCCATATCCATAACTAAAGATACGGAACAACTAAGAACAATAAATAAAAATTACTAAGTGATAAAGCAAACAAACACACACGAGAATATTCACCCCACGCTATTGCTCCCCGGTAATGGCGCCAGAAAAAGGTCTTGATAACCCACAAGTATAGGGGATCGCAACAGTTTTCGATAAGTAAGAGTGTTGAACCCAATGAGGAGCTAAAGGTTGAAGAAATATTCCCTGAAGTTCTATCGACCACCGATGCAACTCTACGCACGCTTGATGTTCGCTTTACCTAGAACAAGTATGAAACTAGAAGTACTTTGTAGGTGTTATTGGATAGGTTTGCAAGATAATAAAGATTACGTAAATAAAAAGTAGGGGCTGTTGTAAGTAAAGACACAATAAAGAAAATATAGCGAGTGTGGAAAAGTGGTGGTAGGAGTTGCGAAATTGCCCCTAAGCAATTGACTACTTTACTAGACCGATAGCAAGTATTATGTGGGAGAGGCCACTGCTAGCATGTCATCCCTTACTTGGAATTCTATGCACTTATGATGGAACTATTAGCAAGCATCCGCAACTACTAACATTCATTAAGGTAAAACCCAACCATAGCATTAATATATATTGGTCCCCCTTCAATCCCATATGCATCAATTTCTATGCTAGGTTGAAGCTTCTGTCACTCTTGCCCTCCAATACATAGTCCTATCAACATGAAACTAACCCTATGGTGTGATTCACACGCGCTATCATATGATGGGCACCAAAGGACATCAACATAATCATAAGCAAATTAAATCAATCATAGCAATTCATCGACCACCGATAGGACAACGAAAATCTACTCAGACATCATAGGATGGAAACACATCATTGGATAATAATATGAAGCATAAAGCACCATGTTCAAGTAGAGGGTACAGCGGGTTGTGAGTGAGTGGACCACTGTAGATAGAGGAGGGAAGGTGATGGAGATGTTGGTGAAGATGGCCGAGGTGTTGGTGTAGATCGCGGTGATGATGATGGCCCCCGGCGGCGTTCCGGCGCCACCGGAAGCGAGGGGGAGAGAGCCCCCCTCCTTCTTCTTCCTTGACCTTCTCCCTAGATGGGAGAAGGGTTTCCCATCTGGTCCATGGTCTCCTTGGCGTGGGAGGGGCGAGAGCCCCTCCGAGATTGGATCTGTCTCTCTGTCTCTCTCTGTTTCTGCGTTCTCAGATTCTACCCTTTCACCGTTTCTTATATTCCCGGAGATTCACAACTCCGATTGGGCTGAAATTTGAATACGATATCTATCCGGATATTAGCTTTCTTGAGGAGAAAGAAGGGCATCAACCGCCTTATGGGGTGGCCACGAGGGTCAGGGGCGCGCCCCCTGCCCTGTGGGCCCCTCGAGCACCGTCTCACATGGATTTTTCTTCCCAAAAATCATATATATTCCAAAAAAATTCTCCATCAGTTTTTATTCCGTTTGGACTCTGTTTGATATGGATATTCTACGAAACAAAAAACATGCAACAAACAGGAACTGGCACTCGGCACTGGATCAATATGTTAGTCCCAAAAATAGTATAAAAAGTTGCCAAAAGTATATGAAAGTTGTAGAATATTGGCATGGAACAATGAAAAATAATAGATACGACGGAGACGTATCACGACTCCTGCCTGCATCTACTACTATTAATCCACACATCGACTGCTATCCAGCATGCATCTATTGTATTAAGTTCATGGAGAAATAGAGTAATGCAATAAGAACGATGACATGATGTAGACAAGATCTATCTATGTAGAGATAGGCCCCAATGTTTTATCCTTAGTAGCAACGATACATACGTGTCATTTCCCTTTCTGTCATTGGGATCAAGCACCGAAAGATCGAACCCACTACAAAGCACCTTTTCCCATTGCAAGATAAATAGATCAAGTTGGCCATAAAACCCAAATATCGGAGAAGAAATACGAGGCCATAGGAGATCAAAGAGACTCGAATAACTTTCATGGATATAAATAGATAGATCTAATCATAAACTCAAAGTTCATCGATCCCAACAAACACACCGCAAAAGAGTTACATCATATGGATCTCCGAGAGAGCATTGTATTGAGAATCAAGAGAGAGAGGGAGAGATGAAGCCATCTAGCTGCTAACCATGGACCCAAAGGTCTACAAAGAACTACTCACGCATCATCGGAGAGGCACCAATGGATGTGGTGAACCCCATCCGAGAAGGTGTCTAGATTGGATCTAGTGGTTCTGGACTCTGCGGCGGCAGGATGAATATTTCGTCGACTTCCCTAGGGTTCTGGGATTTTGGGGGTATCTATAGAGCAAAGAGGCGGTCCGAGGGCACCCGAGGTGGGCACAACCCACCAGGGAGCACCAGGGCCTCCTGGCGCGCCCTGGTGGGTTGTGCCCCCCTCAGGGCACCCCCAGGCACAGCCAGGGCCCGTTGTGTTCCTTTTGGCCCATAAAAATTCTCAATAAAGTTTCGTGGCATTTGGACTCCGTATGATATTGATTTTCTGCGATGTAAAAACACGGAAAAAAACAAGAACTGGCACTTGGCACTATGTCAATAGGTTAGTACCAAAAATGATATAGAATGACTATAAAATGATTATAAAACATCCAAGATTGATAATATAATAGCATGGAACAGTCAAAAATTATAGATACATTGGAGACGTGTCAGCTCACCATGGCGCTGCCGCAGTCTACATGCTACCCGTCAACCACTTCGGCTTCACATTGAATAGGCCGAAGTGTGTGTGGCGGGGGGGGGGGGCAGAGTAGCGCCTCACACACGACGATAAATGCCGAGATGTGCATGAAAGAGTTTGGGGCTAGATCATGGAAATCTAGCCCGCAGTAGAACATGAGGCAGTGGACAAAGGGGTGGAGGGGAAACCCTAGCCCATGGAGGAAGTGAGGGATGAACACAACCCTTTCGCCGGGCTCCAGGGTGGGAATGACTTGCTTTTTGGCAGGGAGCTTGTGTGCGATGTCCGCAGACAGATATCCCGCCTCTCGGAGCTCCTTGACGTTGTTCTCCGTGATGGAGGAGGCCTCCCACTTGCCCTTCGAACCATATCCGGACATGGCTGGAGAGGTTGGCGGTGGTGGAAACGATCGAAGCTTGGGCGTTGGAGCTTGAGGATGGGAAAACAGGAGAAGGAAGAAGGCGTGGGGGGGGGGGGAAATAGGGATCTTTATCCACTTATATAGGCAATGAATATCAAGCGCGCGCCCCCCTCAAGCCTTAAAACTCGCTTGTTCCCAAGGGGTCATGCGAATGGCACGGTTGGATTACCCAAACTCGACAAAATAATATACAAAACCGACAACACTTCAATAGAGTTCAAGAAAGGTTAGCCCTGCTCGGGAGCTATAGCACAAGCAGCTGAGCAAGCTGATGAGACTACGCTTGTTTGACACTTATATCCTCCTCACTCTGAAAGAGAAACAAGCAGACAAATGACAAGTTTTGCACATATAAGTATCAGTGCCGACAATTCATCACATTTCTTATTGACGAATAAAGTGACACAATTTAAAATAGCATTAACACAATATGGTATTGTTCAGGTTAAGACATGGCAGGAAATGACATTGTGAAGGAGTTGTCAGCTTCATGACACCACTAGATTACAGATCAACGGGTACCAACAAGAGCAAAGCAGCGGGTAACATATTTGCGATATCTTGTCGTCCTTTTCAAACCGGAATTCTTCTTCGAGCAGATTTCCTGCAAAAGAGATCCGTAAGGCACATGCGGAAAAGTAGAAGTTCAAATTGTCATGTGGTATTGTCGGATTTCGGGTTCCGGCAAAACCTTGAGGTTCGAACAGTGGAGTGCGCACAAAGATCTCTCCCCCTCTCTAGCTCGCACTCGACATGATCTCACGGCCTAGCTCGACGAACCCAAAGAACGAGAGACACAATATTTATACTGGTTCGGGCCATCATTGTGGTGTAATATCCTACTCCAGTGTGGTGTGGTGGATTGCCTCTTGGGCTAAGAATGAACAGTTACAAGGGAAGATTAGCCTCCCGAGGAGAGGTGTTCTTGTGCTTGGTGAACTTGTGTGGTTGGGGATAATCTGGATGAGCTGATCTGGCCCCCCTCTGTGGTGGTGGCTAGTCCTATTTATAAGGCCCTGGTCCTCTTCCCAAATATTGAGCAGGAAGGGATCCCACAACGGACAAATTCAAAGGGAGACAACTAGTACAAGTTATCCTGACAAAAGTAGTCTTCGCCTGCCAAAGGCTCTGGTGGTGACGCTGTCTTGGGCTCCATGGTGACCTCTGTCCTGCTGGTCTTGGACTTGTTGCACCAATGTGGAAACCTTTGCCTGATGCCTCAAAACTCCTCGCCTGCGCTTGCCTCTTTAGCACCAAAGAGAAAACGAGGACACTGCACGCTGGCGCCCGCCTGGCTCCAGTCGTCATGGCTTGCGTCACGCAAACCTCGCGAGGTGTCCCTTGCCTTGATCTCTCCGCCCCTCGCGAGCCATCCTGGGGAGGCCTCCCCTGAGGAGGTCTTGCGTCATCCACCTCGCGAGGCTTGGCCCCTCGCGAGGGTCTTGAGTGTTTGTTGGTGAAGATGGGCCGTACAAGGCCGCTGGGGAGTCACGCCACGGGCCGCAGGTAGGCAAGTCTCGGGACCCCCGTTTCTAGAATGCCGACAGTAGCCCCGGGCCCATGGCATGCTGGGATTGGCTTCAAGGCGAAGCCAAAGGGCAAGTGCGGAGCGCCATGGGCCCCAACAGCCTGCTGCCACGGTTGGCGCGTGGTGACTGATTGTACATGGGCGTCTCCGCTTCCCCATGCTGCCTCGGCAACTGCCCGACCTGATGAGTCATTGCTGCATATAGAAAAGATCATTATTACCTTAGATCGTTGAGGCCGGCGGTTGGTCTCCCCTTGGCTATAAATGGGAAGTGGGGGCGGAGCCCCTGTCACCCATCTCTTCGTTCGCTTCTCCCGCTCTTTCTTCTTCCTCGTTCCGTCGCTTGCTGCATAGGCCATGGCGCCGATACGGAGGTTCTTGGCCGCGAAGAAGGGAAAACTCCCCTCAACGAGCCCAAGCTACTCCAGCCGAAGAAGAGGCAGTCCCATCGCCGCGAGATAGTTGTGAGGCTGGTAGTGTCGCGACCGTGGTATGAGCGGTCACCTCCTGGGTATCCTTGCCCTTACACGCCCAAGCCGAGGGCTCCAGAGGGAGGGGCGCTAAGCACCATCGCCCGCTCCAGGGCCATGGTTGCCGCGCCACCATGGCGTACGCCGTCGCCCCTGGGGTCCATGCCACGGAATCCTCACGCAAATTAGTGCTGTGGGCGGCGATGCCTTCGAGCACTTGGATTCGCTTCCCGCGGTTCTTCTCCGCTGAGATGCCGCCGAGGGGCCCTCTCGAGCTTTGGCTGCAGCACGCCGACTGAGATGCTCCGGCGACTGGAGCGGAGGTTGAAGCCATCTCCTCCGGGAGGATCTTCATGACTCGCAGCTGGGGCGAGGTCGCCCGAGTCTACCGTGCGGAAGGCACCCTCGCCATCCACTTCGAGTATGACAGCGCCTCCACGCTGTTCTTCAAGGTCTTCGACGAGGAAGGTCGCCGCTTGGAGTGCTACCTTGAAGGGGGTCGCCAAGACGGCGCAACGGCTGACGTCGGGCCTGCCGCTGGCCTCCCCAGCAGCACCTCCAGCAACAGCGGTGACTCCTGGTAGTCCAGCGACTCTCCCAAGCTCGCCGAGACTCCAGAGACAAGCGACGACAGCTACGTGCCCTCAAGCTCTTGGCGGGCTTGGAGCACGGCCGCCGCGTCCGGCCACCGCCGTCGCTGATCTGGATGGGGTTGGCGCCAGCCTCCCGTGGCCCACTGTTGATGATGGCGTCAGCGACGTTAGGTGCGTGTAGATAGAGCTCCTAGGAATTCCCTTCTTTTTGTTCCCTGCGAGGAATCGAAACGGACCCCGTGGGGGCGTGTAAAGCGTTTGTAATGTCTTTTGTTCATATTGTCCTTATTATGAAAACTTGCGGACGCGTGTCCTACTAAGGCTCGGTCTCCCCTTTCCAACCCCGCGGCAGCTTGGTTCTCTACGCCGATAGGTCCGGTCCCCAGGCAGGCTGGAGCCATCGCTGGTATTCCAGGTCACAATGCCGTGGTCAAGGCCAGGAGGTGAGCGGCCCGAGGTCTAGTAAGAGCTCCTGAGGCGCGATGCTCAAGAGGTCCCCTTTAGCGCGCAAGCTGCTACCTCAGGATGGGAAAGGGAGGCGACATTGCCGCGGTAGGGCCGCAAAAAGGTGAGGATCTTATGTCATAGCGCTGGGTTGATCCAGGCGTGAGACTTATCTTGGCATTCCGGAGCTGGTTCCTCGTGTTGCGCCAGACATGGGCGTCGGCCGCTGCTGGGAAGCTAGATTAGGCCCGTGCAAGCCTCCCCCTCTTCTCCATGCTCTTCCTGGTGCTCTACATCCTCAGGTCCCGGCCCTTGAGCGAGCTCAGCCGCCGCTGGTATGCCAGGTCGTGATGTCGTGGTCAAGGCCAGGGGGTGAGGGCTGGAGAGCCAGTAAGAGCTCCAGAGTCGCGATCCTCAGGAGCCCCCCCTTTTAACGCGTAAGCGAATCACATGAGAGAAGAGAGAGAGTATGCGGTACCGCCGCTGTAGTCCTTGGGAAGTTCTTGCAAGTTGGCGCGAGGAAGGGCACAAACTGCCATGGTGATTGCCAGTCCGCCACTGCGGAGAGCCCCCGGGGCATGTACAGCCCCACCCTGACACGTGGCTTGCACGGCAGGTCTAGACGAGGTGTGTCTGGGCACTCGTGAGCTAGCGCGGGACTCACGAGGCCCTACCTCAAGGCGGGCTGCGCCTGGTCTTGGTTCTTGATGGTTGTGGCGTTCCTGTGAGATGGTTAGACAACCTGCGTCGAATGACTTTCCTGAGGTTATCGCACGAGAAGGCCAAGCACCAACGACCCCAGGAGGTGACATGAGCGGGGTCGGACCGCCAGACAGAGCTCAGCCATTGTATTTGTCGACGCTGCAGGGATGGGCCCGAGCACATACGTCGTGCTTAGCCTTCTTATGTGAAGGATCCTAAAGAAAGACGATCGGCGCGCAACTCCCATGGTGGGTGACAATTAAGCAGGTGATAACCATAGATAGATTATGCATGAGAAGCAGAATGGCTTAGGTAAATGCGAGAACGATACATGCCACTAGGTCGGATTCGAGCGGCCTGGGGATGATGCAGCCCGAGGGGTGCCCTCGGCAGGGTGAACTAAAAATGCAAGCGGATACATGTCGCAGGGACTGACCCACGTGGCCTGGGAATGATGCAGCCCAGGGGGTGCACCCAGCTAAATGAACTTGGAAAGATGTCACCTGGTTTAGTTGTCGAAGGAGTGTTTGGGGTAGCTGAAGATACGCGCTGAAGAAGTCGCTCCTCACGAGCCATCAAGGCCCAGTTCCTCGGGAGGCTCTGGAGGCTCAGGTGGCCTCCTAAGGACCGTCTCCATCTCTGCCAGGACTGCGTGATGCCTAGCATCCTAACCTGCCAGGACGCTCCGCGGATTGTGCTGGAAGGCAGAAGCCATGCTCGGCAGGCCGAACGTCATGCAAACGTAGCTGTGAGATGGACCCTCGCATCGGCCAGCGTGAAGGCCAGAAGCGCTCCTGAGATGTGGCCCTCTTGAGCCCTGGGATGCCAACGCAAATGCGTAGCTCACCACCCTCGCCTGGGTGGGGAGCAGCGCCAGGTGGGCGGCAGTCGCCGCGTATGACTCTTGCTTCCTGAAGCTCCTGGGTGGCCTTTTCGATGAACTCCTGGGAACTAGGCGCTCCTCGCCTGGTGCCCTCCTGAGGGAAACGTGTCGCGAAGCACGCCTCCACGTGGTGCCCGAGAACCTTCCTTGTGACGTTGTCTAGGTCTGAGGCCCTCCAGAAGAGAGCCCCCGAGACCTACCCGAGGAGGGCGTCGGACGCGCTTCCCTATGCGAGCGAGGAAGGCACCCCAGGCGCGGGCACAGATCCTGAGGTGGCACCGCTGGAGGTGCCGCTCCCTTGAGGTCCAGTGCAGAGTAGCTGCTTCTTCTTCTTGGGGTTGGCCTCAGGAGGGTACTGCGCACCCCCGCTGTCAGTGTCTTCGATTGATGCAACTTGGAAGGCGCACTCGAGGGAGCACACCACATCTCTTTCTTCGCAGGGGACCGTGATGATCCCGCCGCTTCCCGGCATCTTGAGGACGTTGTAACCATGGTGGGTGACTTCCATGAATTTGGCCAGCGCCGGGTACCCGAGGATGGCGTTGTACGGCAGGCGGATGTGGGTGACGTCGAAGTCGACGAGCTCGGTGTGGTAGTTGTCGCGCTGACCGAAGGTGACAGGGAGACGAACTTGTCCTATCGGTGTGGTGGAGCCGTTAGTCACTCCTGATAAAGGCCTGATGGGCTGGAGCTGATCATATGGCACTTGAAGGCTGACAAACGTCTCGACGGATAGAACACTGAGCCCTGCGCCGCTGTTGATGAAGGTCTTGGTGACTTGGACATTGCTGATGACGTGTGAATAAAGCATCGGGAGAATGCCGGCGGTTGCCACACACTTGAGCTAGTCCGCCGAGCTAAAGGTGATAGCGTACTTGGACCATCTGAGCGGACGTGTGCCCTCGAGCTTGGGGAGGGTAGCGTTCACCTCGCGAGACAACTACATGATGATGAGCTGGGAGGCTGGGGCCTGAGCGCCACCCAAGATGCAGGCGATAGCGCGCGGCTCCTGGAAGCCTCCAGTCCCTTTGTCCTGTTGATGGTCGTCGTTCCTTCTTGGCGGCAGCAGCGGAGGGAGACCAGGGTTTCCCTGAGGACGGTCCTCGCGAGGCTGGTCCCTCCAGGCACCCTCACGAGGCTGGTCTTGCCAGCGGTCCTCGCGAGGCTGGTCGCGCCACTCCTGGCGGGGTCCGCGGTCGTCCCAACATCCTCAACCTCGGCCACCTCCTCGGTCATAGCCCCGGTCGTTGCGCTCGGGGCGTCGACCGAAGCGTCCATCTCGAATGGCCCTGAGCTCTTGACAATCGTTGGTGTTGTGGGTGCGCATGTTGTGGAAGGCGCGGAATGTACGGCTGCCATTGGACGACTCGGGAAGTTCTCGGCCGTGCTTGGTGTCTGGCTCTGCCGTGAGTATGGCCACTCCTTTACGCTTCACGTCCTTGATCTTGGCCTTCTTCTCCTCTGGATCCGCAGCAGGGAGCTTGAGGAGGGAGAGGCGCCCCTCCTCAGCTCTTGCGCACTTGGTTGCTATGTTGAACAGCTCCAAAGTCGTGCACAGCTCGTCATGTATGGCGAGCTCCTTCTTCATCTTGATGTCGCGGACGCCGTCGAAAAATGCTAAGATGATGGCCTTGTCTGTCACCTTGGGGATCATTATGCACACGATGTTGAAGCGCTGGATGTACTTTTGTAGGGTCTCTCCCGGCTGTTGTTTGATGCTGCGCAGGTCACCCGTGGCCGGGGGGCGGTCGCGAGTGCCTTGGAAGTTGGTGACGAAGTGGTCGCGCATCTCGTCCCAGGAGGAGATCGAGCCTGGGGGTAGATTCAGGAGCCATGAGCGAGCGCCGTCCTTGAGAGCCATGGGAAACTAGTTCGCCATGACCTTTTCCTCGCTGTTGGCCACCTCGATGCTCAGCTTGTAGTGCTGCAAGAACTCCGCAGGGTCGGGGGTGTCGTCGTAGCGAGGAGGCAGATCTGGCTTGAACTTGCCTGGCCAGACGACGCTACACAACTTGGGAGTGAAGGCGCGACAACCTACCATGGCCACTGGGCCCGTCGTGGAGGCGGAGCTTGATCTTGGTGTCCCTGTGCCGCCACGGCAAGTAGTGCATGGAACCATCGCAGCAAGCAATCCTGACGTGGCGGTGCTGGGAGTGGTGGAGCGTTTTCTTGCGGACGGGGGATCTCTTGGCAGCTTCTTTCCTTGTGCACGGGCACATAGCATGATGGATCACGCCACGGGACTGCACATCATGGAACAAGGACGCCGTCTTGACGCGGTGGAGGCGGAGGCGCTCCATGAGCCGCACGCCTCGGTGCGAGGGTGCCACCTTGTTGCAGAGGAGGTGGAGGCGCTTCGTGAGCCACATCGCCCGCAGCCGGGGGCGGACGAGGCAGCGAGAGGGATGGTGCAGGAGAGCCCCCCGTGGCATTGATGAGCTCGCCGATGCGGTCCAACCAGTCCTCATAGACGTCGTTGACCGGGCGGTAGCGCAGGAGCTCGCGTGCCATGAACAGCGCGGCCTGCGCGTCCGTGGGGGCGCGGCGAGCGTGAGACGATGAGCCGGCCGAAGTCAGCGACGGGGTGGTGGTGCGGCCGTCACGGCGCACGGAGGGGTGCGACGAAGATGCTTGCTGCTCGTTTGCCGCCGGGCCGGTGGCTGTGTTGGTGGCGGGTGACGGAGAATGACGGGAAGGCCCGCCGACAGGGGTTGTCCGAGCGACGCGGGTGGCGATGGCGGCCCGACGCTCAGCGCGGGCCCGGTGAGCGTCGTCCATGAGCTTGCTGGAGAGGCGAAGAATGGATCGACGAAGAGGAAAGCTTAAGCGCACCCCGTACCTAGCACGCCAAATGTTGGATTTCGGGTTCCGGCAAAACCCTCGAGGTTCGAACACTGGGGTGCGCACAAAGATCTCTCCCCCTCTCTAGCTCACACTCGACACAATCTCACGGCCTAGCTCAACGAACCAAAAGAACGAGAGACATAAGATTTATACTGGTTCGGGCCACCGTTGTGGTGTAATACCCTACTCCATTGTGGTGTGGTGGATTGCCTCTTGGGCCAAGGATGAACAGTTACAAGGGAAGAAAAGCCTCCCGAGTAGAGGTGTTCTTGTGCTTGGTGAACTTGTGTGATTGGGGATGATATGGATGAGCTGATCTATCGCCCCCCTCTATGGTGGTGGCTAGTCCTATTTATAGAGGTCCTGGTCCTCTTCCCAAATATTGAGCGGGAAGGGATCCCATAACAGCCAAATTCGAAGGCACACAACTAGTACAAGTTATCCTGACAAAAGTAGTCTTCGTCTACCAAAGGCTCTGGTGGTGACGTCGTCTTGGGCTCCACGGTGACCTCCGTCCTGCTGTCCTGTTGGTCTTGGTCTTGTTACACCAATGTGGAAACCTTTGCCTGATGCGTCGGAACTCCTCGCCCGCACTTTCCTCTTTAGCACCAAAGAGGAAATGAGGACACTGCGCGTGCTGGCGCCCGCCTGGCTCCAGTCGTCATGGCTTGCGTCACACAAACCTCGCGAGGTGTCCCTTGCCTTGATCTCTCCGCCCCTCATGAGACAGCCTGGGGAGGCCGCCCCTGAGGAGGTCTTGCGTGTTTGTTGGTGTAGATGGGCCGTACAGGGCCGCTGGGGGAGCCACGCCACGGGCCGCAGGCAGGCAAGTCTGGGGACCCCCATTTCCAGAACGCCGACAGATATCATAGACAGTACCTCATCCTGGGAATTAGACCAGTGCATAAAAAGGTTTTTCCATTCAATGTCTTCTAAATTTAGCATAGGATACTTCACCAGAAATTCGTTTATAGACTTGCCATCAAAGTGTGATTTCCTCAGGTAACACCGATACTGCTGCAATGTTTCCTTGAAAAGCGCAAGCAAGCTTTGCTCGTCATGACTATCCAGATTGACCCTCGCCTACTTACAACAATGTAATGTAAATCATTGATGTGTTCAATCAGCAGAAAACGGGAAAATAATTGCCATGAAGAATAGCACTTACACGTAAGTGGGACAGGAAGATGTGAAAATGGTGTTTGTCTTCACTATAATCTTCCCATGAGGGGAATATATGCATGTAGTTCCTAACAACATTGAAAGCATTGTCTTTTAAACTGGGAATAACTGGGATGGGGTTCCAATCTACAGGAATTGGTCGTCTCTGCAGTTGGGATAGGTCTTCGGCCGGTGGACTTGTTGTAATTTTTGCTGGAGTGGGATTTTTCTGTGGTACGGCAGGTGCTATGGCAACTGAAATCGTCATACATTTTGCTGGAGTGCAGGTCCTATGTGGTGAGACTAGTGGTGTGGCCAATGAAGTATGGGTACAGTCTGCTGGAGTCGGTCCTACATTTTGTGTCACTGGTTGTAGAGCCAATATAAGTGGGGTGATGTCTGATTTCTCCGGCACCACCACGTTTTCCAGGGACTTTGCTGGTGCTCCTTCAGGTTTGGCAATCACCCTCTTCCTCTTTGATGTCTGATGCACAAGAACAACATTTGAGTGGAAGACATGGTATGATGACAGATGGAATATGTATTGATAATGGATGATCATGGCATCTTGACATATATGATGAGTAAACTAAGCAGATGGCGGTGCAACAAAGTAGAAGAAATGCAAGACAACATATGCAAGATACGCGCAATCAATAAAATCTTGCCAAATTAGAACAGGCACCTTGATGGGTGAACAGGATAGGCCATCTGCCTTTGACTCCCTGAGGTCAGAATAGTCATTTGGATCATATTCTGAACAAGAATCTACAGGTGGGGAGCGTATGAGTTTCATTGCATCCAGAATGGCACTCAATGCCTTGGTGCCAATTTTGTAAGTCATTGCAGTGTTCCACAATATTCTTTTGATGTGCGGATTCTGATATTCACTATGATTACGTATAATATCTGAGAAGCATGAAAACATAAATAGTAATGAGATTATCTTTGTAATGCAGAGGATATTCTAATATAGGGGTGCCCTGTAAACCGTTGTGTCCTATCACTAGATTCCGATGACAGAGCCCATATGTGCTATAATATGGTGTGTGCATTAATATAATCTGGCACAAGTACAAAAAAATAGGCTCCAGAAGTAAGGATAGTTGGCAGATGATAGGTTCATAATATACTGTATAGAGAGTTTATTGCCAAACCATGATAACAAGAGCACACAACAACTAGGCAGATCATAGTGTACATAAAAGGGGTACACCATAACCAGGATATATAAATCGGGAAAGTGGAACTGGCTGGAAAATACGGTGTTGCATTGCCAGTAATAATTGAAAGCCTATCAATCACATAAAGGCCAGCTCTATCAGCTGTTGACTGCAGATGACCCTGCTCCCCTTCCTGACAAGGAACATACTGTACGTACTAAATATAGAATAACAAAAGAGGAACATGTTAAAGAACAGAAGAGGAAGCATATTCTTGAGGTTCTGCTTCATTGCTTAGAATGTTGGTTGCCCACTCATGATGAATCACAACGCCCAAAGAAATGCAATTCCATGATGTCTCTCTATATGTGGCCACATGCATTTGGAAAATCAAGTGGGAGCATTACCTGACCAATTAAATGTGTGTCTGTTAACTAATATCAGTATCATATCACAATTCGTATTTGAAGAAGTAAGCTTTGGACTTATAATTGGTGTGTTGTTTAGCTTCAAGAGTGGACTGCTGCTAGTGTGACACAAAGCAGCTACACAGATCATAGTGTAGATATAACAGGAAAACTGTAAGCATAACAAGTAAAATCAGCAAAGTGGAACTTGCTGGAAAATATAGGCTACTATTGCCGGTACGTCTAGAAAGGCTTCGGATACCAGCTCTCTTCAACTAAAGGTGCAGTACTATTAATATCAGTGTAACTCTAAAAGGCGACACAACTCCCCACATTTCCTTGCTAATCTTATAGGATTCAAGTGGGCAGGCCACTACAATTACTATTCCTATGTTTACAAAATCCTACGAATCAAAGAGGCCCGAAGAGTTCAAAGTGTCCATCACAACCGACCGAATAGACCTCTACACTGCAAATGTCCCTGCTCATCTTCACTACAAGGAACATACTGTACTACTATGATACTCCCTTCATTCGAAAATATAAGTCTTTGTAGAGATTTCCGCTATGGATCACATACAGATGTATAGGGATACATTTTAGAGTGTCGATTCACTCATTTTGCTTCATATGTAGTCCATGGTGGAATCTATACAAAGACTTGTATTTAGGAACAAAGAGAATACTTAATAAAGAAGAATGAAAGAGGAACATGCTAAAGAAGAGGAAGCAGATTTTGGATAATAAAATGTTCGTTGCGCAATGCCCACACATGATGAACCAGAGCACATTAAGAATTTAACTCCCTGCTGTCTCTCTATATGTGGTGCACGTGCTTTTCAAAAGTAAAGTAGGAATATTCGTTGACCAATTAAACGTTATATGTTTTAGTAATATCAGCATCATATCAGTTTCATATTTGACCAAGAAGTTTGGAATTATGAGTGGCATGTTGTTTAGCTTGATGGATTCAGGAGCAGTGCTAAGCAGCTACGATGATGGTACTGAATATAAAGGCATGTCTGCATGCAAGTCGCATGACTTTTGTCATTTGGGCAGTCAACCATTTTAGGCCGTTGGATGAAGATCCTATGTCTCCTAGCCCTTCTTCTTCCTCGTCTCTGATTCTTCCCATAGCGAACACCACACGGGCCACCGGCCGAACCACCGGCCCCGACCTCCCTCCCCTGAACCGCCCCCATCGCATGTGTTCCTCCGCCACCCCCACCCGCATCAAGTTTTCTTCGTTCGGCGAGGCCCCACCACCACCAGGCCACCGCCCCCACGACCACCGTCCCCACCCGAGCCCCTTCCTTCGCACCGGCCAACTCCGGCGAGCTCTCAAAAATCGACTGATCCAATTTTGAAATTTAGTCTACTGTCATTTAACTAGTGTGGAATATAAAAGGGGAAAACCATATGCATTGCGAGTATAGTGTTGAGCATGCCATGGCGGATCTGAAGGTGCAAACCAGACAAAGGCAACTTCGCAACCAATGTTTTCTTTCAACTAACAAGTGATGGACTAGGAATCAGAGTAAAGCAGTGGTGATCTATTTTCTTGCTGCGATAGATAAGTTGAGCAGATATGAAAGAGTACCGCCTCTAGTGCGGCGCCGAGTATGCATCTGTTGAGAATTTAACGGTGCTGCGGTAGCGATGGCTGTCGGTGGCGTGGAAGTAGATCTAGGAGGGTAGACAGTGGCGGCGGGGGAAATATCTCGACATGGTGAACGAGACGGTCGTAGGAGTGGCGCCGGCAAGGTGGACGATGGCAGGGATGAAGCGAGACGACGGGATGCAATAATCCGGTCCGAAGCCGTGGATGAGAGGGGTCGATCTCTTGTAATGGACGACGGCATCGGGGTATCAGCTCTGGCATGGTGGAGGAGGACGGCGGTGGATGGGGTGGCGGACGGAGGCGGCTGGGGTGGAGAGGATGTTTTGGCGCCCATGGAGTACAAATGGGGAAATGGAGGGAGAGAGGAAGGGGGAACCATGTCTTATGGGCGTGCTTGTCTCAAATGCGAGGAAATTTACAAACTTAGCCCCCGTTTAAAAGTTTTTACATCACAACAATATTAGTGGTTGGGGATAGGACGGTGATCTCGCATACGCTGAATATTTGCCGATGAGAGTTTGTTTTGGTGCCCATCGTGTATGAATCACGGAGGGAGTCGATTTCAGCCGAGGAGACACCGTGTTTTGGCGCCCACCGTGTATGAATCCAGGTGAGAGGCGGTTATGTCACATTTGAGTGAAATTACAAACCTACCCATATCAAAACCTATAGAAATGAAGCCAATAAACTTTGCATGTCAGGGATAGGCAGCAATTTCCATCTCGCAGATTTTGGTTTCGGGCGGTTACTGCGACTTTCCCCGCTTCGTTCAAATTTTTGCAAAGCAAGAGTGCACGTTTACCATGCCAACTCAATTCAAATCCAGTTTGTATTCTATTTTTGTTCGGGAAGGATCCATTTTAGATTGGAATAAAATTCTATATACATCATTTTTTATATATACTTTCAGAAGCACAACAAAGAATTTTGCTCCTTTATATATATAATATGATTTACAAATACAATGATCTCAAAATCATAAGGTTAAATTCAAAAAATTTAAACCAAATTATGTTCTACTAAAATGTATGGATCAGTAATATCTACATATGAAATAACATAGATGCGCGTGAATTCATATGAGTATGCATGTTTGATGGATCAATTTGGTTCGAGTATGAATTACATGTATCATCATCTCGAATTAAAATATTTGAATCCCTTTTATGTTGACATTTTCTATACACGCAATTAAATATTTGAATCTCCTTTCACGGCCATCTCTCTCGCATGCTCCTTCATGTAGCTATCACTCTCTTTTCTCCAGCTCACCTTCATGCTCACTTCATGTTTCTCCTATTTTCGCAAACATGGTCTCTTGACGTCTCGCTTGAGAAGTGTCACACTCTCCCTATCATTATACATTACATGGTTTTAATTATCTCTCACGTCTCTACCGTTCTCTGGTATCACTAGGTACCTAAGCTTTCTTTTTCACCACCACACACACACTCTCACTCGTCTTTCAATTTGTCTTTCTCTCTATGGTGTTCTCTCACACACCCTATATCTCTCTAGATATGACTCATACCACTAAAAATTACTCTCTCCTATAGACACAACATTTGTTGCGGTCTCCTTTCTGTCTACATCCCAGTTATAAAACTGACATTATTCAGTTGTTTACCAACCAGACAAACTCCCCCTCCCTCTCTCACACACACACACAACTCCTGCTTCCACTCCCCTTCCCGACTACCGTCTCTCTCTCTCACACACAAAACTCTCGCTTTCGCACCCCCGACTCGTATTTATCTCACGAATATTGATCGACTAGCCTCCATAAGGTTTTTACACCCGCACACTCGTGCTTCCGCTATCGCGTACATGTCTCTCTCGCGCTCCTTATATCCATGTAGATTTTTCATCCCTTCTTGAGACACGCCCTCTCGATCGTGCACACACACACACATACACACACACTATCGCCTCATTTTAAGCTGATACCTCTCGCACACACACTCTTTGTGTCTTTGTCACACACACACTCCGTCCTCCTCCTCTCTCCCTCTCTCTCACACACAACACACACATGGGCTTTTTGCAACAACTATCAAGATGCCCATGCATTGCACGGAACATCAAGATGCATTTGTATAAGTAGTTTATCTTGTGGGAGAAAAGGATGAACAAGGGAAGACCTTATTTGCAAATGTGGACAGGGGTGTGGGTATCTTTTTGCAAAATTGCCATAGTTTCCTTTCTATCCGTCAGATATAAATTGGACGACCTATATTGCAGGATGGCAGGCACACCATCATCACCAACTCTGTTTTTTATCTCTACTCTTATAAAAAGTAGAGTTGGTGATGATGGTGTGCCTGCCATCCTACAATATAGGCCGTCTGATCTATATCTAATGGATAGGAAGAAAAATATGACAATTTATCCGCACTCCTCTCCACATTTATAGATAAGGCCTTCCCTCGTTCATCCTTTTCTCCCACAAGATCTCGATGTTCCGTGCATCAAGATTGCTGATGTCTACTACACAACCTTCTTCTTGTAGACGTTGTTGGGCCTCCGATCCAACTGCAGAGGTTTGTAGGACAACATCAAATTTCCCTCAAGTGGATGACCTAAGGTTTATCAATCCATGGGAGGCGTAGGATGAAGATGGTCTCTCTCAAACAACCCTGCACCCAAATAACAAAGAGTCTCTTATGTCCCCAACACACCCAATACAATGGTACATTGTATAGGTGCACTAGTTCGGCGAAGAGATGGTGATACAAGTGCAATATGGATGGCGGATATAGGTTTTTGTAATCTGAAAATATAAAAGCAGCAAGGTAACTAATGATAAAAGTGAGTAAAATGGTATTGCAATGCATTGAAACAAGGCCTATGGTTCATACTTTCACTACTGAAAGTTCTCTCAACAATAATAACATAATTGGATCATATAACAATCCCTCAACATGTAGCAAAGAGTCACTCCAAAGTCACTAATAGCGGAGAACAAACGTAGAGATTATTGTAGGGTACGAAACCACCTCAAAGTTATCCATTCTAATAGATCTATTCAAGAGTCCATAGTAAAATAACACGAAGCTATTCTTTCTGTTCAATCTATCCTAGAGTTCGTACTAGAATAACACCTTAAGACACAAATCAACCAAAACCCTAATGTCACCTAGATACTTCAATGTCACCTCAAGTATCCGTGGGTATGATTATACGATATGCATCACACAATCTCAGATTCATCTACTCAACCAACACAAAGAACTTCAAAGAGTCAAGATGAAAACATGTGCCAACCCCTATGCATAAGTTCATGAGGTCACGAAACTCGCAAGTTGATCACCAAAACATACATCAAGTGGATCACGTGAATATCCCATTGTCACCACAGATAAGCACATGCAAGACATACGTCAAGTGTTCTCAAATCCTTAAAGACTCAATCCGATAAGATAACTTCAAAGGGAAAACTCAATCCATTACAAGAGAGTAGAGGGGGAGAAACATCGTAAGATCCAACTATAATAGCAAAGCTCGCGATGCATCAAGATCGTGCTGAATCAAGAGCACGAGAGAGAGAGAGAGAGAGAGAGAGATCAAACACATAGCTACTAGTACATACCCTCAGCCCCGAGGGTGAACTACTCCCTCCTCGTCATGGAGAGCGTTGGGATGATGAAGATGGCCACCGGAGAGGGATTCCCCCCTCCGACAGGGTGCCGGAACAGGTCTAGATTGGTTTTCGATGGCTACGGAGGCTTGCGGCGGCAGAACTCCCGATCTAGGTTATTTTCTGGAGGTTTTAGTATTTATAGGAATTTTTGGCGTTGGGAACAAGTCAGGGAGGTGCCCGAGTCGTCCACGAGATAGGGCGGCGCGTCCGGGGGGTAGGGCGCGCCCCTCACCCTCGTGGACGGCCCGGGACTCTTCTGGCCCAACTCTTTTACTCCGGGGGCTTCTTTTGGTCCATAAAAAAATCATCAAAATTGGCACGTCAATTGGACTCCATTTGGTATTCCTTTTCTGTAAAACTCAAAAACAAGGAAAAAACAGGAACTCGCACTGGGCTCTAGGTTAATAGGTTAGTCCCAAAAATCATATAAAATACCATATAAATGCATATAAAACATCCTAGATGGATAATATAATAGCATGGAAAATCAAAAATTATAGATACGCTGGAGATATATCAAGCATCCTCAAGCTTAATTCCTGCTCGTCCTCGAGTAGGTAAATGATAAAAACAGAATTTTTAATGTGGAATGCTACCTAACATATTCATCAATGTAATCTCCTCTATTGTGGCAAGAATATTCAGATCCATAAGATTCAAGACAAAAGTTTAATATTGACATAAAAACAATAATACTTCAAGCATACTAACCAAGCAATTATGTCGTCTCAAAATAACATATCCAAGGAAAGCTCATCCCTACAAAATCATATAGTTTCGCCATGCTTCATTTTTGACACACAAAATGCTCCCATCATGCACAACCCCGATTACAAGCCAAGCAATTGTTTCATACTTTAGTATTCTCAAACTTTTTCAACTTTCACGCAATACATGAGCGCAAGCCATGGACATAGCACTATAGGTGGAACAGAATATGATGATGGAGGTTGTGTGGAGAAGACAAAAAAGGAGAAAGTCTCACATTGACATGGCTAATCAGCGGGCTATGGAGATGCCCATCAATTCATGTCAATGCGAGGAGTAGGGATTGCCATGCAACGGATGCACTAGAGCTATAAATGTATGAAAGCTCAACAAAAGAAACTAAGTGGGTGTGCATCCAACTTGCTTGCTCACGAAGATGTAGGGCATTTGAGGAAGCCCATCGTTGGAATATAGAAGCCAAGTTCTATAATAAAAATTTCCCACTAGTATATGAAAGTGACAAAATAAGAGACTCTCTATCATGAAGATCATGGTGCTACTTTGAAGCACAAGTGTGAAGAAGGATAGTAGCATTGCCCCTTCTCTCTTTTTTTGTTTTTTTGCCTTTTTTGTTTTTTTGGGACTTCTCTTTTTTTGGCCTTTCTCCCTTTTTTTATTTCCTCACATGGGACAATGCTCTAATAATGAAGATCACCACACTTTTATTTACTTACAACTCAAGAATTACAACTCGATACTTAGAACAAAATATGACTCAATATGAATCCCTTCGGCGGTGTACCGGGATATGAATCAAGAGTGACATGTATGAAAGAATTATGATCGATGGCTTTGCCACAAATACAATGTCAACCACATGATCATCCAAGGCAATATGGCAATGATGGAGCGTGTCATAATAGACGGAATGGTGGAAAGTTGCATAGCAATATATCTCGGAATGGCTATGGAAATGCCATAATAGGTAGGTATGGTGGCTATTTTGAGGAAGATATAAGGAGGCTTATGTGTGATAGAGCATATCATATCATGGGGTTTGGATGCACCGACGAAGTTTGCACCAACTCTCGAGGTGAGAAAGGGCAATGCACGGTACCAAAGAGGCTAGCAATGATGGAAGGGTGAGAGTGCGTATAATCCATGGACTCAACATTAGTCATAAAGAACTCACATACTTATTGCAAAAATCTACAAGTCATCAAAACCAAGCACTACGGGCATGCTCCTAGGGGGATAGATTGGTAGGAAAAGACCATCGCTCGTCCCCGACAACCACTCACAAGGAAGGCAATCAAAGAAACACATCATGCTTCAAATTTGTCACACAATGGTTACCATACGTGCATGCTACGAGACTTGCAAACCTCAACACAAGTATTTCTAAATTTCACAATTACTCAACTAGCATGACTCTAATATCAACATCTTAATATCTCAAAACAATCATCAAGTATCAAACTTCTCATAGTATTCGATGCACTCTATATGAAAGTTTTATTATACCCATCTTGAATGCCCATCATATTAGGACTAATTTTATAACCAAAGGAAATTACCATGCTATTCTAAAAGACTCTCAAAATAATATAAGTGAAGCATGATAGTTCATTAATTTCTTCAAAATCTTGGTATTTTATTCAAACAACAAGCAAAACAAAATAAAATGACGCTCCAAGCAAAACACATATCATGTGGCGAATAAAAATATAGCTCCAAGTAAAGTTACCGATGAACAAAGACGAAAGAGGGGATGCCATCTGGGGCATCCCCAAGCTTAGGCTCTTGGTTTTTCCTTGAATATTACTTTGGGTGCCTTGGGCATCCCCAAGCTTAGGCTCTTTCCACTCATTATTCCATAGTCCATCGAATCTTTACCCAAAACATGAAAACTTCACAACACAAAACTTAACAGAAAACTTGTAAGCTCTGTTAGTATAAGAAAATAAATCAACACTTAGGTACTATTGTGAACTCATTATAAATTCATATTGGTGTAATATGTACTGTATTCCAACTTCTCTATGGTTCATACCCTCTGATACTACTCATAGATTCATCAAAATAAGCAAACAACACAATGAAAACAGAATCTATCAAAAATAGTATAGTCTGTAGTAATCTGGAGATTTAGAATACTTATTTAACTCCAAAAATCCTGAGAAATTAGGAAGTCCTAGGAAATTTGTTTATTAATCCTCTAAAAAAGTAATCAGTATTTTATCGCGCTTAGGTTAAAAATGAAAACTAATCTCCTGGGCACAAAAGTTTCTGTTTTTCAGCAAGATCAAATCAACTATCACCATAAGCCATCCCAAAGGTCTTACTTGGCACTTTATTGAAACAAAAGCTATAAAACATGATTACTGCAGTAGCATAATCATTTGAACACACAAAAACAGTAGGTATAAATGTTGGGTTGTCTCCCAACAAGAGCTTTTCTTTAATGCCTTTCTAGCTAGGCATGATGATTTCAATGATGCTCATATAAAAATAGGAATTGAAACATAATGGGAGCATCATGAAGAATATGACTAGCACATTTAAGTATAAACCACTTCCTATGCATAGTGATTTTGTGAGAAAACAATTTATGGGAACAAGAATCAACTAGCATAGGAAAGCAAAACAAGCATAACTTCAAAACTTTAAGCACATAGAGAGGAAACTTGATATTATTGCAATTCCCACAAGCATATATTCCTCCCTCATAATAATTTTCAGTAGCATCATGAATGAATTCAACAATATAACTATCCCGTAAAGCATTCTATTCATGATCTACAAGCATAGAATTTTTATTACTCTCCACATAAGCAAATTTCTTCTCATGAATAGTAGTGGGGAAAACTCAACAAAATAACTATCATGTGAGGCATAATCCAATTGAAAATTAAAATCAAGATGACAAGTTTCATGGTTATCATTGTTCGTTATAGCATACGTGTCATCACAATAATCATCATATATAGGAGGCATGCTTTCATCATAATAAAGTTGCACATCAAAACTTGAGGGAGAGAAAATATCATCTTCATCAAACATAGCATACCCAAGCTTGTGGCTTTGCATATCATTAGCATCTTGGGTATTCAAAGAATTCATACTAACAACATTGCAATCATGCTCATCATTCAAAGATTTAGTGCCAAACATTTTAATGCATTCTTCTTCTAACACTTTGGCACAATTATCGGAATCCTTATTTTCACGAAAGAATAAAAAAGATAAAGCATATGAGGCACCCTCAATTCCATTTTTTTTATTTTTCTTTTATAGACTAAACTAGTGATAAAACAAGGAACAAAAAGATTCAATTGCAAGATCTAAAGATATACCTTCAAGCGCTAACCTCCCCGGCAACGGTGCCAGAAAAGAGCTTGATGTCTACTACACAACCTTCTTCTTGTAGACGTTGTTGGGCCTCCAATTGCAGAGGTTTGTAGGACAACAACAAATTTCCCTCAAGCGGATGACCTAAGGTTTATCAATCCATGGGAGGCGTAGGATGAAGATGGTCTCTCTCAAACAACCCTGCAACCAAATAACAAAGAGTCGCTTATGTCCCCAACACACCCAATACAATGGTAAATTGTATAGGTGCGCTAGTTCGGCGAAGAGATGGTGATACAAGTGCAATATGAATGGTAGATATAGGTTTTTGTAATCTGAAAATATAAAAACAGCAAGGTAACTAACGATAAAAGTGAGTGAAAATGGTACTTCAATGCATTGAAACAAGGCCTGGGGTTCATACTTTCACTTGTGCAAATTCTCTCACCAATAATAACATAATTGGATTATATAACAATCCCTCAACATGCAACAAAGAGTAACTCCAAAGTCACTAATTGCGGAGAACAAACGAAGAGATTATTGTAGGGTATGAAACCACCTCAAAGTTATCCTTTCTGATAGATCTATTCAAGAGTCCGTAGCAAAATAACACGAAGCTATTCTTTCCGTTCAATCTATCCTAGAGATTGTACTAGAATAAGACCTTAAGAGACAAATCAACCAAAACCCTAATGTCACCTAGATACTCCAATGTCACCTCAAGTATCTGTGGGTATGATTATACGATATGCATCACACAATCTCAGATTCATCTATTCAACCAACACAAAGAACTTCAAAGAGTGCCCCAAAGTTTCTACCAAAGAGTCAAGATGAACACGTGTGCCAACCCCTATGCATAAGTTCACGAGGTCACGGAACTCACAAGTTGATCAGCAAAACATACATCAAGTGGATCACATGAATATCCCATTGTCACCACAGACAAGCACACGCAAGACATACATCAAGTGTTGTCAAATCCTTAAAGACTCAATCCGATAAGATAACTTCAAAGGGAAAACTCAATCCATTACAAGAGAGTAGAGGGGGAGAAACATCATAAGATCCAACTATGATAGCAAAGCTCGTGATACATCGAGAATGTGCCGAATCAAGAACATGAGAGAGAGATCAAACACATAGCTACTGGTACATACCCTCAGCCCCGAGGGTGAACTACTGCCTCCTCATCATGGAGAGCGTCGGGATGATGAAGATGTCCACCGGAGAGGGATTCCCCCCTTCGGTAGGGTGCTGGAACAGGTCTAGATTGGTTTTCGGTGGCGACGGAGGCTTGCGGTGACAGAACTCCCGTTCTAGGTTATTTTATGGAGGTTTCAGTATTTATATGAATTTTTTGCGTCGGGAACAAGTCAAGGAGGTGCCCAAGTCATCCACGAGATAGGGCGGCACGCCCGGGGGGTAGGGCGCTCCCCCCACCCTCGAGGACGGCCCGGGACACTTCTGGCCCAACTCTTTTACTCTGAGTGCTTCTTTTGGTCCATAAAAAATCATCGAAAATTGGCACGTCAATTGGACTCCGTTTGGTATTCCTTTTTCTGTAAACTCAAAAACAAGGAAAAAACAGAAACTAGCACTGGGCTCTAGGTTAATAGGTTAGTCCCAAATATCATATAAAATACCATATAAATGCATATAAAACATCTTATATGGATAATATAATAGCATGGAACAATAAAAAATTATAGATACGTTGGAGACGTATCAATTGCTTGCTTCAATTGATATCTTTTGATTGCTTGATTGCGTGTGTCTCTTTGTTATGTCTTCGTGGCATATCATTCTTTAGATATCTTTGTGCCTCGATATAGTTTTTCTTCCTCCAAGTATTTACCTTTGGATTTGTGTATTGCATTCCACTCTTTTGTTGAGAAATACACAACTTATGGAGGAACACTTTTTATATTGGCCTTCTAAGCTTTTCGCCCATTTTGATAATCGATGCCAATGGGGGAGAAGTTTCAGAGAGTTTTGTGGAGAGGTTTTCAGAGTTTATTCTTGCTTTGGTTTTGTTCCTAAGCATTTGCATCTCATACCCATGCATCGTTGGTTGTTGCATTGCATGGTGATGCATAATTCCTTATATAAACACTCTTGAAAGTGATTGTCATCAATTACCAAAACGAGGGAGATTGAAAGGACACGCGGTGCCCCCATGTGTGGTTTTGGTAATTGATGACATTCTCTATGGATTAATGGTTGCATTGAGCTATATTTGAAGGATTTGTCCATAGGCATTTCTTGAAGTTCATGTGTTGTTTTGAAGGAGTTTATGTGTTGACCAAGGTGCTATTAAGGAATTATCCTAAGATTGGTCATGTGAGTATTGAGCTTATTGCAAGCATGTCTTGAAGAAGAAGATTGTGTGATCATTCATGTTTACCTTCAAGACATCATCCAAATGAAGAGAGTTCGAAAGAGTCAAGGTTGATCAAGACTAAGTACAGAGAGTGATTCAAGTTTATCATTACACAAAGCGTAGAAGATACACCGAGTGGGATCAAGTGATCTCACGGTTTGGTAAGCATTGTCCATTGCACTTTGTGTAATAACCCATGATCTTTGTGAGAGTTATGTGCGGGGTTAGGTTTGCTTCCATGGGCTTGCGCCAAGAGGGGGATCACATACAACCCATGGAGGATGACATCGAATCAAGGTTGTGTTGTGCAAGTTCAAGTGGAGCATCACGAAGAAATCGTGCTTGTAGCTTGCCATCCATTATGGTGACAATGGACTTGTGAATGTGTGTGATGTCAACTACACAAACTTCTTCTTGTAGACGTTGTTGGGCCTCAAAATGCAGAGGTTTGTAGGACAGTAGCAAATTTTCCTCAAGTGGATGACCTAAGGTTTATCAATCCGTGGGAGGCATACGATGAAGATGGTATCTCTCCAACAACCCTGCAACCAAATAACAAAGAGTCTCTTGTCTCCCCAACACACCCAATGCAATGGTAAATTGTATAGGTGCACTAGTTTAGCGAAGAGATGGTGATACAAGTGCAATATGGATGGTATATATAGGTTTTTGTAATCTGAAAATATAAAAACAGCAAGGTAGCAAGTGGTAAAAGTGAGCGTAAACAGTGTTGCAATGCTAGGAAACAAGGCCCAGGGTTCATACTTTCACTAGTGCAAGTTCCCTCAACAATAATAACATAATTGGATCACATAACTATCCCTCAACATGCAACAAAGAGTCACTCCAAAGTCACTAATGGCACAGAACAAACGAAGAGATTATTGTAGGGTACGAAACCACCTCAAAGTTATCCTGTCTGATCCATCTATTCAAGAGTCCGTAGTAAAATAACACGAAGCTATTCTTTCCATTCAATCTATCCTAGAGTTCGTACTAGAATAACACCTTAAGACAAAAATCAACCAAAACCCTAATGTCACCTAGATACTCCAATGTCACCTCAAGTATCCGTGGGTATGATTATACGATATGCATCACACAATCTTAGATTCATCTATTCAACCAACACAAAGAACTTCAAAGAGTGACCCAAAGTTTCTACCGGAGAGTCAAGATAAAAACATGTGCCAACCCCTATACATAAGTTCACGAGGTCACGGAACTCGTAAGTTGATCACCAAAACATGCATCAAGTGGATCACGTGAATATCCGATTGTCACCACAGATAAGCACATGCAAGACATATATCAAGTGTTCTCAAATCCTTAAATACTCAATCCGATAAGATAACTTCAAAGGGAAAACTCAATCCATTACAAGAGAGTAGAGGGGGAGAAACATCATAAGATCCAACTATAATAGCAAAGCTCGCGATACATCAAGATCATGCCGAATCAAGAACACGAGAGAGAGAGAGAGAGAGAGAGATCAAACACATAGCTACTGGTACATACCCTCTGCCCCGAGGGTGAACTACTCCCTCCTCGTCGTGGAGAGCACCGGGATGATGAAGATGGCCACCGGTGAGGGATCCCCCCTCCGGCAGGGTGCCGAAACAGGGTCCCGATTGGTTTTTGGTGGCTACAGAGGCTTGCGGCGGTGGAATTCCCATCTAGGTTTCTTTCTGGAAGTTTGGGTATATATAAGAGGTGTTGGAGTCGGGAACAAGTCAGGGGGGTCCCCGAGGCGGCCACGAGATAGGGGGCGCACCTAGGGGGTAGGGCGCGCCCCCACCCTCGTGGTGGCCTCGGGACTCCTCTGGTCCATCTCCGGTACTCTCTGAACTTCTTCTGGTCCAAAAACAATCTCCGTGAAATTTCAGGTCAATTGGACTCTGTTTGGTTTTCCTTTTCTGTGATACTCAAAAACAAGGAAAAAACAGAAACTGACACTGGGCTCTAGGTTAATAGGTTAGTCCCAAAAATCATATAAAATAGCATATAAATGCATATAAAGCATCCAAGGTTGATAATATAATAGCATGGAACAATAAAAAATTATAGATACGTTGTAGACGTATCAGTGTGCCGAAGAGTGACTCGCCCATAGTGGAGCATGGGGGAGCAATCAACTAGCCTTCATCGAGCCAACGCAATCACGAAAGGTGGTCCAACTTGAGGGAATCATCATCATCTAGATCAAGTGGACTTCATGCAAGGCAAATGTTTTCCCTTGATAGATTCTATATTTTACCGGTCTCATGGTGGTAGTTTGGAGACCGGGTTATAGGATCGATTGGCGTACTATCAAGGGGGCTCTCAAGTGAGTAGCTCGATCGTATCATTCGTAGAGAGCTCAAACCATTGCATGCTTGCATCATCTTTCTTGGTTCTTGTTTGGTTTTCTCCTTGTGAGATTTGGAGCTTATGGCCATGTTCTTGACAAGCTAGAGTTCATCGAAAACGGAGTTCACATGCTTCTTCTATTGTGCTTTCAGTGTTGGAGGTTTTACTAGTCTTATTCGGGAAGGGATCTCACCATTTTCTTATGTGCCTTTTCTAATTTCCTTCTTATTGTTATTTCTATCAAGATTGTGTTAGCCCTTGTCGCTAGCTTTCCAACAAACTTGGTTTCGTTGAATTCGGAGTCCGTTTGCAGAAGTTGTGTCAGTTTTTGTGTCCTTAAAAGGACTGCAGCGGTACTACTGCTCATGGCAGCGGTACTACCGCTTGGAGGGGATGTTATTTTTAAAAACCGCTCTTGGGAGCGGTACTATCGCGGCTACTTCCGTGGCTACTTTCGCTCTGGACCAAAAACTCGTCTTAAGTCCAGCGGTGGTAGGCACAGATGTATTTTTCTAGTACCACTCGCAAGCAGTAGTACCGCTACCCTTTGAGGTAGTACCGCTACTCCTAGCGGTAGTACCGTGCGGTCGAGTAGTAGTACCGCTCTGTTTGGGCTGTGAGCATAATGGTTGGATTTTTTCCCCACCTATAAAAGGGGGTCTTCTTCGCCAATGAACTTATCCTTTGAGCTCGTGTTCTTCCCCCATTGTTGACCTTCTTCGAGCTTGATATCTCTCAATCCCTCCATGGATTCTTGCTAGTTTTGGGGGGACAAGAGAGAGGAGATCTAAATCCACATTTCCACCAATCACTTTCTCCTCTACGTGAGGGGAATCCCTTGGATCTAGATCTTGGAGTTCTTGGTGTTCTCCTTCTTGTTCTTCCTCTCATTTCCCTCCCAAGCATTAGTTGCTTTGGTGGGATTTGGGAGAGATGGACTTGGGCACTTCGTGTGCCCTTGCCATTGCATTTGGTGCATCGGTTTGAGTTCTTCATGGTGATACGTGGAAGTTACAAGTTGAGAAGCTTATTACTCTTGGGTGTCTGGTACCCTTGAGCTTGTTCCTCTTGGGTGCTTGGGCTCCCTAGACGGTTGGTGGTGTTCAGAGCTCAATCATTGTGGTGTAAAGACCGGGCAAGCGTTGGGGTCTCCAATTAGGTTGTGGAGATCACCCTGAGCAATTTGACAGGTTCCGGTGACCGCCCCCAAGGGTTGCCAAAGTGTATGGGTTCGGTGACCGCCCCCAAGGGTTGCCATTTCTATGGGTTTGGTGACCGCCCTCAAGGGTTCCTTAGTGGAATCATGGCATCTTGCATTGTGTGTGGGTGTGAGGAGATTACGGTGGCCCTAGTGGCATCCTGGGGAGCATTGTGCCACCACACCGCTCCAAACGGAGATTAGCATCCGCAAGGGTGCACTACAAAAAAATACACTTCTGTGATGATACGTGTTTGTCACAGTAGGTCGCATTTTTTGTCATGCATGTACATCCATGACAATTTTATGACAGAATCAAGATAGTCATACCTGTGCTGTCGTAGAAGTGTTCCATGACATTACCAAAATTATCATCACGGAAGTGTCCACTTCCATGACGATAAATCGCGCGTCACAGAAGTGCTTTCATCAAGGTTAACCGACACGTGGCATCCACCGTAACAGAATGCCGTTAAGCTATCGGGTCCGGTTTTGGATCTGATAACCCGCTAACAGCCCCGACCAATGAGGACTTTCCACATGTAAAATCATCATTGGCTGGAGGAAACACGTGTCGGCTCACCGTTGGGACAGATGTCATCCACTCATTGGACAGAAGGCGCCTATGATACGTCGACATGTGGCATGGCCCAACAGAGGCCCATTCCTGTGAAAAGGCCGGCCCGTTTGACTTGGTCAAAAGGTGGCGGGCCGGCCCACGGAAAGCCTGTTAACGGCCTGTTCGCATATAGCCCATTTACAGCCCGCTAACCCAGGGCCCGTTACGACCTATCCGAATTAGGCCCAGTAGCGTCATATGGGTCGTCCAATATGATTCCAGCCCATTTTAAGTTTCGGCCCATGTATGGCCCATGATGTCTTTCGGCCCAGATGAGGCCCTTTGTAACTCTTGGCCCATTAACGGCCCGTGGTGAAACTGGGCCATAATGAACAGTGTATCACTTTATACCCATTAACGGCCCATTAATCTATTGGGCCGTTTGCAGCCCATGTTATCTTTCGGCCTTCTCAGGGCCAATTTATTCTTGGGCTCATTTCCAGCATTCGGTTACTTACGGCCCGTTACTGCCATTTTCTGCTTGTGGGCCTAATTCAGCCCATGGTTACAGCCGGCCCGTTTGTGGCCCGTTAATACGTTGGGCCCTTTTCATAGCGTCATCAAATACTGCCTATTAATGACGGCCCATTATGGTCAGCCCATGAACGGACGACTCCAACTCTAGCTCATTTACGGCCATAATGCGGTCTGTTTTTGGCCCATGTTTGGCCAATCGATCATACGACCCGTCTAAGGCCCATTGATGATACGGCCCATAGAAGGCCCATTGTTTCTACAGCCCGTAGGAAGCCCGGTGTCACTACAATAAATATGTAGCCCATGGCATGTTAAAGGCGGGCAACTACTATAGGTTTAGACCTGCTAATGGCCCAAGATGATTATAGGCCCACGTTTTGGCCCATATGAGTAACGAGTTGGCCTGAAGACCGACAACACTGAGATCCACTGAACCTTCCAGCCTAAATTATAGCATACCGACCAAAGAATAAACCTAGACTATACAACAAAGAAATTACCGCATATTAGGAATCAAAGTTCGCTACCTGGTGATAATAAAGTGCAACATGACCGCGTATTACATACACTAGGCATCAAAGGTCGCCACTAGTGCATATAAATGCGCCGACAAAAGAATATACAAAACCGAGAGAACTTAAGAAGGTAATAGACCTGGCAAGCTCAGGCCCCGCAAGCAGCCGAACAAGCTGATGAGACCTCAGTTGTGTCAACGATAGATGCTTCGTCCCTAGCTGTATGGCACCATAGTGCGCAAGGCAGTCCCCTGACATCTTCATTACATCTTTGGCTTCAAGTCGGAGCTGAGCTTAAGCAAGCATTTCCGCTTTAAGTTGAGACTGAAGAAGTCGAACTGATTGAGGCAGCGACTACACAGAGGTTGTCTCACACCTGCCGGTGAGTAGCTTCAACTCACTGTCTTCATCAAGACATGACCTTGGGGTCATCTCGCTGTCCTCAAGATGGTTTGGCTCACTATCTTTCCTAAAGTTCTGCCTGGCATAAGAGATACGACTCTAAAAGAGAAACAAGGAGACACGTAACAAATTTCACAATTATATAAGCAAATAAATGGATCTGTTTTGCATAAGGAACATGTTTTTACAACAACAATTTAAAACTGGTAGTTGTTGGAAACATCCAATCAGATGTAAATAGCAATGGAGGAAATGATGCCTATCCAAATCTATACTAGAACAAAGTTTGAAGGCTTGAGAAGGATGAACTTACATTACATGTTAACACGGGCTGGACAAAGCCCTTCTTCATGTTGATGGAAAGATAATTCAATAAATTCCCCAAAGAAAATTCTTTATAAGCGTTGCCATTATTCTACATTTTGCAAATAATATATATAGATCAAATAATATTGCAAGAAATAGAGGATAATGAAGCTCAGGTGCAGACTGACGATACATAATAAATAGAAATTAATTAAGTACAGCGTTACAAGGCAAAAGGTACTGACAAGAGGAATGCAGACATCAACGTGTGCAGTGGCATTGGCTTTATTCAACATTTTGGTAAGAGTAAATGTAGATATGATAATTTGGAGAAAGTGGGGGGCAGGGCAGATAAGATGCAGAGTAATGCTAGACAATCAACTATCTCGCGATGCATGTACAGTAATACCACCACCGTTCGTTATTAGTTGTCTCTCAAATGGATGTATCTAGCACTATTAAGTTCTAAATACATCCAATTGATCAACAATTAATTCGATACAGAGAGAGTACATGACAACAGGTACTTACATGAGCAATCCAAAACTTCATAACCATTGTGTTAATTCTACATTTATCTAAGAGTAAATATAGATCTTATAATTTCAAGCAAAGGGAGGATAAAGAAAAGCGAACATTTACAGTGATGCTACATAATCAAACAGCAATGAGTGTAAGTATGCTGACAAAGGGCAAGAGGTACTGACAAGAGCAATGCAGAGCCCAGTATTGTCGTGAGATCCTATGATCCTTTGAGCAAGGAGATTCATCTGAAATTAGTTTTCATACAAGAGAGAAGGTAAGGCACATGCAGAAATTTAGGAGTTCAAATTTTGAATTGATATCATAGACAGTACCTGACGCTGGGCTGTCAGCAGTTCTAATAGGGGTTTGGCCACTGGAGTAGGGGTAAAGTCTGTTACAGTTGGGCCTGTGTTTTCTGTGGCTGCTGATCTATCTGATTTAATAGGTATCACTACCTTTTCCAAATACCTAGTTTGTACTCCTTGAGGATCTGCAATCACCCTCTTCCTTTTGGACATCTATTACGAAAGAACAACATTTGACTGGAAAAACATAGTATGACGACACATGGAATAGGTACAGAAAATGGATAGGTATGGCATATACTCATATATGATGCTTAAACTAAGCAGATGGTGTAACAAAGTAGAAGTAATGCAAGAGGTCAGATGCAAAATATGTGCGACCAATACAACCTTGCCAAGTTAGAGCATGCACCTTGATGGGTGAATAAGATAGGCCATCCTCCACCATGCCAAGTTTGTTAGCCAGTGGATCGTTCCGCAATATTCCTCTCGTGCGCCCATCTCATATTCATTTTGATAATGTTCAATACCTGACATGCATGAAAACATAAAAACAAGTGAGATTATCTTTGTAATGCAGAAGTGATTCTAATCCAATACTTCCTCCCTGTAAACCCCTTTGTGCTATCTCTGCAATTCTTCTAAGAGGTGCCATGCATGCTGTAATTTGGTGTGTGCATTAATATAATGTGGCCTACTACTCAAAATATGAGAGCTCCAGAAGTGATGATACTTCACAGATGACAGCTTCAACATATAGTAAAGAAGAACAAGTCGACCTGACCTGACAGATTCAAAATATACTAAGGGAGAATAACTCGACCTGACCAGTCGACCGCAAGAGAAGAGGATCATCTTAAAGAAGAGCAGAAGAGCAAGCAGATTGAAGATATTACAAGTCTTTCTATACAATGTCGGTTGGCCACCCATGATGAACCAGAGCGCACAGAGAAATAATATTCCTTCCGGTCTCTCCATATGTGGCTCACATGCATTTCGAAACTAAAGTAGGAACATTTAGCTGACCAATTAAACATCTCTCAGTTTTACTAATATCAGCATAATATCATATTTGAATTTGTACAACTAAGCTTGTTTAGCTCGATGGGTGGAGCAGTGCTATTACGACACGAACCACGTAGGCTGATCGTGGTCATCATAAAATGGGGAAACCGTAAGCATGATGAGTATAGTGTTGACCGTGGCAGTGGGATGGCAGATCTGAAGCTGCAAACCGCGCAAAGGGTAGTTAGCAACCGATATTTGCTTTGAAATAACAACTAAGATTTGGTATGAACAAGAAAGTACAGTCAACAAGTGACAAAGAAATGCAATTCTGCTGTCTCTCTATATGTCGCGACATGCATTTGGAAACTCAAGTGGGACCTTTAGCTAACCAATTAAATGTGTCTGTTAACTAATATCAGTATCATATCACAATCATATTTGAACAACTAAGCTTTGGAATTTTGAGTGTTGTGTTGTTTAGCTTGAAGGGTGGAGTAATGCTAGTATGACAGAAAGCACCTACGCAGATCATAGTAGAGTAGATAAAAGGGGAAAACCCTAAGCATCAAGAGTAAAATCAGGAAAGTGGAACTAGCTGGACCAGTGGGTGGAGCACATGCTTTTCGAAACGAATATAGGAACATTAGGTGACCAATTAAACATTCTCTGTTTTAGTAATATGAGCATCATATCAGATTCGTATTTCAACACGTAAGCTTTGGAATTATGAGTGGCATGTTGTTTCGCTTGATGTGTTGAGGTCTTGAGGAGCAGTGCTAGCACGACACGAAGCAGGGAAGCACCTACGATGATGGTAGTGAATATAAAGGGGGAAACCATAAGCTTTACGAGTATAGTGACCGTGACATGGAGGATCTGAAGGTGCAAACTAGACAAAGCTACTTCGCAACCAATGTTTGCATTCAACTAGCCACTATGATTTGGTACGGACAAGAAAAGTACAGTAAACAATTTAAGATCTATTTTCCGGGTGAGATCAATAACTTAAGCACATATGGAAGAGTACCACCTCTCTTGCGACGCCGTGTAGGCCCCTGCTGATGCGTTGAGGGTGCTGCGGGTGCGATGGCTGTCGGCAGCAGGGAAGAAGACTTTAGATGGAAGACGGCCGGGTTGGGGGATAAATCCTGTTGCCGTGGACGAGGCGGTCGTAGGAGCGGCAACAGAAAAGTGGACGATGGTGCCGAGGAAGCAAGACGACACGATGAAAGGATCCTGGTCCAGCGTCGTGGGTGAGAGACGTCCATCTCTTGAAGTGAACGATGGGGTAGGGGTAGCGGCTCCGGCAAGGTGGAGGATGGGGTGGCGGATGGAGGACGCTGGCTGCAGTGGGGAGGTTGTCGTGCCGCCGACGGTGTATGAATGGGGAAATGGAGGGGGAGGGGGGATCTCAAACTTTGGGACGCGCTTGTCTGAAATGTGGGAAAGTTACAAACTTATGACCCATTTAAAATTTCGGACATCACATCGGTTGGGGATAGGACGGTAATCTCGCATCCCCCAAATATTTGCCGGTAATGATTCGGGCGAGGAGAGGGTGTTTTGCCGCCCACGTTTGGCACCCACGGTGTATGAACGGGGCTGACAGGTAGGGCGGTTGTGACACGTCTGAGGGAAGTTACACATTTGCCCCTATTTAAAATATTAGCCTACATCGATTTCGGACGACGAGAGTTTGTTTTGCCGCCCACCGTGGATGAATGGGGAAATGGAGGGAGAGACACATGTCTTTCGGACGAGCTTGAATCAAATGTGCCTTGCCGCCCATGTTTGGCACCCACCGTGTCTGAATGGGCTCAGAGGCCGTCGTGTCACATCTGACTGAAGTTAATTACTAGTCTACCCCTATCGATAGCAGTGTAAATCCGATCAATAAGGATGTCAAGTGTCAGGGGTAGACAGTAATTTCCATCTCGCAAACACATGCTTCGGGCAGCCCACAAATGATAGTGGGTGTTTAGCCGCTTCGTTTAAAACTTGGGAGAATTAGCATTCACGTTTTCCCTGGGCACTGGCAACTAAATCCAAATCCAATTTTTATTCGATTATGAATATCCATAGATAATTCTATGTTTTGTTATTTATTTCTTCAAAACCACAACAAAGATTTATTCCACCTTTATATATGATTATGATTTAGAAATGTCGTGATCTTAGAATTCACTAGGTTGGATACACTTTGAGTCAAACAATTATTTCATCCAATACAATATGCTCACACGAAAAACAGTTCACCTTATGTCAATCATACAAGTACTGAGGATTACCTCGCCTAAAAAATTCGGATCATTACAACGCATGGACAACATAGGGGGTCTTACAACATAATCCATTCAGAGACATGACACAACATGCAAGTACAATAATCTAATGACAATTTCAACTGCTATCTAAAGAAGAACTGGGATTATGCTGGGCTTTAGATAGCAGAAGCAGTTGGACCTCCTCCGTCTTCAAATGCAACATTCTTACTTCCTCCAATTCTTGGGTTGCTTGCATAATGCGTGCAGCTAATTGCATAATTTCCAGCTGCAAGATCGAGATTACCTCATTCATGGCAGCCACACCATCTCTTTCTGCCTCTAGTAGAGCCTCAAGAACTATAATATCTGTGCTCAGACTGCTCTCCAGTGGCGTTGCCTCTGAATTGCTACCATCTGGTAACATGGATGGCACACTGCTTCCACAAATAGATTTTAGGGTTGTACATTGTGTCCTAGTGTGAACGGCATCCTGAAAGGTTTCCGCTGGACATAAGTAAGAGATAGCTATCGCATGATCCAGGCAGTAAGCTTACATGGTAAACGACATACGAAATATTGCCGAGCATGGAAAGCTATATTTAAATGGTTCGAAGCAGCATCAGCCGAAAAGAAATTAAAATGGTAAGATGAAACTAGGGATGTAAGTGGCAAATAAACGACATCCGCCAGTCCCATCTAGTTAGTTTTTGCTAGCTCCCTGGTTCATTTTCCTCAAAAAACAAAAACTCTTTTGAACTATCATACCACTAGTGGACTTCAATCGGGATTAAACGGAACCTAGTTGACATCCCTAGTTGAAAGGGAGTGTACCACCGCTATATTTAAGTTGCCAAGGCATCTAAGCAGTTGAAATAATCTGAGAAAGCACTTAACAGTGTGGCCTCATATAAACTACGAAGACAGTCTTGTGATGAAGTTCAGAGGAAAAGTTAAGGACTCAAATGAACTAGGCATGCATTTCTTTATGATAGTACAGCAGGCACTGCTGACATATTGGCCAACTCAGGTATAGCGTAACAAGTAACAAACAATCATTTGAATCAAGCAATACAGCAAAGCAGACAACCGAACTATTTGTTATTCTGTAGGATTACAGGTTGAGGGCACAAGCCAAGAAAGCAGCCCACATGCATTACATTTCACATGTACTAAAACACACTGGCTTACCATATGTTGCTATGAAGCCTCGCTGCTGCTGCAATGTTCTTTGAAGATATCGTCAGCACCCCGTGGTTGCAAATCTACTTGTTGTAGTTTATTCTGCACCCTCTATTTAGGTAAAATTAATTTTAATCGCATGCACTGGTTCAAATTGATCATCAATGGTTCATTTAAACTAATGAAAGAAGGGTGTGTGCATACACGACAATATATCTGCTTCCCTCTATTTTTATGCTTGTTCGAGGTGCCAGCCCCAAAAGAACAAATATTTTGCTTGATGGGGTTAGCAGCTCCATAATTAATAGAGGCATCAAATTAGTCATGCTACTTGGGAAGATCAAGAACACACAAAAAAGTAATGAACAGAGGCTCGTAGCAGTGATGTAATAGCTAGCATCAGAAAATGTAGTGTAAAACGAACAAAAACTAGCGAAACCACATGCTAGTTTGTGATGTGTAATTAAGCATAGAGAACATGAAGCAGTCTGATGGAACCAACAGGTGGCATCAAAACAACACCATTATCATAAATATAGCATGCAAGAAGTAAAATAGTAGGCAGTGATATCTAGGAAGTACAGTAATACTTAGGACAAAACTAAAGCATATTAAGTACAGGAATCTGGGCTCACCATCGCTTCTTCATAGTTCGTAGGTTCATCATGATCTAGTAGCATGACTTCCAGAACGGGATTACCGTACCACTCTGGTGCGGATCTTATTCTGGTTGATCTACGAGGTTCAGTAGTATCTTGTTCTGAAGTTTCATGATCATCATCATTAGCTTCCTCACTAACTGGTGTAGGTGTCACAGAAACAGTTTTCTGTGATGTACTACTTTCCAATAAGGGAGCAGGTACAGTTACCTCGTCAAGTTCTACTTTCCTCCCACTCACTTCTTTCGAGAGAAACTCCTTCTCTAGAAAGTTTCCGAATTTAGCAACAAAAGTCTTGCCTTCGGATCTGTGATAGAAGGTGTATCCAATAGTATCCTTTGGATATCCTATCAAGACACATTTCTCCGATTTGGGTTCGAGCTTATCAGGTTGAAGCTTTTTCACATAAGCATCGCAGCCCCAAACTTTCAGAAATGACAACTTTGGTTTCTTGCCAAACCACAGTTCTTAAGGCGTCGTCTCAACGAATTTTGATGGTTCCCTATTTAACGTGAATGCGGCCATCTCTAGAGCGTATCCCCAAAACGATAGCGGTAAATCAGTAAGAGACATCATAGATCGCACCATATCTAGTAAAGTACGATTACGATGTTCGGACACACCATTACGCTGTGGTGTTCCGGGTGGCGTGAGTTGCGAAACTATTGCACAATTTTTCAAATGTAAACCAAACTCGTAACTCAAATATTCTCCTCCATGATCAGATCGTAGAAACTTCATTTTCTTGTTACGATGATTTTCAACTTCACTCTGAAATTCTTTGAACTTTTCAAATGTTTCAGACTTATGTGTCATTAAGTAGATATACCCATATCTTCTTAAGTCATCTGTGAAGGCGAGAAAATAACGATATCCGCCACGAGCCTCAATGTTCATCGGACCACATACATCTGTATGTATGATTTCCAACAAATCTGTTGCTCTCTCCATAGTACCGGAGAACGGTGTTTTGGTCATCTTGCCCATGAGGCACAATTCGCAAGTACCAAGTGATTCATAATCAAGTGGTTCCAAAAGTCCATCAGTATGGAGTTTCTTCATGCGCTTTACACCGATATGACCTAAACGGCAGTGCCACAAATATGTTGCACTATCATTATCAACTCTGCATCTTTTGGCTTCAACATTATGAATATGTGTGTTACTACTATCGAGATTCAATAAGAATAGACCACTCTTCAAGGGTGCATGACCATAAAAGATATTACTCATATAAATAGAACAACCATTATTCTCTGATTTAAATGAATAACCGTCTCGCATCAAACAAGATCCAGATATAATGTTCATGCTTAACGCTGGCACCAAATAACAATTATTAAGGTCTAATATTAATCCCGAAGGTAGATGTAGAGGTAGCGTGCCGACTGCGATCACATCAACTTTGGAACCGTTTCCCACGCGCATCGTCACCTCGTCCTTAGCCAATCTTCGCTTAATCCGTAGTCCCTGTTTTGAGTTGCAAATATTAGCAACAGAACCAGTATCAAATACCCAGGTGCTACTACGAGCATTAGTAAGGTACACATCAATAACATGTATATCACATATACCTTTGTTCACCTTGCCATCCTTCTTAACCGCCAAATACTTGAGGCAGTTCCGCTTCCAGTGACCAGTCTGCTTGCAGTAGAAGCACTCAGTTTCAGGCTTAGGTCCAGGTTTGGGTTTCTTCTCTTGAGTAGCAACTTGCTTGCCGTTCTTTTTGAAGTTCCCCTTCTTCTTCCCTTTGCCCTTTTTCTTAAAACTAGTGGTCTTGTTGACCATCAACACTTATTGCTCCTTTTTGATTTCTACCTCCGCAACTTTCAGCATCGCGAAGAGCTCGGGAATAGTCTGATTCATCCCTTGCATATTATAGTTCATCACGAAGCTCTTGTAGCTTGGTGGCAGTGATTAGAGAATTCTATCAATGACGCAATCATCTAGAAGATTAACTCCCAATTGAATCAAGTGATTATTATACCCAGACATTTTGAGTATATGCTCACTGACAGAACTGTTCTCCTCCATCTTGCAGCTATAGAACTTATTGGAGACTTCATATCTCTCAATCCGGGCATTTGCTTGAAATATTAACTTCAACTCCTGGAACATCTCATATGCTCCATGACGTTCAAAACGTCGTTGAAGTCCCGATTCTAAGCCGTAAAGCATGGCACACTAAACTATTGAGTAGTCATCAGCTTTGCTCTGCCAGACGTTCATAACATCCGGCGTTGCTCCTGCAGCAGGCCTGGCACCCAGTTGTGCTTCCAGGACGTAATTCTTCTGTGCAGCAATGAGGATAATCCTCAAGTTACGGACCCAGTCCGTGTAATTGCTACCATCATCTTTCAACTTTGCTTTCTCAAGGAACGCATTAAAATTCAACGGAACAACAGCACGAGCCATCTATCTTACAAACAAGCATAAACAAGCAAGATACTTATCAGGTACTAAGTTTCATGATAAATTTAAGTTCAGTTAATTTACTTAAAGAACTCCCACTTAGATAGACATCTCTCTAATCCTCTAAGTGATTATGTGATCCAAATCAACTAAACCATGTCCGATCATCACGTGAGATGGAGTAGCTTCATTGGTGAACATCATTATGTTGATCATATCTACTATATGATTCACGCTCGACCTTTCGGTCTCCGTGTTCCGAGGCCATATCTGTATATGCTTGGCTCGTCAAGTATAACCTGAGTATTCTGCATGTGCAACTGTTTTGCACCCGTTGTATTTGAACGTAGATCCTATCACACCCGACCATCACGTGGTGTCTCAGCATGAAGAACTTTCGCAACGGTGCATACTCAGGGAGAACACTTCTTGATAATTAGTGAGAGATCATCTTATAATGCTACCGTCAATCAAAGCAAGATAAGATGCATAAAGGATAAACATCACATGCAATCAATATAAGTGATATGATATGGCCATCATCATCTTGTGCTTGCGATCTCCATCTCCGAAGCACCATCGTGATCACCATCGTCACCGGCGCGACACCTTGATCTCCATCGTAGCATCGTTGTCGTCTTGCCAAGCTTGTGCTTCCACGACTATCGCTACCGTTTAGTGATAAAGTAAAGCATTACAGCGCGATTGCATTGCATACAATAATGCGACAACCATATGCCTCCTTCCAGTTGCCGATAACTCGGTTACAAAACATGATCATCTCATACAACAAAATTTAGCATCATGTCTTGACCATATCACATCACAACATGCCCTGCAAAAACAAGTTAGACGTCCTCTACTTTCTTGTTGCAAGTTTTACGTGGCTGCTACGGGCTTAAGCAAGAACCAATCTTACCTACGCATCAAAACCACAACGATAGTTTGTCAAGTTGGTGCTGTTTTAACCTTCGCAAGGACCGGGCGTAGCCACACTCAGTTCAACTAAAGTTGGAGAAAGTGTCACCCGCAAGCCACCTATGTGCAAAGCACGTCGGGAGAACCGGTCTCGCGTAAGCGTACGCGTAATGTCGGTCCGGGCCGCTTCGTCCAACAATACCGCTGAACCAAAGTATGACATGCTGGTAAGAAGTATGACTTATATCGCCCACAACTCACTTGTGTTCTACTCGTGCATATAACATCAACATATAAAACCTAGGCTCGGATGCCACTGTTGGGTTTCGTAGTAATTTCAAAAAATTTCCTACGCTCACGCAAGATCATAGTGATGCATAGAAACGAGAGGGGAGAGTATGATCTATGTACCTTATAGATCGCAACGGAAGCGTTTGGTTGATGTAGTCGTACGTCTTCACGGCCCGACCGATCAAGCACCGAAACTACGGCACCTCCGAGTTCTAGCACACGTTCAGCTCGATGACGATCCCCGGACTCAGATCCAGCAAAGTGTCGGGGAAGAGTTCCGTCAGCACGACGGCGTGGTGACGATCTTGATGTACTACTGCAGCAGGGCTTCGCCTAAACTCCGCTACAATATTATCGAGGACTATGGTGGAAGGGGGCACCGCACACGGCTAAGAATAAGATCATGTGGATCAACTTGTGTGTTTCTGGGGTGCCCCTGCCTCCGTATATAAAGGACTAAAAGGGGGGGTGCGGCCGGCCTAGGAGAGGCGCGCCAGGAGAGTCCTACTCCCTCTGGGAGTAGGATTCCCCCCCCAATCCTAGTTGGAATAGGATTCGCGGAGGGGGGAAGAGAGAGAGGGTGGCCGGCCCCCTCTCCTTGTCCTATTCGAACCAAGGGAGGGGAGGGGCGCGCAGCCCACTTTGGGCAGCCCCTTCTCTTTTCCACTAAGGCCCACTATGGCCCATCTAGCTCCCGGGGGGGTTCCGGTAACCTCCCGGTACTCTGGTAAATCCCGATTACACCCGAAACACTTCCGATATCCAAACATAGGCTTCCAATATATCAATCTTTATGTCTCGACCATTTAGAGACTCCTCGTCATGTCCGTGATCACATCCGGGACTCCGAACAAACTTCGGTACATCAAAATGCATAAACTCATAATATAACTGTCATCGTAACCTTAAGCGTGCGGACCCTACGGGTTCAAGAACAATGTAGACATGACCGAGACATGTCTCCGGTCAATAACCAATAGCGGAACCTGGATGCTCATATTGGCTCCTACATATTCTATGAAGATCTTTATCGGTCAGACCGCATAACAACATACGTTGTTCCCTTTGTCATCGGTATGTTACTTGCCCGAGATTCGATCGTCGGTATTCCAATACCTAGTTCAATCTCGTTATCGGCAAGTCTCTTTACTCGTTCTGTAATACATCATCCCGCAACTAACTCATTAGTTGCAATGCTTGCAAGGATTAAGTGATGTGCATTACCGAGAGGGCCCAGAGATACCTCTCCAACAATCGGAGTGACAAATCCTAATCTCGAAGTACGCCAACCCAACATGTACCTTTGGAGACACTTGTAGAGCTCCTTTATAATCACCCAGTTACGTTGTGACGTTTGGTAGCACACAAAGTGTTCCTCCGGCAAACGGGAGTTGCATAATCTCATAGTCATAGGAACATGTATAAGTCATGAAGAAAGCAATAGCAACATACTAAACGATCGGGTGCTAAGCTAATGGAATGGGTCATGTCAATCAGATCATTCACTTAATGATGTGATCCCGTTAATCAAATAACAACTCTTTGTTCATGGTTAGGAAACATAACCATCTTTGATTAACGAGCTAGTCAAGTAGAGGCATACTAGTGACACTTTGTTTGTCTATGTATTCACACATGTACTATGTTTCCGGTTAATACAATTCTAGCATGAATAATAAACATTTATCATGATATAAGGAAATAAATAATAACTTTATTATTGCCTCTAGGGCATATTTCCTTCATTTAGCACATGTAACATGTTCACTGCCAGAAGTATGGCCCTACAAGGTGCAAGCAGAATAACGTGTCTCATGAAAAACTGAATGATGTCCTGAAGAAATTCGAAGGTGCGGTGCTTATGCTAAGAAAGTGAACGTAGGCGCCGGCTGTTGGATAATAGTACCTGATTCTCGGCGGCGCATGGGTATTGTTGGCATACTTGATAGCTAAGGATCGTCGATGGTGCTCGTGTTGCGGTTGAGTTTGTGCCGGCTGTCGCCGTCGTTGAAGTGGCTCTGGTGCTACGGTTGCGGCGCCTGTCGACATACAAGAAAGCTCATCTGTGGTAAGTGAACAGTTGCACGATAAAGAGAAAAACCAAAGGAGTATAGATCGAAATAACCTAATGAGGATGCGGCGTTGGTAAAGCAGGGCCGGTGGAGTTGAATATGGCGTCCATGGAGCGGGTCCGGTGCAGTGGACAAGGGCTTCGGCGGGCGCGTTGTACAGTGCTTTCGGTGAGGCGGATCTGTTGCGGCGGACGAGGGCTTGTATGAAGGGCCAGCGAAGGGACGGACGAGGGAGTCAGTGAAGGGCCTACACTGTGGTGGACAAGGGCGCCTGTTAAGCAGATCCGGTGTGGTGGACCATGATGGCGGTCAAAGAGATCTGGAGCAGTGTACAAGCCAGTCGTTGAAGCGGCTCCGGTGAAGTGGTGAGTTGGCAGTTGGGGGTTCCATGGTGCGGAAGGTAGATTCATCGGGGTGTGAGGTCGACCGCTGCGGCGAAGGACTAGATTCGGCGGCTTGCCGTGGTTGGGGGCGGTCAGGGAGGGGAAGGGGAGGGGCTCTGGGGAAGAATGTTGGGGGCAAAGAGGGGAAAACAATGGAGTTACCAAAGCAGCCCTTTTCCGTTCATGTGGCAGGGGTAAAACAGGAATATCACAGGGCTAAACTTTCGAGCGCGAGATATACATGGTCACAAATTGATCAACCTTGAGTGCACACACTATTGACCATGTATATCTCAATTACGCTAAAGTCCCTCAAATATAGACACCTCACTCTTTATCTGAAGCAACCCCCCCCCCTCGTCGCACCCCCCACACACAGAGAAGTCGTTCTCTCCCCCAAAAACCAACACATGAGCACATTAACACCCCTCTCTCTTCTAAAGTCCGGACCCCAATATAGGTCTCTATCACTTTATCTCTTGGGCATGCACACATCTCTTCCCCCACTCTCTAGCTAGGTCTCCTGGCATCTTTCTTTCCCAAGCACACGCACTATGTAGAGTGTATCTTTCCCATACACACAAAACGTAACCCCCAAACGTCTATATCCCTAGTTATGTGGTTCTTGCACACTCACCTCACACACCACCCCCACTGCAAAACAAGCTCACTTTGTCTCCTTGTGCACCACTCTCCTCTTTCTATCTCTCCCACATGCGGACCCACCCCAGCTCCTCCCTGTATACATATATGTCGTGACTCTTTCCATAGCTCCCTAATGTATCATCGTTCTTGATCTCGCACATTGTTCTCTACACCATCTATTCTAGATCTCTCATGAAGTCCCTATCACACACACGATGACTTGCTTCCCTTGCGTCTCCGTACATAGGCCAATTTCAAACAACATCAACATTGTCTCCCCATCTATACGCCATTTATGGACACAAACGCCCCATCTCTCACCCCCTCTCTTCCACTCTCTCTCTTTCTCTCCGTCGCTATCTCTCTCTCTCTCTCGCTCTCTCTCTCTCGCTCTTGCTCTCACACCCCTCTCCCACACACAATCGATGTCTCTTCCAAATAGTCTGCTCCCCCCGCCCGCACCCATGCTATCCCGCTACTACACATGTCACACCATTCCCCCTTCCCTTATACTAGGTTTACATCATTAGTGGTCTCTCTACTCCACATACACACACTCCCTCTCACACACAAACGCGCGCACAAACACCCATTAATCTGGATCCTCATCTCTCCCCATGTCCGCATGTGTATCTCGCACACTCACTCTCTAATTATGTATATGTGTCTCCATGTTACACAACAGAAAGCCCATGTACATGTCTCTCTCTATCCTCCACACACATAGACACAAAGAATCTGTTATCATTGCCTCAGTCCCTAGACATATCACACACGCACACTGTCTCTCTCTCTCTCGAAACACGCTCAACAAGGGTTTCCCGGTGAATAACTTACCGTCTATTCATCAACAGTCATGGCAGTACGGCGAACACGAGACGTGAAAAAGAATAAATCTACACATGCTTAGACCACCTAGTATGACTACTAGGACTAGAGCAAGCCAAAAAGCGCGCCGCCGTCATCCCCTCCTTATCAGCGACGGGAAAACCTTTGTTTTACACAGTCGAGAAGTCATTGTGCTAAGGCCTCACATGCTGAGGCATTGAATAGAATGTAGATGCTAGTTTACGGAAACAAGTATCGATAATACGTTTGTATCTCCATACTTATATTTCTTCTCTTATAAAAACCGAGTTGGTGATGATGGTATGCATGCCATCTTGCAATATAGACCATCCGATCTATATCTGACTGATGGAAATTAAACTAAAAGATACCCGCACCCCTCTCCACATTTGCAGACAAGGCCTTCCCTCGTTCATCCTTATCTCCAACAACCTCATTGTTGAGAAATTAAGAAAGGAAGCCTCTGGAACAAACTGGCCTGGTGGCCGCTGCCGACGTCATCAATCCCCATGCCTCCGCTTAGTCCGACCACCAATCACCACCACGCCCCACTCCTCTTCACCTTATCTCCTATTTCTCGAGATATCATTAGTGTTTACACATGGGATTACTCCCGCATGGTTCAATCACAACTAGTATTTTTATAAAAAAATGCATCTTGATGTTCCGTGCAATGCACGGATCATGCTAGTACTCCTACAGAAGACTAAGTTGGTGATGATGGTGTGTCTGCCATCCGTCGTTTGTGACCATTAGATCTACATCTCATGACTGTGAGGTAAGTCGTTGCCTTTTCTCACAAGCATTCCACTTGTCTACCAATTTGCAGAAAAACCCATAATTAGTACCTTAAAACCAACCACATCCCTCCCTGACCTCACCAAAATAGCCCAAGGAATATATTCTAATTGAAACATAATATATCTCTAGTGATATATGTATATCAAAATTAGAGTGTTTTGTATCAAGTTTGTGAATAAGTATTATTCTAATTATGATTCGTTGCAACGCACATGAACATTGCTAGTATTTCCAACCATGCAATTTTTCCCTAGTATTTTATAGTTTCGAGTTTTCCATCAAGATATTAGTCACTCATGGTTGATATTTACTTTCAATCATGTACACATATGCACTATGTAACTATCCTTGCTTATTGGGTTCCAAAGCTTAACTTTCACTCCTACTTACAATATGTAGAGCATTTAACAAAAAACTACCATTTTCAACCAGCCCTAGGAAGAATCTATTGTACAAAAAATAGCAAAAACATACCCAAAATTTCTTAATCCACGCCAAAAACTACTACCTACCGATTACGTTAGTTTAAACCCATTTATGACAGGGTTGGCCCACACGTCCCTGCTGATGAGGCAGCTTAAACCAACACAATTTGTTTGACCGTTGACACGAGGGACCCACATCTGACCTTCTATCCTGTTATTCCCCCTCAAATCATTATTTTTCCTGAACATTACTTCAAATAGTACTTATGCGTGTTTGTCGGTGGCGCCGGTGATGAGCGAGTTGGCCGCCGCTCCGCTGGACGGGCCGGATGCCGCGCTGGCCTCCGCACGGGTTGGCAGGCTGCCCCGAGCATGACTCACGAGCGAGCAAGCCGCCACGCTGGCCTTCGCTCGAGCCAGATGGCTAGCCTTAGCGCGGCGCGAGCGAGCAAGCCGCCGCGCCGCCGTGCCAATCTAGCTAGCAAACCTCACAGACAAGCAGCTGGACGGAGCTATCTTGGCTAGCTAGCGGCTGCGAGCACCGGACGGAGCTGGTATCCAGGCTGCCGCAAGATGGGCTCCGCACCGCCGGCGGTTTTGACCTCGCCTTCTGCCGGCGGCGGTAGCTGCGTCCCGTGGCCGAGGATGACTAGGTGGACGGGCCGGAGGTAGGAGGTCACTCGGGGATTTTTGTGCAGACTGACATGTAGGTCCCACAAGTCATAACGCCCGGTCGAATAGAAGACGTTGACTTAATGGGTGACATGGGCCCTGTTTGGATACTCTAAGTCAGAGGTTAGATTCTAACCCTGAACTAACTCTAACCAAAGTGGTGTTTGGATGGTAGGGTTAGATTGACAACAAATGTATCGAAACAGGGCCATGGGTTGAAATGTGCCTATAACGACACTTTGTAGAGTAGTCGTTTCTTGGTAGGGCTGGTTGGTAAGAGCATGTACAATGGTTGATAAGGTAGTCTTATCTTAAGTCTGCCACATATGCAAGTGGTAGTAGTTTCTTGGCATTATTGGTGGTTTCTTGCATTATTAAGGGTTTCTTGTAAGGCTACTCATAGTGGGGAGTATCATATGCTAGTAACATGTGTATGATACTACCTCCATAGTGCATAGTATCATAAACTAGTATCATAGATGATCATATTTATTGCCATGCATGACACAAAGTACCATAGCATTTAACATGATACGGTATCTACCTATGTTACTCTAACACTCTCTCTCTTCTTTAATTATGTGCCACATAAGCATGTTTGCTAGTCCCAAGTGCATGTTACCACTTATGTTACCCCCACTATGGCCAGCCTAAGGAACAATGTACTACTAGCGACAAAAGGCGATTCTAGGTTGCGTTGTACTCCAACGAGTACTACTACTGGTCGCGGGAGTGTATACCTCGTTTTGTGGGTTCGATCTCGGCCAAACGCACGACAGTCTTTTTTTTTAATAGTAACTTCGATGCGAGCCAATATTTTACACGGGTAGTTTGAGTTTTGAAGTCAAACAGACGTGCGGCACCACAATGTGGGTGCACTGGATAGCCTAGCCACGTGAACGGGTTTTCCTTCCCAGCATCTCGTGGCTTGTGTGCTCGCCCTAGCCGCACCTCGCTTGTAGCTTCCTCATCAGCTAGTAGCATATTTAAACTAGCGCCTCCCAATTAAGCCCGAGGAGCCGGAAAATCCTAGCGGGGCATTGGGAACTGTGCAATATGGCTATGTACGTAAAGTGCTCTACTGCTACTCTGTAGCTTGTGTCGTTACACGCATGGACTTCACTCCATTATCAGCTCTACTATAAAAGAAATTCCTCTTGACATGTTTTTTTGAAATGGAGGCAAAAGCTTTGCTTCATCTCATTCATAAAGAAGGAACTACTAACAAAGTTCAACGAGATCCATTACACCTCCACAAATGGAAGCGAAAAGCCTAGTCTCGTTGTATCAAATAACTCAAACGTGATGCCCCCGCAGTAACCGTCGCTGATAAACAGGCTGCTAGTGTGTGTTTGTGAGAGGAGCGGCTGAGTAGGCCAGCTACGTGAGAGGAGCGACTGAATAGAGCACCGAGAGTACCCACTAGGCCACTACGCAGGTGTACTTTCACTGCATTGATAGTACAGCGATGGTTCTATATAACATTAGTACCCTCCACTTCCAACTGTAGCTCCTTGGCCCTGAGATTCAAGAGTTCAAAACTGGTGCACTATACTAGAAGTATAGTACATAGCACTAGTAGTACCCTCGCACTACTAGTTGAGAAAGTAGTACTAGTACTGCTACAGTACGAGTACGTACTCCTCCATCACGTAATGTAAGACATTTTTTGACACTAGTTGGCGTGTACAAAAAATACCAAAAACATACCCAAAATTTCTTAATCCACGCCAAAAACTACTAGCTAGTGCCAAAAATTTCTTACTAGTGCTATTTATTAGACTATAATGCAATCCCATAACGTCCCATAATGCTAGTACTAGTAGTAAATAATAGCCTCACCCCTTCGCTTACTACGCTCTACAGTTGGAAGGGATGAGGCCCTGCTGTTACTACGCTCTTATGTCCTCCTCGCCAGTTCCCCTCCCCCCGAAGAGAAGGCAGTTCGTAGCTGCTCCCATGGATTCGCCAGGCGGTTCTCCTCCTCGTCGGGGCTGGGAGACCTTGGACGATGATCCTCTGGGAGAAATCGCACGCCGCTCCGGCATCCTCACCGCCGCAAGAGTCGGTGCTTCCTGCACCAACTATTTCAAGATGGTGCTTAAAATGGCTTGGGAAAAGCCATGCTTGTTGGTCTTCCATGCGTCCTTGAGGAGAAGGTTCTTCTATGGAACAATCCTTCGAACAGTCCACCGCTACCTGGCCATGGTTGCACGTTGACTCCGCTAGAGTTGCCGACGTTGAGAGGTAGTCGGATTTTGTCCGATGAGCGGATCAGTAATGGAGTTTGATCATGTCATACTTAGTTATTCCATTTCCAACCCGTAATTTCTCCGTTGCCCACCGTCTTATATATAGGTCTGGGTCGGTGCCAACGAAGATTGGCTTGCATACCTCCGGCCGGATACCACCATCATTTTGCACAACATCCACATCAGTGCGGCCGTTCCGGTAGACCCCTTCTCCACCATTGGGATCGGCCTTCAGGACTGGCTGGGTTTGAATACGTATGATGATGCCCACATGAGATTGAAGAAGATATCAATTGCAGACCCGCCGACAAAGCGACACAGCTACGACGATTACTATCTCATCGCGGTGTTCGACATAAGGATTGCCATCAATGCAAGAGGCAGTAACGGCAGAGGCTGGCGCATGTTAGCGGCGGCAGATTTGTACCCCTACACGTTCGAATACGTCGTGCGCCATCTAGGCCACATCTTCGCGGTGACAAGCCAGGGGACTTGTTTCATCTGGTTGCTATCCTACAGTATGGGAGATTACAAACGGAATGCACAAACCATCATTTGCATCCCTAACGGTACTCCATTATTTTGCAGGGACCAGTCATCCCGCGATCAAAATAAGATCACCGATCCTGGAAGTGCATTTGCATCCGCGATTCGGTCTAACCTGGAACCTTGTAGCTAAGTTTGTCATATTGGGATCAACTATCTTAGTAGTCGTTACCCATGGTACCACTGATGTGCAACATGGTCACAGAATCTACCACGATCGGACCGTCACCATCTACCCAGGTATTCCATTTTTTAACCCTCTCACCTTCTCTTTCATTGTTGTACTAGTACTCTACTTACGTACTAGTAGGAGTACTTTTTACCTTGGAGGACGCATATAGCTAGCTAGGCCCATGAAGACTTGAACCCACTAGCTGCCACCATTTTTGTTTTTCCATGTCTTACTATCTCATCCATGTAGCCAACAGTGGCTATATATAATAAGACGGTTCTTTTACTTCCTATATACCGGAGTAGTAATATTTGTTGCACAGTATTACTGACCGCCATATTTGAGCACAACATTATTATGCATGGACCTTGACTATGTACGCCACCATGTGTCCAGATTTGACATGCCGCGTGTACCAGATGAACGGCGCCGCGTTTGACCCACGTGATGCTACGTGGGTGCCGAGGAACACTCTTGGAGAGTACTCGCTTTTCATTGGGGACAGCTACCCCATTGTGAAGCGGATGCCACCTTCCGTGCACGACACGGAAGGCCTGCCTTTCATGAAGCATGGTTGTGTCTTCAGTGCGCACCGCCGGATGAACGACATGCTGGGACACGCTATCCCTGATTTATGCCACTTCAGCTTGGATGAGTCTCCATCGTGTGGAACCGGACTAGAAAGCTGCGACAATGATTCACGTTGCCCACCACTATGGATCGTTCCATCCATGAAGAACACCTGGGACTACAACCTGGAGGAGGACATGTAGCCCAACTATAACGTGTAAGTGGAGTACGGTAAATTGTGAATGGTAGCGCTGTGAATATATGTAGACTAGTCGTGCACAAATTTATCACATGAATTGGAGATGAACTTGTGTTTCATACTGGCATTTGTCCTTTATAATTTATTACTAGTAAATGTGTTATGTGTACGTGCAACTTGTGTGGTTGTTGCACGGGCTCCAACACGCTCTTTGAGAAAAAAAGGTGGCACAACTTTGGATATACGTGACGTGGCGGCATCATACAGTAGCATCGTTCACTATAGTTGTAGTACGCTCCTACTAGGATGACAACTCCTATAAAACCTTGCGCTTGGCTCTTTGCCTCTTCGAGAGGTTCAACAGTTCGTACTCATGTGAACCTTGCACTTGGCTCTTCGCCTCTTTGGAAGTTACAACAATGATGATACTACAGTACACATTATGCTTCTGGCAATCTGACACCGATTGAACTGCTGCATGTCCACCGCGAGGGCGAGGGCGAGGGAGAGGGAGAGGGCGCTGTAGTCAAAACCCTCTCCTCGTCCTGCGAACCACCGCACACGTGGGCGAGGGAGAGGCGTAGTAAGCAAGCTTCTCCTCGTTCAGCGAGTTGATGGGACACATCAAAGCAGTACTAGTACTAGTCCATACTACGTCCTTTCCGGTTGATATGGCTTAACTTGAAACGAGAAAAATACACTGGCAGTCAATGTATGTAACAATATGCTCTTTATGGTCACTATATATAGTTTTGCAGTGACTATACAATCACTAGCTCATCGTAGAGCACCATATTGCACCCTACTGACCGGCCACATAGTCGACGTCGCACTTTGTTGACTAGTTAAATTGTCACCTGGTTTCTGGCTCCCACCTGTCAATTGGCAGAGCAAAGAAAACAACTAAAAAACAAAGAGTGTAGTACATCTACACTTCCAATGCATTTAGCCTTTAATCTAAATCGATATTGATTGACTAATGCACCAACTTGTACTCTAGGTATAGGCTACATGTCTATCCTTAATTACAGCATGCAACGACCTTCATTTAATCTTCTTCTCTCAATGGTCGCATGCACACATAAGTCTGCTACTTTTGGGCGTTAATTATGCCCTGGTCAATGTGTAAATCTCTAAATGTACAGTCTTTCACGGACGTAGGGAGTAGGTTGAGCACTTGAGCGTGAGCGTGTGTGTTGCATCGTGTGTTGTGTGCCGCATGGGTGCGTGAGTGTCGCGTGCGTCCATGTGTACGTGTGAGTGTTGCATGTTGCATGCATGCATGCATGGGGCTTACTCCCTCCCATTGACATGTTCATATTTCAAGCTTCCTCTGTTCCCTCCATATGGTGATACTCCCTCTGTTCCCAAATACGGAATAAATCCTCCCTCTGTTCCCAAATACGGAGTATTTGTCTTTCTTGAGATTTCAACAAGTGACTACGTACGGAGCAAAATGAGTGAAGTGAGCATAGAGGCATAGGGATAATGTAGAAAGGAAGTCTTCGCGATCCATTATTCCCCATGTCGGTCAGAGAGAACTATTCAACTAGTCTTCGCGGTGAAGTGACAATACACGCTGCAGCAAATGGGCCACTTAATTAATAAGCTGAACCAGCGTGTTGGTGTTCCTAAATCAGCCTTACCCAGTACTGCCATCATGTTTGCCAGTAGATCACGCTTCTGTCCTCCATTAACTGACATATGGGCCCTCTTGTGGTAGACCCACATGTCATCGGTGTAACTATTTACACTCCGAAGGATGGTATATCCTGGTAGTAGTAGTAGTAGAATTGAGATTTAATGCACTTTCTTCCCCATCTTCCACTCTTCTTCTTCCTCTCTTCTTCTTCCTCCTATCTTCCCCATCGTCGGCCGCACACTGCTCGCCCGCCCGCGCTATCTTCCTTGATAGCTCGCGGGTACCATATCCCCCCCTCACTGCTCAGCCATGCGAGGAGAAGCTTCTTCGCTCGCCCGCCCGAATCCACTTCCCCGCTGGCTCGCAGGCACCAAAAACCCCAATGGCAGAACCGACTGACACGCAGAGCCGTGATTGGAATTCCCTCCCCGATGTTCTCTTGGAGCAGATCTGTAATCATATGGACCTACTCAGCACCGTCCGTCTGGCCGCTTGCTCGGTGCCTTTGTACCGTCTACTCGTCTGCAACCGGCCAGCTCTTTTCAAGACACCCTGCTTGCTGATGCCCGATCCTCGCGAGTGACCCAGACACCGACTTGACGATCCTACGGAGGTTGCCCTGGTGCTCCTTGACATTCTACCACTACCCGTCCACCTGTCCTTCATGCGCGGCCACTACCGGGCGGGCATGAAGGCCAACTGGATCGTCCTCATCCACCAATCCGGTAGTCCGTGGAGTCTCGTGGATATCTACACCCAGCAAGAGATCACCCCTCCATCTTTGGATATCGCCGCCATTGAGCCTCGTGGCCCGCCGGACACTCCTGCCTACTATGCACGAGACGTGTCGAGCTTTTGGCTCGACCTCTGTTTGCTGAAGGTTGTAATCTGTGAAGTGCCCACACCATCAGAAGACTACATGGATTACAAGCTCATTGCCATGTTCAACATGAGATTAGTCTATCTGGAATCCAGTCACCATACATGTTTATAGCTCATCATCGATCCTCTTTACCCAACACTTCTGTCTGATGCTATAGTGCATGATGTCATCGTTTATGCGGTCGACGCACATATTGACTACCTATACTGGTCGAATCTATCATCATGTAATTGTTCTATCTCATCTCATCTTTACCTTAAGAATACGACTGCCTGTTCATTGTTACAAATTTAGAATATATAGTATGTCTATAACCACATCATTGCTATATGTTCCTCTCATTTCCTAGATTTTTATGACCACACATGTTATTGTTATAGTTGATATGAGAACGATTGTATCTAATGATTGTTATAATAGATATTATGAGTATAACCTCATGATTGCTATATGTTACTCTCATTTCCAGGATTTTTATAACAACGCATGTTTTTGCTTAGAGTTGATATGATAACTGTAGTAAGTGCTATGGTAGAATATGAGTAGGCCCTGTCATATCTGTTTTCCTCCCATTGTTACATGATGTTTCAACCATGATATATTGCTAGAATATGAAAGCCATTGGCTTTTTTTAACTTGGGGTATGATTATGACCACGGCATTGCAATTCTCTGTCTATGATATGTGTCACTCTTATAATAAGCTTAATTCCACACATACTCTGAACATGATTGTTTATTTTTGTCCTTTTGGACTCCAATTTGAATTGTTGCAGCAGGCGCAAATCCGCTGGCCTTCATGATTCCAGGACCTGGAATCATACCAGCCGATGGGTGGTGGTTTATCGCTCGTTCAGCTGACGGTGGTCATTTGATGCTCATTTGCACGTACCAAATTGACCAAACCATGTCATCAAACCACATGCAGTACAATGCCTGGGGTGTTCGTGACATTGATGGCTATGGATGCTTCGTGTTCGATAAAGATCCCAGCTCCGATGGGCCATGCGTATTCAACTGGAGGCGGGTTTACAGCCTCGGCAACCACTCCATGTTCCTCAGGCTCAATTATCAGATCATCCAACCAATCATCGATCATATCACCCGTGACGATTACCGTGCTATGCAACTTCCATTCGCCAGGGGGGACTGTGTTTACACATCATACCATGGGTTTCATGAATCACCATATCCAGAGATTCGTCGACACAGCTTGTTGCCAGATAATCTTCAGTGTGTGAAAGGCATCAAGCTTCCATGCGATGGATGGCTTTTCCAAACCCGACATGCAGCAATGTGGTTCATGCCACAACAAATATGCACAACCTGATTCGTACTGATATGTAGACTGAGCCATGTATTCTGCTGATGTAGCACAACCCTCTTTTGTTGGATATTATGTACTGTTGTTAGTTTGAAGCACTCCTCTAGTTTGAAGGATAGATACCTTTCTGGGATCAAGTGCATCCTAACTCACCTGCGCATGATGTACTGATAATGATGATGGAGATGTTGTGCAGTATATATCACTTAGGCTTCAAGTGCGTACTTGTTAGTTAAACCTATGGTTAAAATGTGACACTAAATACGACTAGTAAGTAGTACTGTAGTGTCGGATCACGGGTTCCGGCAGACCCTTAAGGTTTGAACACTGGGGTGCGTGTGAAGGCTTTCTCCCTATCGATCCACGCCCTAGCTCTCTAAGATCTTGTGGACGAACTCACAACACAGAAAGGCACAAGATTTATACTAGTTCGGGCCACCGTTGTGGTGTAATACCCTACTCCAGTGTGGTGGTGGTGGATTGCCTCTTGGGCTGATGATGAACAGTACAAGGGGAAGAACAGCCTCCTGAGGTTGAGGTGTTCTTGTGCTTGGTGTGCTTGTGTGGGTGAGATGATCTTGGATCTGCTCTCGACTTGTGATAGTGTCGATCCTCCATACTATGGTGGCTAGTGCTACTTATATAGGCCCTGGTCCTCTCCCCAAATATTGAGCGGGAAGGGAGCCAACCACGACCAATTCGAAAGGGGACAACCAGTACAAGTTATCCTGACAAAAGGTGGTCTTCGCCTGCAAAAGGCTCTGGTGGTGACACCGTCTTGGGCTCCACGGTGACCTTCATCTTGCTGTCCTTCTGGTCTTGGTCTCGTTGTACCAATATGGAAACCTTTGCTTGATGCCTCGGTACTCCGCACCTGCGCTTGCCCCCCTTAGCACCAAAGAGGAAACAAGGACGTTGCGCGCACTGGCGCCCTCCTGGTCTCGATCGTCATGGCTCATGTCACGAGGACCTCGCAAGGTTTGCCTTGCCTTGATCTCTCCGCCCCTCGTGAGCCTGCCTGGTGAGGCCGCTCTTAAGGAGGTCTTGTGTCGTCTACCTCGTGAGTCTTGGCCCCTCGCGAGGGTCTTGAATGCCTTGTTGATGAAGATGGGCCGTACGAAACTGCCAGCCCAGCCACGCCGTGGGCCGCAGGCAGGCAAGTCTGGGGACACCCGTTCCCAGAACGCCGACAGTAGCCCCCGGGCCCAAGGCGCGCTCGGGCTTGGCTTCGAGGTGAAGCCAAAGGATCAAGCGCGGAGCGCCGTAGGCCCCCAAAGCCTATAGCCTCGGTTGACGCGTGGCGGTTGATTGGACATGGGCGTCTCCGCTTCCCCATGCTGCCTTGGCAACTGCCCGACTTGACAAGTCCCTGCAGCATGCAAGGAAAACCATCATTACCTGTGATCATGGGGGTGCTGGTTGGCCTTCTTCTGCCATAAATGGGGAGGGGCAGAGCCCCCATTGCCCATCTCTTCCCATTTCGTCTGCTTCTTCCTCCTCTACTCTGCCACCGACTCCAGTGGCATCGTCAAAGAGGTTCATCGCCGCGGAGAAAGGAAAGGCCCCTCGCGAGGGGCCCGGCTCCCCGACGCCTAAACGGGGATGCAGCCGTCCCTGCAAGCTCACCACGACTGCCGCCGTGGCCCCCTGCTCCCGAGGTGGCTCCGTTGCGCGTGGCAGGGGTCGATCCGGTCGTGGCAGCCCCGTCTATGAGGGGAGATGTTCCGTGGTTGCACGGCCTCCCCGGCCAAGCTTCCACTCAGCAGAGGTGCTGCCAGAGTTCGTTGTCTGGTCGGTGGATCCGGCCGCTAACTGGCTCTAGCTTCCGTGCTTCTTTGCCGGCGAGCTGCTGGCCCGTGGACCGGGCGGGCTCTAGCTGCAGGCGGATAGTTGCTGCAGCAGGGCTTCCTGGGTCGCGGTCGAAGTCTCCGCCGCGGGCAACATAGCTCTGGCCTGTGGTTGGCAGATGTTCGCCCGCGCGCGCGGCCTGGGCAAGCGGTGCACCCTCCATTTCAAGTATGACAGTGATGCAACCCTCTATGTGAGGGTGTTTGGGGAAAATGGTCGCCGCACTGGGTGCGGCCCCGAGACGAACGACGGCGAGGAGGTGCTCGGTCTCGGTGATGGCCGCGGCGAGGGCGAACCCGCCGGCCGCACCTCGTCTAGCTACGGTGGCTCTTCTCTTGGCGAAAGCTCCAACAGCGATGGCTATGACCAGCCGCGCTCGCTTCGAAGCTGGTGGCGGGTCGTCCCGTCTCCATACCTCCGTGAAGAGCGAGCAGGGGTCCGACTAAGCTCGGGACGTCCCTGGAGGCCTACCCCCGCGGTTCGCTGCAGTGCTGCTTTCGCTTTGTTCCTCTTTTCTTTCCTGCATCAAAATGAAACCAGTATGGGCCCGGATGGGCGTGTATCGAACTATGATTCCTCAATCATTATGCTATGCTTGTTATTTCTGTGCTGTTTCGTTTATTTTGTGCGGATACAACTTATCCTGGCACGCTCGGGGCAGCCTCTTATTCACGAGGCACTTGTCTCCTCGTGCCCGTCTTGGCTTAGTGGTTGCTTAGGAACTGCAAAACATTTGTTGTTAGGATGCTCACTAGGAGACTTATCGTTCACCCGAGCCTTAACCCAGCGCTTCATATCACAGTACCCGAGGGGTACGGTTTAGGAGAGATGGGCCAACTTGTGAGCTCGAATGATGGTGCCTCGCGAGAAAGCAAACCGAAGGCAGAGGGAAGGACCAACACAGGAGGAAGAAACCCTCGCGAAGGCGCCTGCTTAGCCCCCTCACAAGGTATGTGAGAGAGAGAACACAGGTGAACTGGGTTCGGAAAAAATGGCAAAAAGCAACGGAACCAAATCAGCAGGGAACACCAGAATCAACTTCGATTAAGAGAAGGCGAGCCAACTACGACAAGCAAATGAAAAGCTGCGTCCGGCACCTAGTCTAGTCTTCGACGTCCTCTCACCAACGCGGAGCTAAGTGCTGCCACTAGGCATGTGAGGGAGCCCCCGAGGCCCGAGGGAGGCTCTCCGGAGACTCCGGGGCATGTACATCCCCACTCATTATTACGTGAGACTGTCACGGGCAGCGATTCTTCACAGGCACCGGGCCTTCTTCATAGGAACTGGGCCTTTCTTCATAGGCACTGGGCTTGCTTTATGGATAGAACTTCCGGAGGTGCTGGATGTTCCAGGCGTTCTGGACGGGCACCCCGTCCTGCGTCTCCAGGCGCGCGACGCCAGGCCTGGAGATATGGACGACCCTGAACAGGCCCTCCCACATGGGTGAGAGCTTGTGCAACCCTTCCCTAGAGAGGACTGCTACCTCTTAAGCACTGCGTTGGTTTTCCCCGAAGAGGAAGGCATGATGCAGCAAAGTAGCGTAAGTATTTCCCTCGATTTTTGAGAACCAAGGTATCAATCCAGTAGGAGGCTACGCGCGAGTCCCTCGTACCTGCACAAAACAAATAAATCCTCGCAACCAACGCAAATAGGGGTTGTCAATCCCTATAAGGCCACTTATGAGAGTGAGATCTGATAGATATGGTAAGATAATATTTTTGGTATTTTTATTATAAGGATGCAAAGTAAAATAAAGGCAAAGTAAATAGCAAAGGAAATAACTAAATAGTAGGAGATTAATATGATGAAGATAGACCCGGGGGCCATAGGTTTCACTAGTGGCTTCTCTCGAGAGCATAAGTATTCTACGGTGGGTGAACAAATTACTATTGAGCAATTGACAGAACAGAGCATAGTTATGAGAATATCTAGGTATGATCATCTATATACAAGGTTGTCAGAATCGTGATTCTGTTATACGATTCTATGACATTACGATCCAAACTAATCTCTTTGATTCTACGATTTTAGTTCATAGAATCTACTTTTTTACGATCCTGATAGTGAAGATTCTATGATTTGCGATCCTACCATCATAGCTCCGATCCGATTCAAAATCGCGAGTCTGTCAAGCATCATGTTCGAGACAAGTAGACCGACTCCTGCCTGCATCTACTACTATTACTCCACTCATCGACCGCTATCCAGCATGCATCTTGAGTATTAAGTTAATGAAAACAGAGTAACGCCTTAAGCAAGATGACATGATGTAGAGGGATAAACTCATGCAATATGAAGAAAACCCCATCTTGTTATCCTCGATGGCAACAATACAATACGTGCCTTGCTGCCCCTACTGTCAGTGGGAAAGGACACCGCAAGATTGAACCCAAAGCTAAGCACTTCTCCCATTGCAAGAAAGATCAATCTAGTAGGCCAAACCAAACTGATAATTCGAAGAGACTTGCAAAGATAACCAATCATACATAAAAGAATTCAGAGAAGATTCAAATATTATTCATAGATAGACCTGATCATAAACCCACAATTCATCGGTCTCAACAAACACACCGCAAAAAGAAGATTACATTGAATAGTTCTCCACACGAGAGGGGGAGAACATTGTATTGAGATCCAAAAAGAGAGAAGAAGCCATCTAGCTACTAACTATGGACCCGTAGGTCTGAAGTAAACTACTCACACTTCATCGGAGGGGCTACGGTGTTGATGTAGAAGCCCTCCATGATCGATGCCCCCTCCGGCGGAGCTCCGGAACAGGCCCCAAGATGGGATATCGTGGATACAGAAAGTTGCGGTGATGGAATTAGGTTTTTGGCTCTGTCTCTGATCGTTTGGGGGTACGTAGGTATATATAGGAGGAAGGAGTACGTCGGTGGAGCAACAGGGGGCCCACAAGGGTGGAGGGTGCACCTGGGGTAGGCAGGCGCGCCCCCTACCTCGTGGCCTCCTCTTTTCTTTCTTGATGTAGGGTCCAAGTCTCCCGGGTCATAATCTTCCTAAAAATCACGTTCCCGAAGGTTTCATTCCGTTTGGACTCCGTTTGATATTCCTTTTCTTCGAAACCCTAAAACAGGAAAAAGAACAGCAATTTAGGGCTGGGCCTCCGGTTAATAGGTTAGTCCCAAAAATAATATAAAATTGGATAATAAAGCCCAATAATGTCCAAAACAGTAGATAATATAGCATGGAGCAATCAAAAATTATAGATACGTTGGAGACGTATCAAGAATCCCCAAGCTTAATTCATGCTTGTCTTCGAGTAGGTAAATGATAAAAACAGAATTTTTGATGCGGAGTGCTACTTGGCATAATTTTAATGTAATTCTTCTTAATTGTGGTATGAATATTCAGATCCCGAAAGATTCAAGACAAAAGTTCATATTGACGTAGAAAATAATAATACTTCAAGCATACTAACAAAGCAATTATGTCTTCTCAAAATAACATGGCTAAAGAAAGTTATCCCTACAAAATATATAGTCTGGCTATGATCTATCTTCACCACACAAAATATTTCAATCATGCACAACCCCGATGAAAAGCCAAGCAATTGTTTCATACTTTTGACATTCTCAAAACTTTTTTCAATCTTCACGCAATACATGAGCGTGATCCATGGATATAGCACTATAGGTGGAATAGAGTGGTGGTTGTGGAGAAGACAAAAGGGAAGGTAGTCTCACATCAACTAGGCGTATCAACGGGCTATGGAGATGCCCATCAGTAGATATCAATGTGAGTGAGTAGGGACTGCCATGCAACGGATGCACTAGAGCTATAAGTATATGTAAGCTCAAAAAGAAACTAAGTGGGTGTGCATCCAACTTGCTTGCTCATGAAGATCTAGGGCAATTTGAGGAAGCCCATCATTGGAATATACAAGCCAAGTTCTATAATGAAAGATTCCCACTAGTATATGAAAGTGACAACATAGGAGACTCTCTATCATGAAGATCATGGTGCTACTTTGAAGCACAAGTGTGGTAAAAGGATAGTAACATTGTCCCTTCTCTCTTTTTCTCTCATTTTTTTCTTTTCTCCCTCTTTTTGGTGGGCTTCTTTGGCCTATCTTTTTTATTTGGGCTTCTTTGGCCTCTTTTATTTATTTTTAAAGTCCGGAGTCTCATCCCGACTTGTGGGGGAATCATAGTCTCCATCATCCTTTCCTCACTGGGACAATGCTCTAATAATGATGATCATCACACTTTTATTTACTTACAACTTGATATTACAACTCGATATTAGAACAAAGATATGACTCTATATGAATGCCTCCGACGGTGTACCGGGATATGCAAAGACTCATGAGTGACATGTATGAAAGAATTATGAATGGTGGCTTTGCCACAAATACGATGTCGACTACATGATCATGCTAAGCAATATGAAAATGATGGAGTGTGTCATAATAAACGAAAGGGTGGAAAGTTGCATGGCAATATATCTCGGAATGGCTATGGAAATGCCATAATAGGTAGGTATGGTGGCTGTTTTGAGGAAGGTATATGGTGGGTGTATGATACCGGCGAAAGGTGCGCGGTATTAGAGAGGCTAGCAAAGGTGGAAGGGTGAGAGTGCGTATAATCCATGGACTCAACATTAGTCATAAAGAACTCATATACTTATTGAAAAAATCTACAAGTTATCAAAGCAAAGTATTAGACGCATGCTCCTAGGGGGATAGATTGGTAGGAAAAGACCATCGCTCGTCCCCGACCGCCACTCATAAGGAAGACAATAAATAAATAAATCATGTTCCGACTTCATCACACAACAGTTCACCATACGTGCATGCTACGGGAATCACAAGCTTCAACACAAGTATTTCTCAAATTCACAACTACTCAACTAGCATGACTTTAATATCACCATCTCCATATCTCAAAACAATTATCAAGTATCAAACTTATCATAGTATTCAACACACTCATAAGAGAATTTTTATTAATCTTGCATACCAAGCATATTAGGATTTTAAGCAAATTACCATGATATTAAGACTCTCAACATAATCTAAGTGAAGCATGAGAGATCAATAGTTTCTATAAAACAAATACACCACCGTGCTCTAAAAGATAAAAGTGAAGTACTAGAGCAAAAATATATAACTCAAAAGATATAAGCGAAGCACATAGAGTATTCTAACAAATTCCAAATCATGTATGGCTCTCTCAAAAGGTGTGTACAGCAAGGATGATTGTGGTAAACTAAAAAGCAAAAACTCAATTCATACAAGATGCTCCAAGCAAAACACATATCATGTGGCGAATAAAAATATAGCTCCAAGTAAAGTTACCGATAGAAGTAGACGAAAGAGGGGATGCCTTCCGGGGCATCCCCAAGCTTTGGCTTTTAGGTGTCCTTAGATTATCTTGGGGGTACCATGGGCATCCCCAAGCTTAGGCTCTTTCCACTCTTTGTTCAATAATCCATCAAATCTTTACCCAAAACTTGAAAACTTCACAACACAAAACTTAAAGTAGAAAATCTCGTGAGCTCCGTTAGCGAAAGAAAATAAAAGAACACTTCAAGGTACTGTAATGAACTCATTCTTTATTTATATTGGTGTTATACATACTGTATTCCAACTTCTCTATGGTTTATAAACTATTTTACTAGCCATATATTCATCAAAATGAGCAAACAACACACGAAAAACAGAATCTGTCAAAAATAGAACAGTCTGTAGTAATCTGTAGCTAGCACAAGATCTGGAACCCCAAAAATTCTAAAATAAATTGCTGGACGTGAGGAATGTATCTATTAATCATCTGCAGAAATAATTAACTAAATAGCACTTTCCAAATAAAAATTACAGCAGTTCTCGTGAGCGCCAAAGTTTCTGTTTTTTACAGCAAGTTCAACAAGACTTTCCCCAATTCTTCCCAATGGTTCTACTTGGCACAAACACTAATTAAACAAAAAAAACACAACCAAAACAGAGGCTAGATAAATTATTTATTGAATAACAGCAAGGAAAAATATTGGGTTGTCTCCCAACAAGCACTTTTCTTTAAAGCCTTATAGCTAGGCATAATATTTCGATGATGCTCACATGAAAGACAAGAATTGAAGCACAAAGAGAGCATCATAAAACACATGACAAACACATCTAAGTCTAACATACTTCCTATGCATAGGCATCTAATAGGCAAACAAATTATAAAGGCAAGCAAAAACTAGCATATGCAAACGAGAGATAATTTAGTAACATGAAAATTTCTACCACCATATGTTCCTCTCTCGTAATAGTTACATGTAGGATCATAAGCAAATTCAACAAAATAGCTATCACATAAAATATTTTCAACATGATCCACATGCATGCAAAGTTGACACTCTTCCAAAATAGTGGGATTAACATTAACTAAAGTCATGACTTCTCCAAACCCACTTTTATCAAAAATTTCATAAGATTGAACGTTCTCCAAATATGTGGGATCTAAAGTTGACACTCTTCCAAACACACTTTCAATAATATTGCAAACACTATTGTCAATCTCATATTCATCATGGGGCTTAAATAAATTTTCGAGATCAAAAGAAGAATCACCCCAATCATGATCATTACAACAAGTAGTAGACATAGCAAAACTAGCATCCCCAAGCTTAGGGTGTTGCATATTATTAGCACAATTGACATCAAGAGAATTTATAGTAAAATCATTGCAATCATGATTTTTATTCAAAGATCTATCATGAATCACTCCATAAAGTACTTCACCACAATTTTCAGATTCACGAATTTCAAGCAAAACTTCATAAAGATAATCTAGTGCACAAAACTCACTAGCAATTGGTTCATCACAATTGGATCTCTTAAAAAGATTAGCAAGAGGATGACGATCCATAGATCTTAGGTTCTCTGTTTAGTAATAAATAAACAACTATTCCAACCATACGAGCAAACAAGAAGTAAGCGATAAAGAGGCAAATAGAAAAGGAGGGAGGATAGAGAGAGAGGGCGAATAAAACGGCAAGGGTGAAGTGGGGGAGAGGAAAACGAGAGGCAAATGGCAAATAATGTAATGCGGGAGATAAGGGTATGTGATGGGTACTTGGTATATTGACTTTTGCGTAGACCTCCCCGGCAACGGCGCCAGAATTCCTTCTTGCTACCTCTTGAGCACTGGGTTGGTTTTCCCCGAAGAGGAAGGGATGATCCAGCAAAGTAGTGTAAGTATTTCCCTCAGTTTTTGAGAAACAAGGTATCAATCCAGTAGGAGGCTACGTGCGAGTCCCTTGTACCTACACAAAACAAATAAATCCTCGCAACCAACGCAAATAGGGGTTGTCAATCCCTATAAGGCCACTTACGAGAGTGAGATCTGATAGATATGATAAGATAATATTTTTGGTATTTTTATGATAAGGATGCAAAGTAAAATAAAGGCAAAGTAAATATCAAAGGAAATAACTAAATAGTAGGAGATTAATATGATGAAGATAGACCCGGGGGCCATAGGTTTCGCTAGTGGCTTCTCTCGAGAGCATAAGTATTCTATGGTCGGTGAACAAATTACTGTTGAGCAATTGACAGAATTGAGCATAGTTATGAGAATATCTAGGTCTGATCATGTATATAGGCATCACGTCCGAGACAAGTAGACCGACTCCTGCCTACATCTACTACTATTACTCCACTCATCGACCGCTATCCAGCATGCATCTAGAGTATTAAGTTAATGAAAACAAAGTAACGCCTTAAGAAAGATGACATGATGTAGAGGGATAAACTCATGCAATATGAAGAAAATCCCATTTTGTTATCCTCGATGGCAACAATACAATACGTGCCTTGCTGCCCCTACTGTCACTAGGAAAGGACATCGCAAGATTGAACCCAAAGCTAAGCACTTCTCCCATTGCAAGAAAGATCAATCTAGTAGGCCAAACCAAACTGATAATTCGAAGAGACTTGCAAAGATAACCAATAATACATAAAAGAATTCAAAGAAGATTCAAATATTATTCATAGATAGACTTGATCATAAACCCACAATGCATAGGTCTCAACAAACACACTACAAAAAGAAGATTACATCGAATAGTTCTCCACAAGAGAGGGGGAGAACATTGTATTGAGATCCAAAAAGAGAGAAGAAGCCATCTAGATACTAACTATGGACCCGCAGGTCTGAAGTAAACTACTCACACTTCATCGGAGGGGCTATGGTGTTGATGTAGAAGCCCTCCGTGATTGATGCCCCCTCCGGCGGAGCTCCAGAACAGGCCCCAAGATGGATCTCGTGGATACAGAAAGTTGCGGCGGTGGAATTAGGTTTTTGGCTCCGTCTCTGATCATTTGGGGGTCAGTAGGTATATATAGCAGGAAGGAGTACGTCGGTGGAGCAACAGGGGGCCCACGAGGGTGGAGGGCGCGCTTGGGGTAGGCAGGCGCGCCCCCCTACCTCGTGGCCTCCTCTTTTCTTTCTTGACGTAGGGTCCAAGTCTCCCGGATCATAATCTTCCTAAAAATCACGTTCTCGAAGGTTTCATTCTGTTTGGACTCCGTTTGATATTCCTTTTCTTCGAAACCCTAAAACAGGCAAAAAACTGCAATTCTGGGTTGGGCCTCCGGTTAATAGGTTAGGTCCAAAAATAATATAAAAGTGGATAATAAAGCCCAATAATGTCCAAAACAGTAGATAATATAGCATGGAGCAATCAAAAATTATAGATACGTTGGAGACGTATCAAGGACCCGCCTCAGGACGAGGTCGCCTGCCCCGAGCGTCCTGGAGCGAATGTTGCGGCAGTGGTACCACCGTAGCGCCTGCTGGTACCTCGCCACCCTCAGCGCAGCTTCACGGCGTCGTTCCTCCCCCAGTACGAGGTCCATCCCACGTGTGGCGTCTTGCTCCGTTTCATTAAATGCCAGGACCCCTGCGGAGCGATGTTTGACCTCATGAGGGAGGACCGCTTCGGCTCCGTAGATGAGGAAGAATGGGGTCTCGCCCGTCGGCTTAGTGGCGGTGGTGCGGATGGACCACAACACGGACTGGAGCACGTCGTGCCAGCCCCTGCCGCAGGCCTCGAGCTTCTTCTTGAAGGTCCTGGTCTTGAGGCCTCTCAGGACCTCCGCGTTGGCGCGTTCGGCCAGGCCATTGCTTCTGAGTGCGCCACCGAAGCATAGCAGATCTACGTTCCAAGGTTAGCACAGTATGTTTTGAAGAGGTTACTGGTGAACTGCGAGCCGTTGTCGGTGATGATGCAGTTGGGGACCCCGAAACGGCTCACGAGGCCCTTGATGAACTTGACCGCGGAACCAGTTGGGATGGTGCGGATGGCTTCCACTTCCGCCCACTTGGTGAACTTGTCGATGGCGACGTAGAGGTAGCGGTAGCCCCCTGGCGCTCGAGGGAATGGGCCCAAGATATCCAGCCCCTAGACTGCGAACGACCATGTGAGCGGTATAGTCTGGAGGCCCTGAGCTGGCTGATGGATCTGCTTGGCGTGGAACTGGCAAGCTTCGCAGGACTTCACCAGCTCAGCTGCGTCGTTGAGCGTCGTGAGCCAGTAGAACCCACTGCGGAACACCTTGCCGACAAGAGTCTGTGACGACGAGTGGTGTCCGCAGTCGCCGCCGTGTACATCCATTAACAACTCCTTCCCCTGGTCCCTGGAAATGCAACGCAGCGAAACATCATTTGGTCGCTTCCTGTACAACTCACCGTCCCTGATGCAGTATGCCGTGGCTTGACGGACTACGCGCTCTGCGTCCTCTTCCTTCTCCGGTAGCGCCCCTTGCATCAGATATTCCTTGAATTCCTTGGTCCAACATCCCTCCTGAGGCTCGAGCGCCAAGAGCAAGCGGGCTCCTGAGGTTGGGCCACAAGCTGGGGCTCCGTGGCTGGCGGTTGTGGGAGTTCTTCCCGAGGCCGCGCCGTGCTTGAAAGTGGTGGCGTCGCTGATGGCTTGAAGAGCCGCTCCTCGAAGACGCCGGCTCTTGTGGCTGCTGCTTGGATGCCCTCCTGGTGATGTCGTCGGCTTCCTTGTTGGTGCCGTGGGGCACATGCTGATCCTCTAGGCCTAGGAACTATTTTTCCATCTTACGTACTTCTCCGAGGTATGCCTCCATGTGCTCGTCCTTTGGCTCATACACTTTGTTGGAGAAGTTGACGAGGGGCTGTGAGTCGCCCCTAACGGTGAGGCACTTTACTCCTAGAGCTATCGCGGCCTTCAAGCCAGCCATGAGACCTTCGTATTCTGTGATGTTGTTGGAGACCTTCTCGCCTTGCTGAAAGCAGAGCTGCACGGCGTAGTAGAGCTTGTCTTGCATGGGCGAGATGAGTATTGCTCCAGCCCCTGCGCCCCGATGCGCGAAGGCACCGTCAAAGTACATGACCCATCCATCGGGCGCCTCACTTCCTAGCGAGGTAGACTGGTCCTCGCCCACTTCCAGTGTCGGGGCGTCCGTCCATTCTTCCACAAAATCAGCAAGCTCGGCTCCCTTGATGACCTTGGTGGTGCTGAACTCCAACTGGAACGCCTGCAGCTTGATGTTCCACTCAGCGACCCTTCCGGTAGAGTTGGGGCTCCTAAGCATGCTCTCCAACGGATAGGCCGAGACGACTTTGATGGGGTGGCCCTGGAAGTAGTGCCACAACTTGCGCGAGGCCACCAGGAGCGTGAGCAGGAGCTTATGAGGCATGGGATATCATGCCCTCGCGTCCCACAGCACCGTCCTGACGAAGTACACTGGGTGCTCGACGAGGACTGGTGTGCTAGTGAGGCTCGCGTCTTGTGCGAGCTGGGGTGCCTCCTGAGGTGACGTGACACCTGGAGCCTGGTCACTTGCGGGAATCTCTGCGGTGTCATCTTGCCGAGCTCAGTCTTCTGTTGCTGCCGCCACGGCTCTTGCTGCGCCTTCCTGATCTTGCGTGATCTCAGCTAGCGACGTGGCCGAGCGCAGCGCTCTCTTGGCCTGGTGCTCTTCCCGAACCGCCACCAGCACAGCACTGGCGGAGTATGGGGTGGCGGCAAGATAGAGTACTAGAGGCTCGAGAGGTCGTGGCGCCACCAGCATCGGCGGGCTGGTCAGATATCTCTTGAGGTCTTGGAAGGCTCGGTCGGCCTCCGGAGTCCAGTAGAACGGGCCCTTCTTCTTCATCAGCTTGAAGAAAGGTAAGGCGCGCTCTCCCAGCTTGGAGATGAATCGCCCCAATGCAGTCATCCGACCAGCCAGCTTCTGCATTTCCTTGAGGGTCTGCGATGGGCTCATGCCCTCGATGGCCTTGATCTTCTCCGGGTTTGCCTCGATCCCTCTATGTGACATGAGGAATCCCAGTAGCTTGCCTGAAGGGACGCCGAACACACATTTTTCTGGGTTAAGCCGCAAGTTCACCTGGCGCAGGCTCTCGAAGGTCTCCTCCAGGTCTTGGATCAAGGTTCTCGCCTCCCGAGACTTCACCACAATGTCGTCGATGTAGGCCTCCGTGTTTCTCCCGAGCTGCCGCCCTAAAGTGATGTGCATCCGCCGCTGAAAGGTCGCGCCTGCGTTGTGCAGCCCAAAGGGCATGCAGGTTTAATAGTATACCCCACACGGGGTCAGGAAGTCTGTCTTCTCTACATCTTCCACCGCCATCTTGATTTGGTGATACCCTTAGAATGCATCCAGGAAGCACATTAGGTCGCACTCGGCGGTGGAGTCGGCGATCTGGTCAATGCGTGGGAGAGGGAACGGGTCTTGTGGGCATGCCTTGTTGAGGTTGGTGAAGTCGACGCACATTCGCTCCTTCCCGCCTTTCTTCGACACCACGACTGGGTTCGCCAGCCATTCGGGGTACCTAACCTCATGAATGGCACCTGTCGCCTCCAGCTTGCGGGGCTCTTGGAAGATGAAGGCCTGCTTCTCCGTGGACTGCCGCCTTGATCGTTGCTTCACGGGGTGCACATTGGGGCATACCCTCAAGTGGTGCTGAATCACCTCTCTCGGGACCCCCACCACCTAATTGGGCTCCCACGCGAATATTTCCTTGTTCGCGCGCAAGAACTTCACCAATGCTTCCTCCTGGCTGGGGTCGAGGCTGGCGCCTATGGTGAAGGTGGATCCTGAGGGGTCGTCCTCGTCGACCGGCACCTGCTTGGTTTCTTCCTTGTCTTGGGTGAACATCTGCTTCTTCTTGGTTGGTGTGGCCCCCATGGCCTCGGGGGTACCGGCACCGACGGGCTTCGCCGCCGCGGCGGTCCTCAAGGCAAGTTTGAGTGCCATCACGGCCTCCTTGGTGTCCCCCTTGATGGCGAGGAGACCTTTTCTTCCAGGCATCTTCATGAGGTTGTAGGCTGGATGAGTCGCCGCCATGAACTGGGCCAGAGCCGGGTTCCCAAGGATGGTGTTGTACGGGAGGCCGATGCGGGTGATGTCAAAGTCGACCAGCTCGGTGTGGTAGTTGTCGCGCGTGCTGAAGGTGATGCGGAGGCGGATCTGCCCCAGGGAGCGGGCAGCGCCGCCGCCAACTCCTGAGAAAGGCTTGCTGAGGCTGAGCCGCTCGAGTGGCACATGAAGAAGGCTGAAGGCCTCCACGAAGAGCAAGTTGAGGCCGGCGCCGCTGTCGACGAGGGTCTTGGTGACAACCACGTCGCAGATGGTGGGCGTGCAGAGCATCGGAAGCATGCCCGAACGGGTGGTGGTGAAGGGGTGGTCTTCTGAGCTGAAGGTGAGATCGGCCTCAGGCGCGGCCCAGCCCGGCGGAGCCCCCGAGCGCGTGGAAGCGGCACCGATTTGGCGGAGGAACGGCTTGATGTGGCGCTCTAAAGGCGGTGCCTGCGAGCCGCCTAGCAGGGCCACGACCGCGTGGTGCGCCGGTGCCGTGTAGCGCGTAGTGAAGAGGTCACGAAGCTCCTCCCAAGGCGCCACCGTGGATCCTGGAAGGTTGAGCAGCCAGGCGCGCGGCTCGCCGGCGAGGGCCATGGGAAGCTAGTTGGCCATGACCTTGTCATCACCCCCGGCTTCGAGGACGGCCTCCTTGTACACCAGCAGGAAAGCTGACGGGTCCGCCGCGCTGTCGTAGAGTCGCGGCATCTCCGGCTTGAACTTGGGCGGTCACTGCACCCGCCGCATGGCGGGGGCCAGGGCTCGGAGCCCCTGGTCCCATCGTCAACGCTGGCCGTTGGAGTCGACGGCAGGGCGCCTGCCATGTGGGTGAAGCGCGGTGTCGACAGAGCGCAGATCGACAGACGGGAAGCTACGGCGCACCCCTACCTGGCGCGCCAAATTCGGATCATGGGTTCCGGCAGACTCTTAAGGTTCGAACACTGGGGTGCGCGCGAAGGCTTTCTCCCTATCGATTCACACCCTAGTTCTCTAAGATCTTGTGGACGAACTCGACGAACTCACAACACACAAAGACACAAGATTTATACTGGTTCGAGCCACCATTGTGGTGTAATACCCTACTCCAGTGTGGTGGTGGTGGATTGCCTCTTGGGCTGATGATGAACAGTACAAGGGGAAGAATAGCCTCCTGAGGTTGAGGTGTTCTTGTGCTTGTGCTTGTGTGGGTGAGATGATCTTGGATCTGCTCTCGACTTGTGATGGTGTCGATCCTCCCTACTGTGGTGGCTAGTTCTACTTATATAGGCCCTGGTCCTCTCCCCAAATATTGAGCGGGAAGGGAGCCAACAACGGCCAATTCGAAAGGGGACAACTAGTACAAGTTATCCTGACAAAAGGTGGTCTTCACCTGCAAAAGGCTCTGATGGTGACGCCGTCTTTGGCTCCACGGTGACCTTCGTCCAGCTGTCCTTCTGGTCTTGATCTTGTTGCACCAATATGGAAACCTTTGCTTGATGCCTCGGTACTCCGCGCCTGCGCTTTTCCCCCTTAGCACCAAAGAGGAAACAAGGACGTTGCACGCGCTGGCGCCTGCCTGGCGCCCGCCTGGTCTCGATCGTCATGGCTCACATCACGAGGACCTCACGAGGTTTGCCTTGCCTTGATCTCTCCGCCCCTCATGAGCCTGCCTGGCGAGGCCGCCCTTGAGGAGGTCTTGCGTCGTCCGCCTCGTGAGGCTTGGCCCCTCGCGAGGGTCTTGAATGCCTTATCGATGAAGATGGGCCATACGAACCTGCCAGCCCAGCCATGTCGTGGGCCGCAAGAAGGCAAGTCTGGTGATCTCCGTTCCTAGAACACCGACAAGTAGAAGTACTAGTATAGGTCGGTCAAATTATTCATCATGTCCACACATTGAATTGACGTGACAAGACACTACGCGTGAGGTGGCACAAGAATCCCAGTGGCGTGTTCAGGTATTCTGGACTTCAGATTTGGAGTACCACTTATCTGTCAAAATCTTTCATCATTCACTTAAAATGGTCGATTGATCATACATTGAGTACCATATAACTGGAATTAACCCATGCAAGTCGAAGAAGGATTGGTCGGTGCTGCCGGCTGGCGTCAAGTTCGATCCCACGGATTAGGAGCTGATCGAGAACCTTGAGGCCTAAGCAAGCATTTCTTCCAGCACAATTCCAGGGCGTTCAAAATGGGCACGTGGACGCATTGCAAAATACAATCGGAGTGCGGCATGCACCGCAACACCGGAAATACCTTGCCGGTGATGGTCAACGGCCGGCAGACGGGCAGCAAAAAGGTTCTGGTGCTGCACACCAACAAGAACTTCGACCAGCAGAGGACCAACTGGGTGATGCACCAGTACTACCTCGCGGACCTGGAGCAAGAGAAGGAGCGGGAGCTGGTCCTCTGCAAGATTTTCTACCAGACGAACACTAGGGCCAGGACTAAAAAGATTATAAGTTAGTTTGCTATTGGTACTTGTACTACCTTGTCGTCCGCAAGTTGGTATTTATGTTAATGATCTTTTGGTATGAACTTGGAATTTGCTTCCAACCATCATGCCGAGGGTCGACGTGGATATAAAGCTGAATCATTTGTTTCGAAACGAATTTTCAGGCACCTGATTTTTATTTGATGGGTAGCATAAGCACCTGCCGTTCGAATTCCCAGTTCTCCAAATTTTTTGAAACAAGTGCATGCTCTTATTATCACGATGAAAAAACAATATCCCTGCTGCATCCCAGTTATCAGTATGTACTTGCAGAATTCTCTCATTTATTGAGCACATATATTGTTTTTTCAGGTCGAGCAAGTTTCAACTGGGCTGTAGACTGCCCAGGCTTGGTTTTGTTTTTAACAGGCCCAGCCCTTGACGACAACGGGGCACAAAGATCCAGCAGGTATCTACTGGCGTGTGGCCCGCCAGCGTTAGTTATATTTTGTCTTACAACATCCGCACGCACTTTTTTACTGAATCAAATACAGAGCCCAGTTCTATTTTCCTCTTGAAACGCATGTCCTACATCCGTTTTCTAATCTCTACCTATAGTTTTACTAGTTCATATACACGTATCATTATATTGAAAATACATAAAATTCACTTTTCATATTTACACCCTTATTTTTGTTGTTGTTTTCCCTCCCAGCGCTGATTTTTTTACCAGTGGTTTTCTCTTAAACCAACTCAATTGTCCAACGTCTTATATGCTTACAAAAACAAATCGATTTTTTGGCAAATCAATAAGTTCTTAAAAATGTTTATCATTTCGGGATTACAAAAGTTCGGACTCCACCGAAATATGCAAAATAAGGTTGAACTTTTTGACCATGGTCCTGGGCAGAAAATGGGCTATAATAAATTACTTAAGAATTAGCAAATGGGTTGCAAATTATTAAAAAATAACAAATGGGCTCTATGTTGTCTGCCACAGATTTGGAGGCTGACTTGTGGGCCTACTAAGTTCATGCGTACACAAGGTTTATCAAAAAAGAAACTTAGTCAACAATCGACTCTACCAGCGTCAGATCGTTAGATGTCAATCTAACGGCAATCGTGCTTCTTCAGTCTCTGATCTTCCTGCCCCAGCCGCCCAAACCATCACCATCGTAACCGCCTACTCCCGCCTCCCGTGGCTGGCTGTGCTGCCGGGCAGGCCTCACGGCCCCATCATATACTCGCATCCCTGGGCTGTCTATCCCTCTACTCACCCACACCTCCAGTTATTTTCCAGCGACGGCAGCCGAACCAGTCAACCCTCGTACTCTCCACCGCGTGGGCAGCCACTGTCATGTCTTCCCCGGCTCCGTGTCGTTCCCTTCGTAGGCCTCGCCGTCGCCCACCGCCCTAGTGCTCTCGGCGCCGCGTGGTCAACATGATCAACGAACGACATCCATCGGAAGTGGACTGTACGTGGAGAGGCCGACAGCTGGGTCTACGGCCGCACACAAGGAAATGCCTCCTTATTACGCGCAAAATAATGATTCCTCCACCTGACATCTAGGACCCGCCGGAAGGGCCTCTGTATTTCGTGAAAAAAATGTGTCCTCCGCTAACAGGTCAGACCCACCAACTATATCTTCGCACGCAAGGAAGTGCCTCCTTATTGCGCACAAAAAAATGAATACCCCTGCCACCTGGGACCCACCATAGTGGGAGGCTGACTTGTGGGCCTACTAAGTTGACGGGGACAGAGGGCTTTGTCAAGTTAGTCAATATGAATGACTCTAGCTCTAGTGACCGTACGATGTCCATCCAACGGCCTTAGTGCTTCTTCAACCTCTGGTCTTTTTGCTCCAGCCGCCCAAAGCAGCGCCGGTCGTGCCGCCTGCTCCTGCCTCCCATGGCCGGCTGTGCTGCCGCGGAGGCCTCACCACTCCCATATTACTCCCACCGCTGGCCAGGCCATCCCTCCACTCACCCACACCCCCCGTTATTCTGCGGCGACGGCAGCCTCACACCGCAGCCGAACCAGTGAACCCTCGTACTCCTCTCCGCGTGGGCATCCACTACCGCGTCTTCTCCGGCTCCACGTCGTCCCCTTCCTAGGCCTCGCCTCGTCCACCGCCTTGGTGCTCTTGGTGCGGCGTGGTCAATGTGGTCAACGACCGACTTCCATCGGAAGAGTACTATACGTGGAGAGGCTGACAGCTGGGTCCATGGCCACAACCCAGTTTTTTGTGATTTGCCAAGTAAGTCGCTTTGTCAGGCCTATTGGGCTGCAAATCTTTCAAGACGAGGAGAGCTTCATTCGGCTGGCCAAGAAAATGGCCTATCAGTAATGAGAAATGGGTTCTACATTTTCAACACACATCAAACCGGCAATTAGTTTCAAATTTCTTTTTTTCATTGCGAGATTTTAAATTGCATTGATTTTTATGCGTGGACAATTTGTTGGATTTTATATTGATATACATTTATTTTTAAAATCACTTTGAATGTGACTCAAAATTTCAGGATTAAAAACAGTTCGGACCGCACCAAAATATGCAAAATTTCGTATAACTTTTTAACCGTGGCCACAACATGGGATGTAATGCTAACAAAAAGAATATGTGCTCCAAAAAAACCTTAAGAATTAGCAAATGGGTTGTAAATTATTAGAAATATAATGGCAGATGGGCTGTATGATGTTTTCCACATATTTGAGGCTTTCCTAAAAAAAGGTTGGCACACAAGCAGTGACTGTTGGATGTCCATCCAACAGCCGTCGTGCTTCTTCAATCTCTGCTCTTCCTGCTCCAGCCGCTCAAACAAGCGCAGGTGGGACTGCCTGCACCCTCCTCCCCACGACCGGTTGTGCTACCGCGCAGGCCTCACCGCCCCACCGTACTCCCATCACTGGCCTAGCCATCCCTCTACTCACCCACACCTGCTATTATTCTCCGGCGACGACAGACGAACCAGTAAACCCTCGTACAGTCATACTCCCCTCCGCGTGGGAAACAACTGCCGAGTCTTCCCTGCCTCCGTGTCGTTCCCTTCCTAGGCCTCGCCGTCGTCCACCGCCCTGGTGCTCTCGGCGTGGCCTGGTCAACGTGGTCAACGACCGACATGCATCTGAAGTGGACTGTACGTGGAGAGGCGGACAGCTGGGTCCATGGCCGCACACAAGAAAATGCCTCCTTATTACGCGCAAAATATTGATTCCTCCACCTGATATCTGGGACCCACCGAAAGGGCCTCTGTATTTCGTGAAAAAAATGTTACCGTCGCTGACAGCTTGGACCCACTAGCTATATCTTTGCACGCAAGGAAGTGCCTCCTTATTACGCACAAAAAATGAATACCCCCCTGCTAGCTGGGACCCAATATAGTGGCAGGCCGACTTGTGGGCCTACTAAGTTGACGGGGACGGAGGGCTTTGTCAACTTAGTCAATATGCACGTTCTAGCTCTACTGACCATACGATGTCCATCCAATGGCCGTAGTGCTTCTTCAACCTCTGGTCTTCTTGCTCCAGCTGCCCAAACCAGCGCCGGTCGTGCGTCGTGCTCCTGCCTCCCGTGGCCGGCTGCGATGCGGCGGAGGCCTCACCGGCCCCTACTACTCCCACCGTTGGCTAGGCCATCCCTCTACTCACCCACACACCATGTTATTCTGCAGCGAGGGCAGCCTCACACCGTAGCGAACTAGTGAACCCTCATACTCCTCTATGTGTGGGCATCCACTTCCGCGTCTTCCCTGGCTCCACGCCGTCCCCTTCCTAGGCCTCGCCGTCGTCCACCGCCCTGCTGCTCTTGGCGCAACGTGGTCAATGTGGTCAAGGAACGACTTCCATCGGACGTGGACTGTACGTGTAGAGGCTGACAGTTGGGTCCACGGCCGCAGCAAGGAAGTGCCTCCTTATTACGCACAAAATAAATATTCCTCTACCTGACAGAGGGGACCCACTGGACGGGCCACCGTATTTCGTGAAACAAACGTTCCCCCTTGACTGCTGGGACCCACCAGCTACATCTTCGCACGCAAGGAAGTGCATCCGAAAAAACGATTTGCCCCCCTGACTGCTGGGACCCACCAGCTACATCTTAGCACGCAAGGAAGTGCCTAACAGTCGGGACCCACCTGGTCGAACCGTACGTAGTGTTGTCATTCTGGTCGCGAACATGTACGTACATACTGGTCGATGTAGACGCACGCACGTGTCGTAGTAGAGGCGCGCACGTAGCATGTACACGTACGTACAGCGGCCAGGGTGCAAGAAAGTAAATACGGCCACATACGTACATACGGGCGGGGTCTCGAACGCCTACTCGCGCGTACGTACGGCCAGGGCTCGTGTACATGGCTGGGTCGAAACGGAGAAACAGCGTCATCGTCGTGTTCATGGGGAGCCAACCGGCTGGGTCGGAACGGAATGCATCGTCGTGTTCATCGGGGGGGCTTGGACGGAACAGCCGATGGAAACGAGGCCTGGCGTACCGCAAAACGGAGGAAACGGCCTTGTGTTCGACCGGCCACGTTCGAAATGGGATCATTTTCATCGGGAGGGGTCTGGCGTACCGCAAAACGGAGGAAACAGACCTCCTATGGTCGAAATGGGGGTCCTGTTGATTGGGAGGGGTGTGGCATACCACAAAACGGAGGAAACAGACTTTTGCTGGAGCTCTACGGCCAAAACAGGGGTCCTGTTCATCGGGAGGGATGTGGCGTACCGCAAAACGGGACTCCACGGGATACTGTTCATCTCCACCGTCGACCCTCTCCAGCCTCGACGGGATACTGTTCATCCACCGTTGACCTCCTCCAGCCTCCACCCGCGACAGTTCATCCACGGGCTCCTGTTCATCCAGCCTCCACCGTGCGCTACTCCACCGGATACTGTTCAACCAGCCCTCTCCACAGGCTCCTGTTCAACCACCCCTCCGCGGGCTACTGTTCATCCAGCCATCCACCGTCTAGTATTCATCCTACCCTCCACGGGGTGGTCCTGTTCATCCTGCCCTCCACGGGGTCCTGTTCATCCAGCCCCAACCGGCTTGATCGATCGGGGTCCTGTTCAGCCAGAGGCAACACCACGGGGTCCTGTTCATCCACCTCACCGGGAACTGCTCATCCAACCCCCTGCAACCCTCACTGTTCATCCAGAGGCAGCATCGATCGGCTTCAGTTAGTAGCAGTAGCGAAGGAATCGCTCGATCGGGTTCAGTTAACACCCATCGATCGATCGCTCGGGTTCAGTAACGCGTAGCCTGCAGTGCAATCGCTCGGGTTCAGTTAGAGCCCAACGCCTCTCTCGGGTTTAGTTAGAGCCCAACGGCTCGCACCCACGCGCGTGCATGTACGAGAGAAATGTGCATCGCTCGGCCCAGACCACCCACCGTAACTGGGAACACTCTGATATTTCCCTCGCCCTCGCTTCTACCATGGTTTTTTCCGTCATGGACGGCCCAAAGAATGTCATGCGGCTGCGTCTCCGGCCCACCCAGGACAAAAAGCCCATTTTCTGTCATGATTTTTTTGTCATAGAAGTAGGACCCCACCACATCTATGATGATACCGGGTTTTTTCACAATTATCGTCATAGAAGTGTCATAAGTATGACAGGAAAAAAATTCGTTCGGCCCAAAATGTCACGGATGTGTCTTTTTTTGTAGTGGTGTGAACTTCGGGATACATCATCATCTCCACGTGCCTCGGTTATCTCTTACCCAAGCCCTTTACTTATGCACTTTACTTTGTGATAGCCATATTGTTTCTAGTTGATACGTCTCCAACGTATCTATAATTTTTGATTGCTCCATGCTATATTATCTACTGTTTTGGGCAATATTGGGCTTTATTATCCACTTTTATATTATTTTTGGGACTAACCTATTAACCGGAGGCCCAGCCCAGATTTGATGTTTTATGCCTATTTCAGTGTTTTGTAGAAAAAGAATATCAGACGGACTCGAAACAGAACGAAATCAACTAGAGAAGGTATTTTTGGAACGAAAGCCACCCGATGGACTTGGACCCCAGGTCAAGGAAGGAACGAGGAAGCCACGAGGGTGGGGGGGCGCCCACCCCCCTAGGGCGCGCCCCCTGCCTCGTGGGGCCCTCGTGGCTCCCCTGACGTACTTCTTCCGCCTCTATAACTCCACGTAACCTAAAACTTCCAAAACAGAGATTAGATCGGGAGTTCCGCCGCGAGAAGCCTCCGTAGACACCAAATGTCAATCGGGGCCCTGTTTCGGCACCCTGTCGGAGGGGGGATCCCACACCGGTGGCCATTTTCATCATCCCGGCGTTCTCCATGATGAGGAGGGAGTAGTTCTCCCTCGGGGCTGAGGGTATGTACCAGTAGCTATGTGTTTGATCTCTCTCTCTCTCTCTCGTGTTCTTGAGACGATACGATCTTGATGTATCGCGAGCTTTGCTATTATAGTTGGATCTTATGTTTCTCCTCCCCCTCTTCTCTCTTGTAATGAATTGAGTTTCCTCTTTGAAGTAATCTTATCAGATTGAGTCTTTAAAGTTTTGAGAACACTTGATGTATGTCTTGGTGATCAACTTGCGGGTTTCGTGACATTGGGAACCTATGCATAGGGGTTGGCACACGTTTTCGTCGTGATTCTCCGGTAGGAACTTTGGGCAATCTTTGAGGTCCTTTGTGTTGGTTGAATAGATGAATCTGAGATTGTGTGATGCATATCGTATAATCATACCCACGGATACTTGAGGTGACATTGGAGTATCTAGGTGACATTAGGGTTTTGTTTGAATTGTATCTTAAGGTGTTATTCTAGTACGAACTCTAGGGCTGTTTGTGACACCTATAGGAATAGCCCAACGGATTGATTGGAAAGAATAACTTTGAGGTGGTTTCGTACCCTACCATAATCTCTTCGTTCGTTCTCCTCTATTAGTGACTTTGGAGTGACTCTTTGTTGCATGTTGAGGGATAGTTATGTGATCCAATTATGTTAGTATTGTTGAGGGAACTTACACTAGCGAAAGTATGAACCCTAGGCCTTGTTTCCTAGCATTGCAATACCGTTTATGCTCACTTTTATTATTCGTTACCTTGCTGTTTTTATTATTTCAGATTAAAAATACCTTTATCTACTATCCATGTACCACTTGTTTCACTATCTCTTCACCGAACTAGTGCACCTATACAATTTACCATTGTATTGGGTGTGTTGGGGACACAAGAGACTCTTTGTTATTTGGTTGCAGGGTTGCTTGAGAGAGACCATCTTCATCCTAGGCCTCCTACGGATTGATAAACCTTAGGTCATCCACTTGAGGGAAATTTGCTACTGTCCTACAAACCTCTGCACTTGGAGGCCTAACAACGTCTACAAGAAGAAGCTTGTGTACTAGACATCAAGCTCTTTTTGGCGCCGTTGCCGGGGAGGCAAGGAAAGCGACACTAACACACCCCGTCAACTAAGCTCTTTTCTGGCGCCGTTGCCGGGGAGGTTGGCGCTTGAAGGTATATCTTTAGATCTTGCAATCGAGTCTTTTAGTTTCTTGTTTTATCACTAGTTTAGTTTATAGAAGAAAATTACAAAAAAATGGAATTGAGTTTGTCTCATACGCTTCACCTTTTTAATATCTTCCGTGAGTATGATGGAAAGGATAATTGTGCTCAAGTGCTAGAAGAAGAAATCTATAAAATGTTTGGCACTAAATCTTTGAATGATGAGCATGATTGCAATGTTGTTACTACGAATTCTTTGAATATCCATGATACTAATGATGATTGCACTAGTTATGATGAAAATGTCTCCTATAAACATGCCAATTTTTGTGGAGTGCATTGGGTTTGTAAGTACACACCAAATAGGGAAGATAGATATTGCAAGAGGGATAAGTACTTAGAAACCAAATTGTTGCAAGAAGAGCTAGATGAATGTGCTGAAAAATTCAATATTTTTCGCGCTCCTTGTGAACTTTGCAATGAACATGGTCATTTAAATCTCCAATGCAAATTGTTTCATGACCGAATCATATCCAAAAATTGTGATAATTTGATTACCCTTGAGCATCATAAAGAGCTTAGTCTTCTTTTGGGGTATGAGGAAATGAAACGTATAACTGAGGGTATTCCAAAGTTTAATCTTGATAAAGTTCTTCATTTTGATCTAGAGAGTATTTATATGTATTGTGCGGTGAAATGTATTGAAAATCCTTATATTGCCAACTACATAAAGAAAAGAAAACAAATATAAGATGAAGAGAATACTAATGAAAGGGAAGAGACTTCCCAATATCCTCCTATTATTTCTTATGATGAATCAGGTAACGAAGAGGAGCCTCCTATTCAACCAATCTCATTAATAAGGAGCTCCAAAAAGAGGATTGAACCCACACATGATGTGGTGAAGAAGAAGAAAAGAAAAAGGAAGAGAGGTAAAAAGATATCTCCCCCAAATAATGCTGCTCCCATTACTATTGTGCCTCATGAAAATATAATTGTGGAAGATAATGATACTTCTTATGATCTTGAAAATCTTTTTGGCACTTGCTTGGAAGAATATGATAATTGCTATACTATTGGTGCTATCCATACTATTAATGATGAGAGTGATTATGCTTATGTTATGAAAAGGCCCAAGCTTGGGGAAGCTATGCTTGATGAGGATGACATATTTGAGAATATATTTGCTGCAATTAATGTTTGTACCAAGCTTGGGGATGCTACGGTTAATGAAGATGATATTTTTAGTATCCCAAGTTTTGATATGCAAATTTATAATGATAATGACATGCCTCCCACTTATGATAATTATTGTGATGATACTTATGCTATAAAAAGTAGTGATTATATTTATAAAACTTGTCATGATTATGATTACCCCTTCTCTGAACATTACTCTTTTAATGTGGAAACAATTTATAGTATTCAAGTTTCTTATGATACTCCCACTATTCCAAATGAGAAGAATTTTGCTTATGTAGAGAGTAATAAAATTTCTATGCTTGTAGATCATGAAAAGAATGCTTTGTGTGCTGGTTATATTGTTGAATTCATTCATGATGCTACTGAAAATTATTATGAGGGAGGAACATATGCTTGTAGGAATTGCAATAATATCAAGTTTCCACTCTATGTGCTTAAAACTTTGAAGTTATGCTTGTTTTACCTTCCTATGCAAGATGATTCCTGTTCCCACAAGTTGTTTGCTCACAAAATCCCTATGCATAGGAAGTGGGTTAGACTTAAATGTGCTAGTCATATTCTTCATGATGCTTCCTTTATGTTTCACTTTTTATCTTTTATGTGAGCATCATTGAAATCATCATGCCTAGCTAGGGGCTTTAAACGATAGCACTTGTTGGGAGGCAACCCAATTTTATTTTTGTTCCTTACTTTTTGTTCCTGTTTAGTAATAAATAATTCATCTAGCCTCTGTTTAGATGTGATTTTATGCCTTTAATTAGTGTTTGTGTCAAGTAGAACCTTTGGGAAGACTTGGGGAAAGTCTTGTTGATCATGCTGTAAAAAAAAGAAACTTTAGCGCTCACGAGAATTGCTTCCATTTTTATTTGGAGAGTGCTATTTAGTTAATTCTTTTTGAATATGATTAATATATAAATTCCTCAGGTACAGCAATTTATTTGAGAATTTTATGAGTTCCATAAGTATACGTTAGATCCAGATTACTACAGACTGTTCTGTTTTTGACAGATTCTGCTTTTCGTGTGTTGTTTGCTTATTTTGATGAATCTATGGCTAGTAAAATAGTTTATAAACCATAGAGAAGTTGGAATACAGTAGGTTTAACACCAATATAAATAAATAATGAGTTCATTACAGTACCTTGAAGTAGTGTTTTGTTTTCTTTCGCTAACGGAGCTTACGAGTTTTCTGTTAAGTTTTGTGTTGTGAAGTTTTCAAGTTTTGGGTAAGGATTCGATGGACTATGGAATAAGGAGTGGCAAGAGCCTAAGATTGGGGATACCCAAGGCACCCCAAGGTAACACAAGGACAACCAAGAGCCTAAGCTTGGGGATGCCCCGGAAGGCATCCCCTCTTTCGTCTTCGTTCATCGGTAACTTTACTTGGAGCTATATTTTTATTCACCACATGATATGTGTTTTGCTTGGAGCGTCATGTCATTTTATTTTCCCTTGCTTGCTGTTTGAATAAAATACCAAGATCTGAAATTCTTAAATGTTAGAGAGTCTTCATATGGTTGCATAATTATTCGACTACTCATTGATCTTCACTTATATCTTTCGGAGTAGTGTGTTATTGCTCTAGTGCTTCACTTATATATTTTAGAGCATGGTGGTAGTTTTATTTTGAACAAATAGATGAACTCTCATGATTCACTTAGATTATTTTGAGAATCTTAAATAGCATGGTAATTTGCTTAAAATCCTAATATGCTAGGTATTCAAGAATAATAAAATTCTCTTATGAGTGTGTTGAATACTAAGAGAAGTTTGATACTTGATGATTGTTTTGAGATATGGAGGTAATAATATCAAAGTCGTGCTAGTTGAGTAGTTGTGAAATTGAGAAATACTTGTGTTGAAGTTTGCAAGTCCCGTAGCATGCACGTATGGTAAACGTTATGTAACAAATTTGAAACATGAGGTGTTATTTGATTGTCCTCCTTATGAGTGGCGGTCGGGGACGAGCGATCATCTTTTCCTACCAATCTATCCCACTAGGAGCATGCGTGTAATGCCGAGGTTTTTGATGACTTGTAGATTTTTGCAATAAGTATATGAGTTCTTTATGACTAATGTTGAGTCCATGGATTATACGCACTCTCACCCTTCCATCCTTGCTAGCCTCTTTGGTACCGTGCATTGCCCTTTCTCACATTGAGAGTTGGTGCAAACTTCACCGGTGCATCTAAACCCCGTGATATTATACACTCTATCACACATAAACCTCCTTATATCTTCCTAAAAACAGCCACCATACCTACCTATTATGGCATTTCCATAGCCATTCCGAGATATATTGCCATGCAACTTTCCATCAATCCGTTCATCATGACACATTCATCATTGTCATATTGCTTCGCATGATCATGTAGTTGACATCGTATTTGTGGCAAAGCCACCATTCATAATTTTTCATACATGTCACACTTGATTCATCGCAATCCCGGTACATCGCCGGAGGCATTCATATAGAGTCATATTTTGTTCTAATATCGAGTTGTAATCATTGAGTTGTAAATAAATAGAAGTGTGATGATCATCATTAATAGAGCATTGTCCAAAAAAAGGGCCAAATAAATAAAAAAAGGGGCCAAATAAAAAAAAGAAAGGCCAAATAAAAAAAGAAAGGCAAAAAAAGGGACAATGCTACTATCCTTTTTCCACACTTGTGCTTCAAAGTAGCACCATGATCTTTATGATAGAGAGTCTCTTGTTTTGTCACTTTCATATACTAGTGGGAATTTTTCATTATAGAACTTGGCTTGTATATTCCAACAATGGGCCTCCTCAAGTGCCCTAGGTCTTCGTGAGCAAGCAAGTTGGATGCACACCCACTAGTTTCTTTTGTTGAGCTTTCATACATTTATAGCTCTAGTGCATCCGTTGCATGCCAATCCCTACTCCTTGCATTAACATCAATCGATGGGCATCTCCATAGCCCATTGATTAGCATCGTTGATGTGAGACTTTCTCCTTTTTGTCTTCTCCACATAACCCCCCTCATTATATTCTATTCCACCCATAGTGCTATATCCATGGCTCGCGCTCATGTATTGCGTGAAAGTTTATGAGTTTGAGATTACTAAAGTATGAAACAATTGCTTGGCTTGTCATCGGGGTTGTGCATGATGAGAGCATTCTTGTGTGACGAAAATGAAACATGACTAAACTATATGATTTTGTAGGGATGAACTTTCTTTGGCCATGTTATTTTGAGAAGACATAATTGCTTAGTTAGTATGCTTGAGGTATTATTATTTTTATGTCAATATGAACTTTTGTCTTCAATCTTTCGGATCTGAATATTCATATCACAAGTAAGAAGAATTACATTGAAATTATGCCAACTAGCATTCCACATCAAAAATTCTTTTTGTTATCATTTACCTACTCAAGGACGAGCAGGAATTAAGCTTGGGGATGCTTGATACGTCTCCAACGTATCTATAATTTTTGATTGCTCCATGCTATATTATCTACTGTTTTGGGCAATATTGGGCTTTATTATCCACTTTTATATTATGTTTTGGACTAACCTATTAACCGGAGGCCCAGCCCAGATTTGTTGTTTTATGCCTATTTTAGTGTTTTGAAGAAAAGGAATATCAGACGGACTCGAAACAGAACGAAATCAACTAGAGAAGTTATTTTTGGAACGAAAGCCACCCGATGGACTTGCACCCCATGTCAAGGAAGGAACGAGGAAGCCACGAGGGTGGGGGCACGCCCACCCCCCTAGGGCGCGCCCCCTGCCTCGTGGGGCCCTCGTGGCTCCCCTGACGTACTTCTTCCGCCTATATAACTCCACGTAACCTAAAACTTCCAGAACGGAGATTAGATCGGGAGTTCCACCGCCAGAAGCCTCCGTAGACACCAAAAGTTAATCGGGACCCTGTTCCGGCACCCTGCAGGAGGGGGGATCCCTCACAGGTGGCCATCTTCATCATCCCGGCACTCTCCATGATGAGGAGGGAGTAGTTCTCCCTCGGGGCTGAGGGTATGTACCAGTAGCTATGTGTTTGATCTCTCTCTCTCTCGTGTTCTTGAGATGATACGATCTTGATGTATCGCGAGCTTTGCTATTATAGTTGGATCTTATGTTTCTCCTCCCCCTCTTCTTTCTTGTAATGAATTGAGTTTCCCCTTTGAAGTAATCTTATCGGATTGAGTCTTTAAAGATTTGAGAACACTTGATGTATGTCTTGGTGATCAACTTGCGGGTTTCGTGACATTGGGAACCTATGCATAGGGGTTGGCACACGTTTTCGTCGTGATTCTCTGGTAGGAACTTTGGGCACTCTTTGAGGTCCTTTGTGTTGGTTGAATAGATGAATCTGAGATTGTGTGATGCATATCGTATAATCATACCCACGGATACTTGAGGTGACATTGGAGTATCTAGGTGACATTAGGGTTTTGATTGATTTGTATCTTAAGGTGTTATTCTAGTACGAACTCTAGGGCTGTTTGTGACACCTATAGGAATAGCCCAACGAATTGATTGGAAAGAATAACTTTGAGGTGGTTTCGTACACTACCTTAATCTCTTCGTTCGTTCTCCGCTATTAGTGACTTGGAGGGAATCTTTGTTGCATGTTGAGGGATAGTTATGTGATCCAATTATGTTAGTATTATTGAGGGAACTTACACTAGCGAAAGTATGAACCCTAGGCCTTGTTTCCTAGCATTGCAATACCGTTTACGCTCACTTTTATTATTCGTTACCTTGCTGTTTTTATTATTTCAGATTAAAAATACCTTTATCTACTATCCATATACCACTTGTTTCACTATCTCTTCGCCGAACTACTGCACCTATACAATTTACCATTGTATTGGGTGTGTTAGGGACACAGAGACTCTTTGTTATTTGGTTGCAGGGTTGCTTGAGAGAGACCATCTTCATCCTACGCCTCCTACGGATTGATAAACCTTAGGTCATCCACTTGAGGGAAATTTGCTACTGTCCTACAAACCTCTGCACTTGGAGGCCCAACAACGTCTACAAGAAGGAGGTTGTGTAGTAGACATCACTAGTCATATATCTTGCTATCACCTAGTTGTTTATATTGCTTAGCATAAGTTGTTGATGCACATAGGTCAGCCTAGTCATTTTAGGTTTTGTGCTTGACAAATTAACCGCTAGTTTTATTCCGCCTTTGTTCAAGCCTAAACTGTAATTATTTTAAAGCGCCTATGCACCCCCCTCTAGGCGACATCCACGGTTTTTCAATTTGTATGAGAGCCTCGTCTCTCTTTATTAGGCTTTACCGCCTAGAGAGTAAAGATGTCGACTAGGGGATTTGGATTCTCTGACACTCTTTGTTTGATGGCACAAATTTTGATGTTTGGGTAATTCGCATGCCTAACCTCTTTAGGGTCATGGACCCAAATTTGGAGCGAATTGTAGATATGGGTTTTTCTCCTCCAAAGGATCCCCAAAGATTATCTTTAGAGGATGAGAAAAACTCTTATCTCAATGCTCAAGCTTCTAATGTGATCTTTGATGCTTTGAGTAATGTAGTTATATTTCAACTCATGCCATTTCGGGATGCTCATGAGTTGTGGACAAAGCTTCAAGATAAATATGGTGTGTCCAAGATTTGTGGGGATGATTGTTCTCCCTCCACCTCCGGTCGTGTTGCCTTCTCAACTTCTTCTACTTCACCTATATGTGGATTGCCACAAGGTAATGCTATGGTGAGTAGTGTTGGTCATTGCAATGATGATAGTGTGCTTATCATTGGTGACTCTTCATCACTATCTTGTTGCAATGCTACATCTTTGGACTTTAGCACTTCGTGCACCTTACATGTTTCACATGCTTGTGTTGATCGTCCATGCATATCATGTATAAATTGCTTGACTAAATCTCATGATGATATGCTTGATATATCTTGTTTCCATGATAAAAATGCATGTATTTCCTCGAGTTGTTGTGCTAACAATGTAGAGGAAACACAACACTCCATTGAACAAGATGTGGTCTTGAATGGTGCTTCAAGGGATCCTACATCATCATCAATTGCTTTTTGCCTTATGGCTAAGGCTTCAAAGGTATCTCCTAATTTGAACCCCAACATGTCTCTTGATGATGATGTTGATAATGATAATGATGATAATGATGAAGAGAATGATAATGTTGCCTCCTTAAAAATTAAGGGGGAAATGATTTTTAAAGATCTTCATAAAAACAAAATTGCTCGTTCCAACTTCATGGAAATCATGTCCATTGCCATTGAGGGCAAGAAATATATTGAGGAGTAGGAATCTCATATCGAGGAGCATGAGGTCACCATTGATAAAATAGAAGGTCATGAGCGTGATTATGCTAACGAGATTGCGCACCTCTCTCAAGCTCTTGAACTTGAACAAACCACCAAGGAATCTCTTGAGGAGATTTTTGTTCCAGAATTACCTAGAGTGAAGGAATCTCATGATATAGCTCTTGTGGTGGTCAATGTTTTTGAAACTAAAAATGAGAAGCTTGAAGTTGCACATGCCAAACTCCTTGAGGACTTTGGGCACCTCGAAAATGGCTCAAGGGTCTTTAAGAGTGAACTCATCAAACTCACCGAGTCTCATGCACAACTTAAAGCTTCATATTGAAAAGATCTTGTAAAGTTGCCTTCTCCTCTTGCTATTATTTATGATGCTTGTGCTACTAACTCTATTACTTGTGAAACATCCATTTTGAAGGAGAATGTTGAGCTTTGGGCTCAACTTGAGTTGCTATCTAGCAATTATGGGAAATAGGAAGAAAGCCATGAAAAGCTCTCAAGCTCTCATGATGATCTTCTAGTATTCCATAATGTGCTAAAAATATCTCATGAGTCCATGATTTCTAAGGTAACATCTAGTGAGCCTCATGTGGATACTAGCACTACTTTTAGTCAAAATGCTATATTGCCTAATGCTAGTCCTCGTGATTCGTCCATGCATAACATTGGTACATCTTGTGATAAATTGCTTTCCTTGCCTTGTTGCTCTAATGATGAAGCTTATACTTCCTATAGTGCTTGTGTTGAGACTAACAATGTAGAGGAAATCAAAGAGCTCAAGTCCCAAGTCACTTCTTTGAAGAAAGACTTGGAAAAGTGTCATGAAGGGAAGGCCACACTCAACAATATCTTGAGTGTGCAAAATCCCCCAATGACAAAAGTGGACTTGGATTAAACTCCAATAAGAAGAAGAAGTCCAAGAGCAACACGAAGAAGGGCCAAAAACAAGTCAAGAATTCGGCCAAGATCATTTGCTTCAAGTGCAAAATTGAAGGGTATCATGTTAGATATTGCCTTTAAAGAAGAAGGCCATTAGTGACAAGCAACAAGGGAAGCGGCCACAAGTTCATTCTCATGCTCAACCTCAAGTTGAAGAAAGGCCTCTTCCCAAGAAAACTCAAGCTAATGCTTCTCAAGTTGAGAAATCAAGTGAGAAGAAAGTGAAGAGTAGACGTTCCTACCTATGTCGTGAGAAAGGTCATCTTGCTTGCTCGTGTACTAGTGGTAACTTATCCAACCCAATTATTATTGATGATATCTATTCTCTTGGGAATGATAAGGTTGGCAATGTGTTTGCCAAGTTTCTTGGTACTCAAAGTGGTTTCAAGCAAAGAACAATTTGGGTTGCCAAGCCTATTGTGACTAACCTCTTAGGACCCAATTTGGTTGGGCGCCAACAAACTCAAACTTGATCAATAGGTGTTGTTGGAGGGCATTGGAGACTTGGCTACATTATGAAGAATTAAGGGGACTTCATCATTCTTATTGTTTCAAGCCAAGTCAATTGGGTTATGAAGTTTCTATACTATATCCAATGTGCCACCTTCCGGTAACTTGTACTTAAATTGTTTACATTGAAAGTTACTTTCCCCTTTGCATGTTTTGGTTTTGTTCCTTGCATGTGTTTGTATATGTTGTGTCTCCAAATTGCTTATCTTGAGTAATCAAGTATGTGTATGTTGGCTTGCACTTCATGTACATGTGTGTCATTCGTTGAGACTTTGTGCATCTTGTTTGTATCTTAGTTGGCTCTTGTGAGAGATTAATGGAATATCCCATTGTGCGGGAGTGATGTGCTTTGTGCACCTCACAATCCTATAAATGTGTGTACATGAGTAATACCATCTAGTATTGATATTACAAGATTATCTAGTCGCTATGTGGTATGTCTTATCATGAGAAATTCAAATTCTAAATAGTCCATTAATTACCTCTTGTTGGATTCCCTTATTGCATCTTGTTAAGTTTTTATTAGTATCGCATTATGGGGGAGTAATATGCTATGTGCATATTACAATCCTGGAAAATGTGTTCATTTGAGATATTGTCACCAAGAATTGATATTGTAAATTATCTTGTTCCTAGGTGGCATGTTAGCTCTACAAGCTGCAATTTGCTTTTTGTATTTGGTGTGAAGATGATGATGGATATCATTGAAATCTACCACCAGGAATCATTTCCAAATACTTCTTGTCTCTTGACAATTGGTAATCATTTATGTGGTAGAAATTATTGATCATCTTTACATTGGCCATTGATTTTATTTGCCTTATCTCTTGCCAAGGATTGTGTCAACTCCTGCTGTCTTCCATACCACTTGTGGATCTTATTAATTTCCTGATATCGCCTAGTGTTTTCTAGATATAGTGAAATTGGTGATCCCACCTTGTGAATTCTGTATTCAAATGTAAATTCTCTATAATGCACTACTCTTGGGGGAGCTATCCTATTTTCTATGAAACTTTCATCCTGTGATCTTTATCAAGTGTGTGTTGGTGGAAGGCAAGCCGTTTATTTTTGGTACTTTGTGCCATCATGAAACTTAGTAGAGGGCTTGGTTTGTTTGGAACCATCCTCTCTTTTGGGAGTTCGATATCTCTCTTTTTGTGTGTTTCAATGGATATCTCATTCCTTGATGAATCTTTCAAGTGATATCCTCCAAGTGATGATTTATTCATTTGGTATATTTTCTTCATGTGGTATTTCTTTGTCAATTGGTATCGGTTCTTGAAAGTCTTGATCATGCATATTAACTTCATGTAGTTTCTTTGGCATGTTTTCTTTTTTTGACCCAATATATAAGGGAAACTCCACCAAGTCTCTAATTGGCTAAGTTGTGCATGAAATTCTATTTCATATCTATATGCACATATTTATGTGGAGTTTGTCATATGTATTGTTGGTTTGCTAACTCTTTGGTCCCAATGAGTTTGGGTACCATTTTGTTTGTGGTGTTGTTCTAGGAACAGCTAGAGATGCATTGGATGCTCGGCTCATTCAAAAGGAAGGTGGTGTCACCATGTGCTTATTGGAGTCAAGTTGGGACGTTCAATGAACTACTACCGTTTACATTCAATTGGTATCTACTACATCCTTCCAATGCTATCTCGGTAACAAGTATCTACTCATGCATACATTTCTTACATACAACCTTGTGTAGGCTGCATCATGGCATGAATTTCTTGATTAGTTCTTGTGATACTTTTTCCCCTTATCAAAGCATATCAGCAATGATCTCATGTTGCTAGTTGTGATGTCCTTGATGGTTGTGTGGTAGGAACTCATTTATATACAATAAGACCATATCTAGCCATGTGCTATGATATCAAGCAAATATCTTATTGGTATATTTATGCCTTCCTTTCGGATATCTCCTTCCTTCGTGTTGTAACTATTTCGGGTGTACATCCTTCTTTGTAGATAGATATCATCATGATTTTCATCAACCTAGAATCTTATACACTTGAGAGAAGTTACATCTTTAGTGGATATCCTTATTCTTTCACGTCCACCTTTCTTTCCTTTTGTATTTCCTAGGTGGCTTCGTGAAAGGATTTGTCTTGAGTGCGGATCTTATCTTATTGCATCTTGATGCACTCATGTGTGGTGAAGATTTTCGTTTTTTTCTTTTCTCTCTTGCTTGTCTTGATGAGGCTTTTGCCATTTTGATTAGTATCCCTCCTCATGACAAAGATACCTTTTTCCTTCTTCACCTTGGGTTGTCACAAGCATTGGTTTTTCATTTTTCATTTTGAGTGCGCTTATGAACCCCTTTGGTTGGTGTGTGTGGGAAGTACATGTCTTGCACCGTGTATCTCACTTATTCAAGACTATGTTGATGCTTCATTCTCATCCTTATATTAGTCTTCTCAAGTGCTTTGGCATGACTCACACACATATTTTGGTTGAGCCTTTTTCTAAGTTGCCTCTTTTACATGTTGCTCAACCATTCTTTTGTTGCTTGTGCTAGGCTTTGTTTCCTACATGCTCACTTGCCCTAGTTGTGAGGTTCTATTGATTTGGGGGGTGATGATCCTATTTTGTGCACATTGTATCCATTTACAAAAATTCTTATTTGTGCACAAATCATGGGGAGCTTCCCTAGTTTCTTTAGAACACTCCCTTGTGTGTATCATAATATCTTTTCTTCATTTGGCTCGTAGGATCATTGGTCTAGTCGGTTCAATTGATATCCTTTGATTGGTTGCTTCAATTGATATCTTTTGATTGCTTGATTGTGTGTGTGTCTCTTTGGTATGTCTCCGTGGCATGTCATTCTTTAGCAATCTTTGTGCCTCGATATAGTTTGTCTTCCTCCAAGTATTTACCTTTGGATTTGTGTATTGCATTCCACTCTCTTGTTGAGAAATACACAACTTTTGGAGGAATGCTTTTTATATTGGCCTTCTAAGTTTTTCGCCCATTTTGGTAATCGATGCCAATGGGGGAGAAGTTTCAGAGAGTTTTGTGGAGAAGTTTTTAGAGTTTCTTCTTGCTTTGGTTTTGTCCCTAAGCATTTGCATCTCATACTCATGCATCATTGGTTGTTGCATTGCATGGTGATGCATAATTCCTTATATAAACTCTCTTGAAAGTGATTGTCTTCAATTACCAAAACGGGGGAGATTGAAAGGACATTCGGTTCCCCCATGTGTGGTTTTGGTAATTGATGACATTCTCTATGGACTAATGGTTGCATTGAGTTATATTTGAAGGTTTTGTCCATAGGCATTTCTTGAAGTCCATGTGTTGGTTTGAAGGAGTTTATGTGTTGACCAAGGTGATATTAAGGAATTATCCAAAGATTGGTCATGTGAGTATTGAGCTTATTGCAAGCATGTCTTGAAGAAGAAGATTGTGTGATCATTCATGTTTACCTTCAAGACATCATCCAAATGAATAGAGTTGGAAAGAGTCAAGGTGGATCAAGACTAAGTACAGAGAGTGATTCAAGTTGATCATCACACAAAGCGTAGAATATACACCGAGTGGGATCAAGTGATGTCACAGTTTGGTAAGCATTGTCCATTGCGCTTTGTGTACTAACCATGGTCTTTGTGAGAGTTCTATGTGGGGTTAGGTTTGCTTCCATGGGCTTGCGTCAAGAGGAGGATCACATACAACCCATGGAGGATGACATCAAATCAAGGTTGTGCTGTGCAAGTTCAAGTGGAGCATCACGAAGAAATCATGCTTGTAGCTTGCCGTCCATTATGGTGACAATGGACTTGTGAAGGTGTGACGAAGAGTAACTCACCCATAGTGGAGTATGGGGGAGCAATCAACTAGCCTTCATCGAGCCAACACAATCACGAAAGGTGGTCCACCTTGAGGGACTCAAGATCATCATCATCTAGCTCAAGTGGACTTCGTGCAAGACAAAGGTTTGCTGGTTCTCTATTTTATCGATCTCATGGTGGTAGTTTGGAGACCGGGTTATAGGATCGATTGGCATACTATCAAGGGGGCTCTCAAGTGAGTAGCTTGATCATATCGTTCTTAGAGAGCTCAAACCATTTCATGCTTGCATCATCTTTCTTGGTTCTTGTTTGGTTTTCTCCTTGTGAGATTTGGAGCATATGGTCATCTTCTCGACAAGCTCGAGTTCATCAAAAACGTAGTTCACATGCTTCTTCTATTGCGTTTTTGGTGTTGGAGGTTTTACCGGTCTTATTTGAGGAAGGGTTCTCACCATTTTCTTATGGGCTTTTCTAATTTCCTTCTTATTGTTATTTATATCAAGATTGTGTTAGCCCTTGTCACTAGCTTTCCAACAAACTTGGTTTCGTTGAATTCGGAGTCCGTTTGCAGAAGTCGTGTCACTTTTGGTGTCCTTAAAAAGCCTGCAGCGGTACTACCTGTAGCGACCTGACCTCAGACGGTCAAGTCTATGTGCTTAAGTGTCATCCCTGGATCGGTATTGCTGACACACACAGTACTCGAGGTTTTATAACAGAGTTCAATCAGACACTTATTACATCCAATGTCTCAAAAGAAAACTTATTACAATAATATGGTTGAAGGCCATCTAAATAAGATAACAGCGGAAGCTTCGAAGGTAGAAGAGTCCATCCAACTCCACGGCAAAACTGAGTGCATGACAACGACCTAGCGCACCTTACTCTTCGTTTGAAAATTCTACAACATAATACGTTGCAGCATGTGTAGGTCAGCACATGGAATATGCTGGCAAAACAACACTATAGAGCAATGAACAAATAACAGCTATAACTACATGCATATATGGCTGGTGGAGGCTCTATGGTTATCATTTGCAGAAAGCTAGTTTTTCCCAACAACAAAGGAATATATTTTATTTAGCTACAAAGTTTGTTGATAATATTGAGAATGGTAACCCCATCTCAATCCCAAATTAAAAGTTAATAACCCGGCAAAATTAATTAAGTAAAGTGATGAGATCAACATAATAATTCAAGCACCACATACTCAAGATGTCCATAACCAAGGACACGGCTATCCATGATTAGTTTATACACTCTACAGAGGTTTGCGCACTTTTCCCCAAAAGACTCGATCTCCTCCGTTGGATTTCTCGCACTACATGATGTTTGAGAAATGGATGACCGAGACACAGTCTTTTAGAAGCGCTAGCTCGTTACGACGGGTAGACAGTACCACCTACATCCCCTACATCTGCTAGTCTACCACTGTAAGAGGTCACACAACATACTCAACTATGCCAGAGCCCATAATGGCTTGTGGCTGCACACGGAAGTTTCCAGCATGAATAACACAATGATCCCTTTGAGCTTGGGATCTCCTTGGACAACACTGGATTCCCTAGGTGCCCACAAAGCAATCCACCCAGATGTGTATTAAAGTAGCCACCTTAAGTTAAACCTTAGTTAACAATAATCTCTCACATCTTTCATGGATTCTCTCAAACCAAACCACGTCCACGAGCATAGCATGACAGTATAAGCATACGTAGTAAGTACCCAGGGTTTGATATAAGACAATAGGTTCTACCTCATCAACTACTTCCCAATACCCACATGTTATCAAAACCTACTCCTGCAATTGTTTGAGGGTTGAAACTAATGCATAAAAAATGGGTAATAAAGGAGTATGATCAAAGTGTTACTTGCCTTGCTGACGATCTGAAAACCCTAGTGACTCGTAGTAGCAAGCCTCGCACTTCGGAAACTCTATCGTGAGCAAACAATAGCATACATAAGCACTCAAGCATAAGATTCAAGTGTAAAACTCAAGAGAAAATATCTAAACTGAAAGTTCAACTAAAGAGCTTCGATCTGCAAAAAGAATCAATCGAATCAAAGCTACGGAACTCAAACTACGATCAAAATAAGTTTGAATTCAAATCTGCTTGAAACCAAATTTTAAATTGTCAAAACCATGTTCAAGTTGATTATCTGGAAAGAGGGAAACAAGACGAAGATTTTGGCATTTGTTTCACTGGATTTGGACAAACGAGTAAAAAGTAGCGAGGGTTTGAAGTTCAGGGACTAATCTATGATAAAAGTACTCGCGGATAGGTCCTTGGCCGAAAATAAACAGAAAAAGAAAAATCTATAGGACGAACGTCCGCTAACAAAACTAAACGAACAAATTTGTTCGGTAAAAGAAACTAAGCGATGAACATTCGTTAATTAACAAACTAAATTAAAAACCGATCTAACCTAATAAACCGAAAAAACCCGGCGGCGGTTCATTTTATACCGGTCTTCAAAAAAACCGGCGAAGAGATCCGCTCGACGGCGGCATCGGGCGAGGCGGATCTGGCAGCGGCAGTAGGCGGCAGCGGCGGCGACTTGCGTGGCGGCGGCGGCGTGGCTCGGGCTTTGGGCGGGCTGTGGCAGCGGAGGTGGTGATGAGGGGGAGGGGTGGCGACGGGGTGGCAATATAAAGAGGGGGCGACTCGGCTTGGGGAGGGGGTCGCGGGAGGTGGGGTCCTCCCTGGACTCGGCGGCGGCGCGTGTACGCCGGCCGGACTCCGCCCGGAGTCGGTCGGGACGAGGCGGTGGTGCGATGGGCTTTGGCCCGGCTCGGCTGGGCCTTCGGCCCAGTCGGGCGAAGAAGACTTTTTTTATAAATAAATTTCGCCCGAAAGAAAAATCCTAATAAAATATTTTTAAAAATCTAAAAATACCGGAAACAGTTTTCACCGTCCAAACCTAATATTTACGACAAGATGAACATTTTTCTGACCTAAAATGCATTTTTTTTCTAATTCAATTAAAATAGCAAATAAAATAAAAATAAAATAATAATTTGATTTTAAAATTTCTTCTCCAAAATTCCTCTCTTATTAAAGAAGTCATTTTATCTCCTCTCATTTATTTTTGTTATTGGAAATAATTGGAGAGAAAAATATTAAAATCAAATTGATCCTCTTTTCAAATTTGAAAAAATTCAAATAAGAAAATTTGTGAAATCTCCAACTCTCTCTAGGATCACAACCAAAATGCAAATAAAATATGATATGCATATGATGACCTATGTATAACATCCAAATTGAAAATTGGGATGTTACAAACCTACCCGCCTTAAGATGAATCTCGTCCTCGAGATTTGGGTTGGCTAGAAAATAGGTGTGGGTGGTCTTTCCATAGGTATTCCTCTCGCTCCTAGGTGGCTTCTTCCTCGGTATGGTGGCTCCACTGAACTTTACAAAACTTGATAACCTTGTTGCGTGTAACTCGGCTGGCAAACTCGAGAATCTTGACGGGGTTTCTCCTCGTAGGTTAGGTCACTCTCCAACTGAATTGCTTCCAGGGGCACTGTATCTCTGAGAGGAATATCGACCATCTCAGCATGGAACTTCTTTAACTGGGAAACGTGAAACACATCATGAACTCCTGACAATTCTTCTGGTAACTTAAGCTTGTAGGCCACCTCTCCCATACGTTCCAAAACACGGTATGGTCCTACTAACTTTCCCTTAACTCCAAATTGTTTAACTCCTCGAAGTGGTGACACTCGAAGGTATGCTCTGTCTCCAATTTCATAGACCACCTCCTTGCGTTTAGTATCGGCATAACTCTTCTGCCTGGACTGAGCTGCCTTCAGTCTAACATGGATCAACTTAACCTTCTCTTCAGACTCCTTAATTAAATCTGGTCCAAACAATTGACGGTCTCCGACTTCATCCCACATCAACGGTGTCCTGCACCTTCTTCCATACAAAGCTTCGAAAGGGGCCATCTTCAAACTATCCTAGTAACTGTTATTGTTTGAGAACTGTACGTAAGGCAAATTATCATCCCAACAGGATCCATAATCTAGCGCACAAGCTCTCAACATGCCCTCCAGAATCTGATTGACTCTCTCGGTCTGTCCATCTGTCTGTGGATGAAAGGTTGTACTGAATTCTAGCCTGGTACCCAAAGTCTGGTGCAACAGATTCCAAAACTTTGGGGTAAATTTTGTTCCTCTATCTGATACGATGGTCCTCGGAACTCCATGCTGACATACGATTCTGGTCATATATATCTTGGCCAACTTCGCGCTTGTATAAGTGGTTTTCATGGGGATAAAATGAGCCACTTTGGTCAAGCGGTCTACTACTACCCAGATAGAATCATATCCTGATCGTGTCCTGGGTAATCCGGTGATGAAATCCATGCCAAGCTTGTCCCACTTCCATTCGGGTATCGGCATAGGCTGAAGTAATCCTGCTGGCTTCTGGTGTTCTGCCTTCACTCTCTGACATACATCACATACTGCTACATGCTCGGCAATATCCTTCTTCATACCTGTCCACCAGAAACATTCCTTCAAAACCAAATACATCTTGGTGTTTTCGGGGTGAATCGAGTATGGCGAGTCATGAGCTTCCTGAAGTATAAACTTCCTGATCTCTGCATTATTGGGCACATATACCCGATCCTCAAACCATAAAGTTTCATGCTCATCCTCACGAAAACCCTTGGCTTTTCCTTTGCCCATCTTGGAACTATCTCCAAACTAAGTTCCTTGAGATCGTCGACTAACTCCTGCGGTAATCCTCCGCTTACGAGGGTATTGACATAACTCTTGCGACTCAAACTGTCTGCTACGACATTGGCCTTTCCTGGATGATAATGTAGCTTCATATCATAATCCTTTATGAGCTCCAACCATCTCCTCTGGCTGAGATTTAACCCCTTCTGCGTGAAGATATACTTAAAACTCTTGTCATCCATGTATACATCACAACGGTTTCCAATAAGAAAGTGTCTCCGGGTCTTGAGCGCATGCACCACGGCTGCTAGCTCTAAATCATGCGCGGCATAATTCAACTCGTGAGGTCGAAGCTGACGTGAGGCATATGAAACAAGTCTTCCGTCCTGCATAAGTAGACCTCCAAGTCCCAAGCAAGAAGCGTCGCAATACACTTGGAAATCCTTACGTATATCCAGAAGAATCAACACTGGGGCTGTAACTAAACGTTTCTTCAACTCCTGAAAACTGGCCTCACATTCCTCGGTCCATTTGAACTTGGTGTCCTTTTTCAACAACTCTATCATAGGTTTCGCAATCTTGAAAAAAATCTCAATGAATCTCATATAATATCCCGCGAGTCCCAGAAAACTGTGGATCTCTCCAATTGAGGTGGGTGCCAACCACTCAGTGACAGACTGTACCTTGGTTGGGTCTACTGCTATACCTTCTCCATATATAAAATGTCCAAGAAATCCAACTTCCTTTAAGAAAAACTCACATTTGCTAAACTTGGCATAAAGCTGATGTTCCCTGAGCTTCTTGAGAACTAGTCACAAATGTTCCTTGTGTTCCTCTTCATTCTTCGAGTACACCAAAATATCATCAATGAACACCACAACAAACTTATTCAAAAATTCCATGAACACCTTATTCATCATACTCATAAAATAGGCAGGGGCGTTAGTCAATCCAAAAGACATGACCGTGTACTCATATAGCCCATACCTTGTGGTAAAAGCTATCTTAGGTATATCCTGTTCTCGGATCTTCAACTGGTGGTATCCTGATCGAAGATCGATCTTGGAGAATACTTTAGCTCCCTGCAACTCGTCAAACAGATCATTGGTCATCGGTAGTGGGTACTTGTTCTTGATCGTCACTTCATTCAATGCCCGATAATCAACAACCATTCTCAAAGATCCATCCTTCTTCTCAACTAAGAGCACTGGTGCTCCCCACGGTGATGAACTTGGTTAGATATAACCTTCCTCTAGTAACTCCTTAATATGCTTCTTGATTTCCTCCAGATCATTTGCGGGCATCCGATACGGTCTCTTCGATACTGGTCTGGTGCCTGGCAACAGCTCTATTAAAAACTTTATGTCTCGATCTAGCGGCATGCCTGGTAGTTCCTCTGGAAATACATCCGGGTAATCCTTCACCACAGGCACTTCTTCCTGAACAACTCCCGAGAGGGAATTCACTTGGGTCCTCCTTGGCGCATGCCTAGATGCATACTTGATCCTCTTTCCCTCAGGGGTGGTGAGTAAAATTGACTTACTAGCACAGTCGATGTTTCCTCCGTACTTCGATAGCCAATACATGCCTAGTATTATATCCAATCCTTGTGACTCCAAAATTATTAGGTCTGAGGGGAAAACATGGCTACCAATGGTTAATGGTAACCGATCACACAATCGACTAGCCATATACTCTGCTCCTGGCGAGCTTACTACCATGGGTGACCTAAGGGCTAAGGTTGGCAAATTATACTTGTCCACAAATCCCCTTGATATGTATTAATGCGATGCACCAGTGTCAAAAAGAACGAGAGCGGTAAATGACCTAATCAAAAACTTACCAATCACTGTGTCAGGCTGATCTTCAACTTCCTCCATGTTGATGTGGTTCACCTAACCTCTGGTGAAGGGATTGGGCTTCTTCCCAAAGTTTCCATTGCCATTCTTCAACTCTAAACAATCATTGGCGTAGTGTCCAGTCTTCCTGCACTTGTAACAGGTGACATGACTCAGGTCCTTCCTAGCGGGGGTTGCTGGGTTGGAACGGTTCTAGCTGCTGCTTTCCTCCTTTCCCATTACCATTCTTAGGACCACTATGGTTATGTGAGCTTCCTCCATTATGAGTGTGGCCTCCATGGTTATTATGGGTATGTCCTCCCGAGTTAGGGGTAAAGTGAGGCTTCTGCTGAGCTCCAGAATTATACTTTCCCTGTCCATACTTCCTTTTGCGGCTCTCTATCTGTTGCTGCTAGCCTTCTATCATAAGAGCCCTGTCTACCAACTCTTGGTAGTTAGGAAATATTGCCACCATCAACTTCATACTCAGCTCATCATTCAGCCCTTCCATAAACTTCTCCTGCTTTGCGGCATCTGTGGCCACATCATCTGGGGCATAACGAGCTAACTTACTGAACTCATCCACGTACTGTGCCACAGTACGATTTCCCTGGCGTAAGTTGCGAAACTCACGCTTCTTCATACTCATTGCTCCAGTTGAGACATGTGATGTGCGGAAAGCTTGCTGAAACTGATCCCAAGTGACATTTGCTATGGGTAAAGTGACTGTGTAATTCTCCCACCATGAGGCTGTGGGTCCATCCAATTGATGTGCGGCAAAGCGTGCCTTCTCAGCATCTATGCAACCTGCGGTGTTCATCTCCCTTCCAATCCTGCGGAGCCAGTCATCAGCAATAATCGGCTCGGTGCTACTAGAAAACACTGGCAGATTCAACCTCAGAAAACGGGCTAAGTTGTCCACTGGAGGTGGTGGCGGTGGGTTGTTGTTGTTGTTGTTGTTGTTGCCTTGGTTCTGGACTAGCAACTGCATCAAGGCATTCTGCTATTGGATCAACTGAGTGAGCTCCGGCGGGATCAGAGTCGGTATCATCGATGAGGATGTAGTCTTCGGGGTGGTTGTCCTCCTCAGGTGCGGGATCTCCCATGAATATTCCTAGCTTCTTCTTTAGGTCTTCATTCTTCTCTAATAGTACTGCAATTTCCTCCTCATATCCATTGCGTGTAGACTTGAGTTCCTCTTCTAGTTCCATGTTCCTGGCCATCACTTTCTTCATGTCTATCATGCTGGAGCACATCTGGTTCTCCTGGCGATGAATGTATTGGTTTAACTCCTGGGTGTAGGCTGCAATGGATTTATCCCTCCTGGTGCAAATCATCTCCCATTGCTCATCTCGGCGTCCACATATCTGGTAGATGGTGTCCTTAAGATCATTGTGATATACCTCGCCGAGGCGTCCCATGGCGATGTGGGTTGTCATGCTCTTTCCTAGACTCTAGGTTGGTGCATCAAAGCAAAACTCTATGGGCTCAGTAACTGGTGTGAATGTCCTTCCTGGAACATGAACTCGAATCATCCAACGCTCCTCTTCTGGTAAATTGGTGATGTAGGTCCCGGTGAATCTTGGTATTCCGATGTTCAGGTACCTACTGGCTTCCTTCAAGTGTTGTCCAAAAGGTGTGTCTTCATCCGGTTGAGAAAACTTGTTCCTTAGGTCTGCCATCTATAAAGTAGAAAAGAGAGAAGAGTCAGAAATGAGTAGAGAAGAGTGTCCTATGGCTTATCTTAGTGGTCGCGTCCTACAGTCAGTGTGTGCTCTGATACCATCTTGTAGCGACCCGACCTCAGACGGTCAAGTCTCTGTGCTTAAGTGGCATCCCTGAATCGATATTGCTGACCCACACAGTACTCGAGGTTTTATAACAGAGTTCAATCACACACTTATTACATCAAATGTCTCAAAAGAGAACTTATTACAATAATATGGCTGAAGGCCATCTAAGTAAGATAACAGCGGAAGCTTCGAAGGCAGAAGGTTCCATCCAACTCCACAGGAAAACTGAGTGCATGACAATGACCTAGCGCACCTTAATCTTCGTCTGAAAATTCTGCAACATAATACGTTGCAGCCTGTGTAGCTCAGCACATGGAATACGCTGGCAAGACAACACTGTAGAGCAATGAGCAAATAACAGCTATAACTACATTCATATATGGCTGGTGGAGGCTCTATGGTTATCATTTTGCAGAAAGCTAGTTTTTCCCTACAGCAAAGGAATATATTTTATTTAGCTACAAAGTTTGTTGATAATATTGAGAATGGTAACCCCATCTCAATCCCAAATTAAAATTTAATAACCCGACAAAATTAATTAGGTAAAGTGATGAGATCAACATAATAATTCAAGCACCAGATACTCAATATGTCCATAACTGGGGACACGGCAAACCATGATTAGTTTGTACACTCTGTTGAAGTTTGCGCACTTTTCCCCATAAGACTCGATCTCGTCCGTTGGATTTCTCACACTACATGTTGTTTGAGAAACGGATGACCGAGACGCGGTCTTTCAGAAGCGCTAGCTCGTTACGACGGGTAGACAGTACCACCTACATCCCCTACATCTGTTAGTCTACCACTGTAAGAGGTCACACAACATACTCAACTATGCCAGAGCCCATAATGGCTTGTGGTTGCACACGGAAGTTTCCAGCATGAATAACACAATGATCCCTTTGAGCCTGGGATCTCCTTGGACAACACTGGATTCCCTAGGTGCCCACAAACCAATCCACCCAGATGTGTATTAAAGTAGCCACCTTAAGTTAAACCTTAGTTAACAATAATCTCTCACATCTTTCATGAATTCTCTCAAACCAAACCACGTCCACGAGCATAGCATAACAGTATAAGCATACGTAGTAAGTACCCAGGGTTTGATATAAGACAATAGGTTCTACCTCATCAGCTACTTCCCAATACCCATGTGTTATCAAAACCTACTCATGAAATTGTTTGAGGGTTGAAATTAATGCATAAAAACTTGGTAATAAAGGAGTATGATCAAAGTGTTACTTGCCTTGCCGACGATCTGAAAACCCTAGTGACTCGTAGTAGCAAGCCTCGCACTCCGACAACTCTATCATGAACAAACAATAGCATAAATAAGCACTCAAGCATAAGATGCAAGGGTAAAACTCAAGAGAAAAGGTCAAAACTGAAAGTTCAACTGAAGAGCTTCGATTTGCAAAAAGAATCAATCGAATCGGCGCTATGAAACTCAAACTACAATCAAAAGAAGTTCGAATTGAAATCTGCTTGAAACCAAATTTTAAATTATCAAAACCATGTTCAAGTTGATTATCTGGAAAGAGGGAAACAAGACGAAAATTTTGGCGTTGGTTTCACTGAATTTGGACAAACGAATAAAAAGTAGCGAGGGTTTGAAGTTCAGGGACTAATCTGTGATAAAAGTACTCGCGGATAGGTCCCTGGCTGAAAATAAACAGAAAAAGAAAAATCTATCAGATGAACGTCCGCTAACAGAACTAAACAAATGAATTCATTCGTTAAAAGAAACTAACCAATGAACATTTGTTAATTAACGAACTAAATTAAAAACTGATCTAACCTAATAAACCAAAAAACGGCGACTATTCGGTTTATACCGGTCTTCAAAAAAAAACGGCGCTGAGATCCACTCGACGGCGGCGGCAGCAGTAGCGTGCGGCGGCTCCGGCAGCGGCAGCAGGCGGTATCGGCACTAGCGGGCGACGGCGGCGCTAGCGGGCGACGGCGGCAGCGGTGACTTGCGCGACGGCGGCGATAGCGGTGGCGGCACGGCTCGGGCTTGGGGCAGGCTGCGGCGGCGGCGGTGGCGATGAGGGGGAGGGGCGGTGGCGGGGTGGCTATATAAAGAAGGGGGCAACTCGTCTTGGGGAGGGGGTCGTGGGAGGTGGAGTCCTCCTCGGACTCGGCAACGGCGCGCGTACGCCGGCCGTACTCCGCTCGGAGTCGGTCGGGGCGAGGCGGTGGTGCGATGGGCTTTGGACCGGCTCGGCTCGGCCTTCGGCCTAGTCAGGCGAAGAAGAATTTTTTTTATAAATAAATTTCGCCCGAAAGAAAAATCCTAATAAAATATAAAAAATTCTAAAAATACCAGAAACAATTTTCACCATCCAAACCTAATATTTAGAACAAGATGAACAGTTTTTTGGCCTAAAATGCATATTTTTTCTAATTCAATTAAAATAACAAATGAAATACAAATAAAATAATAATTTTATTTTAAAATTTCTTCTCCAATATTCCTCTCTTATTGAAGAAGTCATTTTATCTTCTCTCATTTATTTTTGTTAATGGAAATACTTGGAGTGAAAAATATTAAAGTCAAATTGATCCTCTTTTCAAATTTGTACGGGTTTAGTGACCGCCCTCAAGGGTCCCTTAGTGGAATCACGGCATCTTGCATTGTGCGAGGGCGTGAGCCGATTACGGTGTCCCTAGTGGCATCTTGGGGTTCATTGTTCCTTCACACCGCTCCAAACAGAGATTAGTATCCACAAGGATGTGAACTTCATGATACATCATCGTCTACACGTGCCTCGGTTATCTCTTACTCGAGCCCTTTACTTATGCACTTTACTTTGTGATAGCCATATTATTTCTAGTCATATATCTTGCTATCACCTAGTTGTTTATCTTGCTTAGCATAAGTTGTTAGTGCACATAGGTGAGCCTAGTCATTTTAGGTTTTGTGCTTGACAAATTAACCGCTAGTTTTATTCCGCATTTGTTTAGGCCTAAACCATAATTATTTTAAAGCGCCTATTCATCCCCTGTAAGTGCCTCTAGTGCCACCCCTAGTTGGTTTTGGAGTATTAACGACAAACCTAGTTGAGGGACTAATGTGTTTGTGAGAAGTGCAGGATAACCCAGGTAGAAGTCCCTCATTGATTCGGTTTTACTACCAGAGATGACCCCTAAAAATGTACGAAGACATTGAAGTCAATGGTGGTATATGAAGATATTCACATTGAAGACTATGACAAGAGAAGACACCGCATGAAGCCTATGGAACTCGAAGACTTAGATCTTTCGTAGTTCTTTTTCTTTTGTGTTGAGTCATAGGAACCACCGTACTGTTAAGTGGGGTCCAGGAGAACCAGTCAGAATGACTGAAGTGATGCCTAAACCAAAAACCTATGTCTTCGAGTGAAGACAATGAGAGCAAATCTTGTCCGGAGCCGGACAAGTCAGCTTTGCTTGTAGCTCAAGTAAAGTTGCCATGTGAGTTTAAAATCTGACCGTTGGGACACGTGTCAGTTCCTTAGTGACCCAGGGTCATTTCGGACAAATCAGGTCGGGTTGCCAAGTGGCTATAAATATCCCACCCCCTACAACCATAAACGGTTGGCTGCTCTGATTGAGAATACGGCTTTTGTCGTTTGAGAGCAACCCACCTCGAAGCCTTTGAGAGAGAGAATTCCTTGCGAGGATAAAGCCCTAACCACTAGAGCCAGAGAGAATTGGGCATCACTTAAGTGTTCTTGTCTGTGTGATCTGAAGACTTATTACACTTGAGGACTGTGCATCCTCCAGACGGTTAGGCGTCGCGTTCAGAGCATCCAAGAGACATTGTGGATTGCCAGTGAACGAAGTCTGTGAAGGTTTGGGAGTCTACCTTGAAGACTTACTAGAGTGATTGGGCGAGGACTATGTGACCTTAGCTCAAGGAGAATACGGTGAGGACTTGGTGTCCTGAGCTGCGTGTTCAGGACTGGGTGTCCGGGACTGTGTGTCCTAAGGTTTAAATACCTAGCCGCTCCAACCAAACATACAGTTGTCACAGCAACTGGAACTGGTCCAACACATCATTGTCTTCAATGAGTCACTGGTTTCATCTTCACTTCCTTTTACTTACTGATCACTCATTGTGAAGTCATTGCATGTCTGTTCTATCTTTTGTCTTCACAACGTGAGTGTATGATCTGTTTGGCTTCATAATATCTTCCTACCTGATCCTTATTACACTACAACTATTTGTCACTGTGCTTTCACTCTGTTGATACTTGACCATGGCTTGCCTAGTGTAGTCTAACTTCCGCTGCATAGTAATAGGCATATCTCTGCTGTTTGTCTTCATAACTTCCATGTTTTGAAGACTTTCATAAAAATCGCCTATTCACCCCCCTCTAGTCGATATAACGCACTTTCAATTGGTATCAGAGCAAGGTGCTCCCTTGTTCTGTGTGATTCGGTTTAACCACCTGGAGTTTTAGCTATGTCGACTGCAGGGATAATTAAAGTCTCCACTGCGTGCCCCGTCTTCGATGGAACTGAATATCCCTATTGGAAGAATAAGATGCGTATGCATGTTGAAGCCATTGACGTCGACCTATGGTATATCGTCGAGAACGGCGTTCCCAAGGCTGGAGAAGGTGTCACTGCTGCTGATGTCAAGAAATTCATTCAACTGGACTCTACTGCCAAGAACATCATCTGTGGTCATCTGACCAAAGGACAATATGGCCGTGTGAGTGCTTTGAAGACATCCAAGCTGGTCTGGGACTGGCTCTCCAAGGTCAATGAAGGCATTTCAACCCAGAGAGATCAAAGAATCAGTGTCCTTCGCAACCTCTTCAACCGCTTCAAGCGAAATGACAATGAGAATGTCCAGCACACATTTGACCGACTCACTGACATCACAAATGAGCTTCAAGCCCTCGGCGCCACTGAGATTACCAAACACGAAGTCGTCAAGACGCTGCTGAGATCACTTGATAGTTCGTTTGACATCCTGGCCCTGATGATCCAAGAACGTCCTGATTTCAAGACACTCGATCCATCTGACATACTTGAGAGGCTCAACACACATGAGTTTCAGCTTTCGGAGAAAAGAGATATCTACGGTCCAAACTATGGGCGAACTCGTGCCTTGAAGGCAAAAGCTATCTCCTCATCTGAAGAAGAATCTGATAGCAGTTCTGATGATCCTGAAGACATTGGAAGGGAACTTGCTATGCTTGTCAAGAAGTTCCAAAAATTCACCAAGAAGAAAGGTTTCAGAAAGTCTTCCCGATCAAGTTCAAGGAATGATGAAGCTCCTGCTCATGACTACAAGAAGAAAACATGTCACAAGTGCAAGAAACTTGGCCACTTCATCTCTGAGTGTCCATAGTGGGACAATGAGAACAAAAAGAAGAAGAAGAGCAAGGAATATGACTCTGACGACAAGAAGAAGAAGAAGAAATACTCAACGTCTTCTTCCAAGTCTTCCTCAAAGTCTTCATCACACAAGAAGAGCTCATCTGGCAAGGCACGTGCATTTGTTGGCAAGGAAATGGATTCAGAGGAGGAGTCTGCTTCTGAGGAGGCGGAGGTGGAGTCTGAAGAGGAATCCGACTCGGGCGTCGCTAGTCTGGCTACAGCATACGTTGCCAAGTCCATCTTCAACACTGAAGACAATGACTTCATCACCGACACCGATGCAAATGACAAGGACTGCTCCGCTTCTACCTACTGCTTCATGGCACGCGGTGCCAAGGTAAACACACGCACTACTCACTATCAAACATCTAGTAACGATGACTCTGATTGTGTTTCAAAACCTAGCTACAAAACACTTGCTAAAATTGCAACTGAACAACAGAAAGCTATGGAACATATACAAAAACTGTTAGACAGAAGCGATGATCTGTTGGGTGCTGAAATGACTCGATCTGAATATTTAATTGAAGACATAAAAAATCTTCACGTTAAGTATCAGGAACTTGAAAATCGTCATGAAACTCTCTCAACAACTCATGAAAAGCTTTCCTATGATTATCTTCAAAGGAAGCAAGACTCTTGAGAAATTGAGAGCGGTTCATGAAGATCTTCAAACGGAAAACGAGTAACTTCGTGCCAAACAAATCAGTCCGGCTCAAGAAGGATTTGAACCACCATGTCTTAAATGCATTGAGCGTGATAATGCTACTTCTGTTGCTGAATGTTCTACTGCTACTGCTGTTGCAATATCTTCAACTGTTGATGCGGTAACTAACCCCTCTGTTGAGGATACCACCGCTATTGCTGATGAGAATGCTAGGTTGAAGACATTGCTTGAAACAGGGATGTACAAAAGTCTTCAAGGGCATCAGACACTATGTGATGTCCTCAAAAAGCAGATTCTGAACCGAAACCCTAGGAAAGAGGGTGTTGGGTTCGTAAGGAAAATGAATGCAGATGGCTCTTACTGGAAACCTGAGCAGTACCCCAAAACCATGTGGGTTGCTGCGAAGGAACCTTCAGCAGATCCATCCAATCTAACTGGCTTCACCTGTGCTAACCCCATTATCATTGATGAATCCTTTGATGCAAACTATATACTATTTAAGAATCAGAATGGTGAAGTGTTTGCCAGGTACATTGGTACTAACTACAGGAATGGACCGCCTATGAAGAAGATCTGGGTTCCAAAAAGGTGTCTGGAAAATCTTCCTGTGAATGTCTTCATGACACCTCACTTGAAGAAGACAAACCTCAGACCAAAGGCTTCATACGGTCCAAAGGCTTCATACAAACAGAGGACTCACCTGAGTCGCACTAACGCAAATGTTTTGCAGAGAAACCATACTCAGGCATATGAATATGAGAGCGGTTCATCAAACCGCTATGTTCATAAGACCAAGAACTATTCTGCTTATTCTTATGAGTACTATTGTCCACCTGCAAGATTGTTTGCTAAGGCTTCAAAGCCAAAATTCTCAGATGCTGCACTTAGACTTATTGCTTCTAAGCCACCCTTGAAGATGTGGGTGGTTAAGAAGGCTTAACTCTCTTTTGCAGGGAAAGGTCTCCAGCAGAAAACCAAAATCGTCTAACGCTATTGCTGGGGACCTTAAACATCTTGTAGGGCACAAGATCAAATGCCCAAATGGCCTTACTATGTACTTTGTACCTGAATCGCTTGCTACACTCCCTATTAGTCCTAACCTGGATCTAAGCTTTCATAACCCACTGGTTCGTCAAATGTTTTTGCTTCACAATGCTCTTGGTGAAGCCTATCCCCCTAACTGCACTGTAGGGTATGACACCAGCGTCTTCAGAATGGATTATTGACAATGGGTGTACAAATCACATGACTGGCAAAAGAAGTCTTCTTATGGACTCAACCTTACGTCCATCCGACAAGAGCCACATCACATTTGCTGACACTGGTAAAAGTAAGGTATTGGGTCTAGGTAGAGTTGCAATCTCAAGGGATCAACACATGGATAAAGTCATGCTTGTTGAATCCCTTGGCTTCAACTTAATGTCTGTCTCAATGCTTTGCGATTTGAACATGATTGTAATGTTTGGAAAATATCGTTGCCTTGTACTAATGGAATCTGACAAGTCTATAGTGTTTGAAGGGTATCGAAAAGATGATTTGTACGTGGTAGATTTCTCAGCAGGGCCACAGCTTGCAGTATGTCTTCTAGCAAAGGCTTCAGAATGCTGGCTATGACATCGGAGGCTTGGACATGCTGGCATGAGGAACCTCCACACCCTTGCAAAGAAGAAGCATGTCATAGGCATCGAGGGCATCAAGTTCAAGAAAGACCACTTATGCGGTGCCTGTGAAGCAGGGAAAATGATGAGGGCCAAACATCCCTCGAAGACAATCATGACTACTACTCAACCCTTCGAACTGCTTCACATGGATCTTTTCGGTCCCACTCATTACTCAACTCTAACTACTACTGCTTGCCTCTATGGCTTCGTTATTGTTGATGATTATTCTAGATATACTTGGGTGCACATAATCCTTTACAAGACTGAAGTGCAGGATGTCTTCAGACGCTTCGTCAATCGTGCTATGAACAACTTTGGCGCCAAGATAAAGCACATCAGAAGTGACAATGACACTGAATTCAAGAACACTGGCCTTGTTACATATCTTGATACCTTGGGCATCACACATGAATTCTCAGCCCCGTACACGCCACAGCAGAATGGCGTCGTCGAATGCAAGAACAGAACACTAATTGAGATGGCCAGAACGATGCTAGATGAATACAAGACCCCAAGAAAATTTTGGCCCGAAGCTATTGATACTGCATGCCATACAATCAATCGTGTTTATCTTCACAAGCTACTGAACAAGACATCTTATGAGCTCCTTACTGGCAAAAAGCCAAATGTCAGTTACTTCAGAGTATTTGGCGCAAGGTGCTGGATCAAGGACCCACAACACACCTCAAAATTTGCACCAAAAGCACATGAGGGTTTTATGCTTGGATATGGAAAGGATTCGCACTCCTACAGAGTCTTCAATCTCTTTCATTACAAAGTGGTTGAAACAGTGGATGTGCGGTTCGATGAGACCAACGGCTCACAAAGAGAGCAGCTGCCAAGTGTGCTAGATGAAGTTCCATCCAGTGAATCAATCAAGCTAATGGGAACTGGAGAGATTATACCATCTGAAGATCATCCTGAAGAAGAACTTATCATTTCAGCACCTGATCAACAGGAAGACAATGCTCAGCCTGAAGACATTCCTTCCAACAACGACAATGAACAGCTAGAGCAAAGTCTTCGCCCTGTACATCCTCGCGTTGCCAATGAAGTGCATATTGAAAGAATAATTGATAGCATCAATGCACCTGGTCCACTCACTCGTTCAAGGGCAACTCAGCTAGCAAATTTCTGTGGGCACTTCGCATTCGTCTCAATATCAGAACCCAAGAAAGTTGAAGAAGCCTTCATGGAACCTGAATGGATTCAAGCTATGCAAGAAGAGCTTCAATAGTTTGAGCTGAATAATGTATGGGAACTGGTTAAGCGTCCTGATCCACGGAAGCACAATATAATAGGCACCAAATGGATATACCGCAACAAGCAAGATGAGCATGGTCAAGTTGTCAGAAACAAAGCTCGTCTCATTGCTCAAGGATATACTCAAGTGGAAGGCATTGACTTCGATGAAACATTTGCTCCTGTGGCTAGGCTTGAAGCCATACGCATACTGCTGGCCTATGCAAATCATCATAACATACTTCTATATCAAATGGATGTGAAGAGTGCCTTTCTCAATGGCAAGATTGAAGAAGAAGTGTATGTTGCACAACCGCCTGGCTTTGAAAATCCAAAACATCCTGACATGGTATACAAGCTCAACAAGGCACTGTATGGCCTCAAACAAGCCCTAGGGCCTGGTATGACACACTCAAATACTTCCTGAAGAGCAAAGGCTTCATACCTGGTTCCCTAGATCCCACTCTTTTCACGAAGACATATGATGGTGAACTGTTTGTGTGCCAAATATATGTGGATGACATTATCTTCGGCTGCACCAATCAGAAGTACAGTGAAGAGTTTGGATATATGATGCAAGAGCAATATCAGATGTCCATGATGGGGGAGCTGAAGTTCTTCCTTGGTCTTCAAATACGACAACAACGCAATGGCATCTTCATATCTCAAGAGAAGTATCTCAAAGATTGCCTGAAGAAGTTCGGTATGCAAGACTGCAAAGGCTTCACAACACCAATGCCAGCCAAACATCATCTGGGTCCTGACGACAATGGTAAAGAGTTCGATCAAAAGGTATACCACTCCATGATTGGTTCTTTACTTTATCTATGTGCATCTAGGCCAGATATTATGCTTAGTGTTTGCATGTGTGCTCGATTTCAAGCGGCACCAAAGGAATCGCATCACTTAGCTGTGAAGTGAATTCTTCGATATTTGGCTCACACCCCAACTCTAGGATTATGGTATCCAAAGGGCTCAGAGTTTGATTTGGTTGGATTCTCGGATGCTGATTATGTTGGTGACAAAGTTGATCGCAAGTCTACATCAGGCACATGTCACTTTCTGGGACGATCACTTGTATGTTGGTCTTCAAAGAAGCAAAACTATGTATCTCTCTCCACTGCTGAATCTGAATACATTGCTGCTGGATCTTGCTGCGCTCAGCTTCTGTGGATGAAGCAAACACTCAAGGACTATGGCATTCATCTGAAGCAAGTACCACTTTACTGCGACAACGAAAGCGCCATCAAGATTGCCAACAACCCAGTTCAGCACTCGAAGACAAAGCACATTGAAATTCGTCATCACTTTCTCAGAGATCATGTTGTGAAGAAAGACATAGATATCATACACGTCAACACTGAAGAGCAATTGGCAGATATCTTCACCAAGCCCTTGGATGAGAAGAGGTTTTGCAAGTTACGGTGTGAGCTAAATATCCTGGAATCCTCAAATGTCCTGTAATCAGGCACACATCCTAACCCTTATGCATATTGATGACTTAGATGTGCAACACACAAAGTAAAGTATATCTTCAATCAATGAAGACATACATTCAAAGTGTGAATACATTAATGTGGAATTTGACTTCGGAGCACCACGATAATTGTGCGCCGTGTCTGGGTCTAATACTTCCTATACGGTGGGTAACGCCACCACCAAATGTTCTATTTTGAAGTACTTCACTCATGGCGTTACCTTGCAATGTCTTCATATTTGGTTTGGCTTCAATCTCAACATGTCTTCATGATTATCTTCACTACGTTGATTATATAGATATATATGTATACTAGTGTTCTGTCCTCTACAGCATTCACTTATAGCTATGTCTTCTTGTTTGAATCTTTTGAACTAAGTGAATGTGATCGGACCCTAACCTCTCTATGCTCTCTATCTCAAAATTCTATCTCTCCAAGTCATATGCATTCTATTGAAACTGTCGAATGTCTTCTCTGCGTCCTTGTCAGTAGAAGACACAGAGACAACATTTAAGTCCGTTTTCAATGCTCATTTATCCACATGAAATCCGGAGAAGTAGGAACGACCACCCAACAATCCAGGCGTGCGTGGGACGTGGAACTGCCCCCAAAATACCGCATGATGGCCACGTATTACTCAAATGCGAATCGCCAAGGGCACCTATGTAATAGCGCAGTGTCGCCCCTGTGCCTATAAATACACACTTACCACGGTCATTATCTCTTCTTCCACCCTCACACGAACCCTAGTGCCACCGCTAGCCCTCGACGACGCCGGCGACGAAGCGCTTCGCTGTCGCAACCTCTCCGACGTCGTCTTCACGCCGACCGCGGACATCGTCCTCTCCGCCGTCACCGTAGGTCTCCTCCGTCGCCAAGTTAGGGCACGGAAGAGTGAACTGCTTGGCCTCATCTCCCACTCCGTCTAGCAGTTCCAAGTGTGGTAAATAGAACTTCTTTTTACAGCCCCTTTTGATCCTATGGTTCTGTCACTTTCTACCATAAGAACTTTCTATTCACACAAATTAGATCTCTCTCAATCTACATCTCATAATATGCCTAGTATATTCACTTGTGCTTCATGAAGTAGTTAGATTCCTCACTTGTACTGATCTGTGGGTTTGTACAAATCTGGAACCAACTTCTTTTCTATGAGTGAATGTCTTCGCACGATGAGGTCAATGTCTTCTAAACTGATTTATCTTCAAAATCTTCTGAGAATGCATATGACCTCTTCCCCTTCCCTCGCACCTTAATGCAGTCACAGGTACATGTCCGTGGGAGAATCCTTTGGTTCTCATAGTCTGCATTCATTTGCAGAATTCTTACAGCATCACATAAATTCTCCTGAAGCCAGTTCCTGTTGGTCCAGCAAAAGAAAGCCTTTGAATCCTTTGAACGTCTTGAAGCCTTCCAAGTTAAGGTTTATGGATTCAGAAACAGCAGCAAGGAAGGGGGGCAGACAGGGACGTGGAGGAACATCCAAAGATCTGCCTGATGAACTGGCAGAAATGTATAAAACAGATCCTGAAGAGAATTATGGTCAGCGCAAGACCCGAATCCAATGGATTCGATGCTATTGGGCAGAACAATGGTTCAAATACCGCTTCACAACCCAAGAGTATGCTGAGAAAAGTGCCATAAAAAGACCGTGGGGAGACATCTTATACAAGAATCTTGTACCCAGGTCCAGAGATGAAGCTATTGCCCAAAGCTTCTATCCATGCATGGTTCGTGGGCCACAACCTGATGATGCACATCCGTCGTCACTACTCTGGTGTCGTGACGACAATCTGTTCAAGCGCAACTTCCAGTTTGCCCAAAACTCAGCGAAGCAGAACAAGAAGAAATTTGGGTTAGACTTCAACCCTGGTCCCTCAGCACCAAGGGCAGATGGCACACGAGAAGCAGAACCCAATGTCATCGGTCCGTATGCCAACCTTGAAGGCCTCATCACCTACATCTTGGTTCAAGGGACTGCAGTGAATGAGCCTGCAGCTGATACTGAGTCTGATGAAGCGCCTGCAGTGCCTGCAGTGCCGAAGCCAAAGCAGTTGAAGAAGCCAAAAGCTTCAAAGACGGCCCCTTCACCAAAAATCTCAAAGACGAAGCCATTGGCGACTGTACCTCCTGAAGACAGTGTGCAGTCGGAAGAAGTATCCCGCGTCTCCAAGCCCCAGAAGGCCAAGATGCCTCAGCCACACACCGGCAAGGAGCTCACAGCTGCTGCCATTCTGCGCAGTGAAACCATTGATCTGTCAAGTGATGAAGATCTTGGAGATGACGCTCTTGAGCAACTCATCAAGAGCAAAGAAGAAGCAGAAATCTTCAACAATCTGCCTCTCTTTGATGTCGCCATCATCCACAACTTCATTGACGAGTGGTTTGCCACACCAAACATCAGCTTTGAAGATCTACAGCTGCCCGTTGGCCTCAGCGTCGCCTTCCAAGGCGCTATTGCTTCAGAACTTGCTATTGCCCAGCACATTGTTGAACTGAAGCAGAAAATTGATCATGAAAAGGCTCAGTTCAAGAAGAATATGGCCAAGCTCAGCGTGCAAGAAGTGAAGAGCTTCAAGATCATGTTGCATGAGCTAAAGGAAAACTTTCTGAAGAAGCATGCAGAAGCTCAGGGTTCACGAGAGCGGATGAAGACTCTGGCTGACAGATGTGTGCAAGCCTACAATGAGGCTGAGAAGCGCAAGGCACTTGGGCGTCCTGGCATCGACCCCAAGATGGCCGCAAAGAAAAAGAAGAAGACTGTTCCAGCTGAACCAGAGGCACCAAGGCAGGAAGCAGTTCCGCTTGTCTTCCCAACTGCAACGACTGGCTCGAAGCCAAAGAGACGGTCAACCGCTTCAGAGCTCAAGAAGACGAGAACTGCAGAGGCTGAAGCCAGGAAGAGGAAACACTCTAAAGCCTCTCCTTCTACCCCCACTCAAAAAAAGCGAAAGATCAAGAAAGCTCAGGCTGCTTCCACAGAGCCCTTGATAGTTGAACCCCTTTCTGTAGTCTATCCTGACGCAGAACGACAACTGACAGTTCATGAGCCTGCTTCCACAGAGGCTCCTGAAGCTGAAGACATTCCAGCAGCCAACCCCATCGCTGCTGAAGACATTGGTCTTCATGACAATGTAGAAGACGATGCAGTCCTTCCTCAGCAAAATAACAGTGAACTCATCAGCATTGGTCGTCCATTGACGCCAATTGCACATGATGCTTCATGGGCGGATCGCCCGCAAGAGGAAGAAGAATCTGAGGCCCAGCCCACTCCAACTTCACAGGCGTCGTCTGCGTTACGTAGGCTTCGCAAAGGTCCAAGGCCTCAAGACTCTGCTGACGACATTCCGGCTGCATCAGCCGAAGAAAATGAAGAAGTACCACAAGATCCCACTCCCCTGCTCCACCAAGAAGCAGTTCTCCAGGAGAACGTGCTTGTGTCCGACCCTCCAGCTCGTCAAGTGAAGGAAGCAAATCGTGAGGCTGCCACAACTAACATTGAAGCTAATGTGGAGCCCTCCCCACCAAAAGCTTCAGAAGACAGCGAAGCTACTGATCCTGACACTTCTGTTCCTGAGTTTGCTGCCGGTCCACAATTCAACTACCATGTTCAGCACAGGCCTCAGGTTCAGAAGCCAATCCCAAGACTGCCAAGGTTCCCAGGTCCTGCATCAGCACCTGGTTCCTTCAACATCAATAGCTTCAGGGCAGTTAATACTTTCTTCAATAGCTCCAAGAACCCCTATTCAAGGGAAAGGATTTCATCAGATAGGTTCTGGAGCTATCCTCAGCGCAGCTACTACTCTTGCATACTGTACAACCAAGGTCGCATTTTGCCTCACAAGCGCCTTGATGTTGAAGGTATTGCTGGTCTGCCCTGTCTAGAGGAAGCGTTGGATTGCTTCAAACAAGTGGGTCTGCTACAGTTTGTTACTACTGAAGAGCATTGGAATGAAGAGCTCCTGCTACAATTCTATGCCACACTGCACATCAAAGGATACAATAGAGATCCGAAGACTTGGGTCCTGGAGTGGATGACCGGCAACGTTCATCACGAAGCCAATGCATTTGATATCATTGAGCTCACTGGCCTGCCCACTCCAGGCGAATTCTTCGAGCAAGGCTGTCGGCTACACACTGAAGCTATTGAGAGCATATTTCAGAGGCCTGAACCGAATATGAGTCAGATGCTCTCCATGATAAAGCCATTGCCCCACGATGCTCCTTATCCCATAGAGTTCTTCGTTGAAGACCTTGAGTACCTGCCCAGGACCATCTATCACATCATCCGGCGGACTCTCTGGCCCATTAAAGGACACTCTCCAAATGCCAAGATCGAGGGTGCAATGAAGACTCTGATATTCTGTATCCTTCATGGCAAATGCTTCAACGCACAGGATTTCTTCATACGCCAACTAGCTGCATCAGGCTCAGATCTATTTGGTTTAAAGTTCTATGCTCCTTGGGTAATGAGGCTGATCAAACTTCACTCTGCCATCTCGTATCAGCCCTCTGCCCGCAACCATCGGATCTTCTTGCCTGATGTGGATACCTCTGCTGAAGCCATCTATCCTGAACCTGCCAAGCAACCTCTGAGTCTTCAGAATGCAGAACACCAGAGCTTCACTCAAAACGTTGAAGGTGTTGAAGCCATCTCCAAGGTGTATCCGCTGGCTGGCACTACACGTGCCCCACTCCCAGCATCCACTAAAGCCACAAACAACACAACTGCTCAAAGACCCAAGAAGCGTGCTCGTGCTCTCAATGACCGAGAGCTTCTTGTGGCCCTTCATCAAAAGCAGAATAGGCATCATGACTGGTTGAAGAGACAGATGAAAAGCCTCTTGGTGGATGTAAATCGCATCCGAAATCTTGCCACCAAGAATGCATTCGTTGCACATGAAACCTGTCGCCGCACCTGGAAAGGACTCACGATGATGTGCTCTAAAGCTGATCTTCAAGAGGATGGCTTCACTGAGAGATTCAAGTTTGACTCCACACCTCCTCGAAGGGTTGTGCTGCTAGGAACTCCATCACTTGAAGATTCTGAGTTTTCTTCATCTGCTACCACCGTAAATGCAAGAATTATCGAGGATGAAGACGATGCTACTTCACCACCACTTGCTTCAGCACCTCCAAGCTCTTCTGCACCGCCAAACAACATCAACAACCCTGCTACTTCACCTACTCCAAATGGGAACGAGTAGAGGCTCTATGTCTTCGAACCTTTTTGGTCATTACTGACACAAGGGGGAGAAGCATATGAGATTGATAGTCTTCAAGCGGGTTCATATGGGCGGGTACCTTATATTTTGCTTCGTGCTTACAACTCTCGTTTTTGCTACAATTGGTTCTTATGATTTGTAACACTTAAACCAAATGGTCGTCTGCTACTTATTTGCCACCTTGTTTTGCGAAGATAAATTCCGCATGTGCGACGATAAATTCCGCACTTAGCTCATTCTGCAGACGTCCATTTTCCATTATGCATGTCATTATCTTCATATACTTTCACATGCATAGTGGATTGTCATCATAAGCTGAAGTGGATCTCCTCAAGTACAACCTGCCATGTGCATTTGCATTCCAAAAGCAAATTAACTTATATGCACATCTTCAGGGGGAGCCCTTGCAACTTATGAAGACAATTCCTCATCCTTTACAATTTCACAGATTATATTCCCCGTTGAAAACTTCAACTAGTTTGTCATCAATCACCAAAAAGGGGGAGATTGTAAGTGCATCTAGTGCCACCCCTAGTTGGTTTTGGAGTATTGACGACAAACCTAGTTGAGGGACTAATGTGTTTATGAGAATTGCAGGATAACCCAGGTAGAAGTCCCTCATTGATTCGGTTTTACTACCAGAGATGACCCCTAAAAATGTACGAAGACATTGAAGTCAATGGTGGTATATGAAGATATTCACATTGAAGACTATGACAAGAGAAGACACTTCTGAAGCCTATGGAACTCGAAGACTTAGATCTTTCGTAGTTCTTTTTCTTTTGTGTTGAGTCATAGGAACCACCGTACTGTTAAGTGGGGTCCAGGAGAACCAGTCAGAATGACTGAAGTGATGCCTAAACCAAAAACCTATGTCTTCGAGTGAAGACAATGAGAGCAAATCTTGTCCAGAGCCGGACAAGTCAGCTTTGCTTGTAGCTCAAGTAAAGTTTCCATGTGAGTTTAAAATCTGACCGTTGGGACACGTGTCAGTTCCTTAGGGACCTAGGGTCATTTCGGACAAATCAGGTCGGGTTGCCAAGTGGCTATAAATAGCCCACCCCCTACAACCATAAACGGTTGGCTGCTCAGATTGAGAGTACGGCTTTTGTCGTTTGAGAGCAACCCACCTCGAAGCCTTTGAGAGAGAGAATTCCTTGCGAGGATAAAGCCCTAAACACTAGAGCCAGAGAGAATTGGGCATCACTTAAGTGTTCTTGTCTGTGTGATCTGAAGACTTATTACACTTGAGGACTGTGCATCCTCCAGACGGTTAGGCGTCGCGTTCAGAGCATCCAAGAGACATTATGGATTGCCAGTGAACAAAGTCTGTGAAGGTTTGGGAGTCTACCTTGAAGACTTACCAGAGTGATTGGGCGAGGACTATGTGACCTTAGCTCAAGGAGAATACGGTGAGGACTTGGTGTCCTGAGCTGCGTGTTCAGGACTAGGTGTCCGGGACTGTGTGTCCTAAGGTTTAAATACCTAGCCGCTCCAACCAGACATACAGTTGTCACAGCAACTGGAACTGGTCCAACACATCATTGTCTTCAACGAGTCACTGGTTTCATCTTCACTTCCTTTTACTTACTGATCACTCATTGTGAAGTCATTGCATGTTTGTTCTATATTTTGTCTTCACAACGTGAGTGTATGATCTGTTTGGCTTCATAATATCTTCCTACCTGATCCTTATTACACTACAGCTATTTGTCACTGTGCTTTCACTCTGTTGATACTTGACCATGGCTTGCCTAGTGTAGTCTAACTTCCGCTGCATAGTAATAGGCATATCTCTGCTGTTTGTCTTCATAACTTCCATGTTTTGAAGACTTTCATAAAAATCGCCTATTCACCCCCCTCTAGTCGATATAACGCACTTTCAATTGGTATCAGAGCAAGGTGCTCCCTTGTTCTATGTGATTCGGTTTAACCACCTGGAGTTTTAGCTATGTCGACTGCAGGGATAATTAAAGTCTCCGCTGCGTGCCCCGTCTTTGATGGAACTGAATATCCCTACTGGAAGAATAAGATGCGTATGCATCTTGAAGCCATTGACGTTGACCTATGGTATGTCGTCGAGAACAGCGTTCCCAAGGCTGGAGAAGGTGTCACTGCTGCTGATGTCAAGAAATTCATTCAACTGGACTCTACTGCCAAGAACATCATCTGTGGTCATCTGACCAAAGGACAATATGGCCGTGTGAGTGCTTTGAAGACATCCAAGCTGGTCTGGGACTGGCTCTCCAAGGTCAATGAAGGCATTTCAACCCAGAGAGATCAAAGAATCAGTGTCCTTCGCAACCTCTTCAACCGCTTCAAGCGAAATGACAATGAGAATGTCCAGCACACATTTGACCGACTCACTGACATCACAAATGAGCTTCAAGCCCTCGGCGCCACTGAGATTACCAAACACGAAGTCGTCAAGACGCTGCTGAGATCACTTGATAGTTCGTTTGACATCCTGGCCCTGATGATCCAAGAACGTCCTGATTTCAAGACACTCGATCCGTCTGACATACTTGAGAGGCTCAACACACATGAGTTTCAGCTTTCGGAGAAAAGATATCTACGGTCCAAACTATGGGCGAACTCGTGCCTTGAAGGCAAAAGCTATCTCCTCATCTGAAGAAGAATCTGATAGCAGTTCTGATGATCCTGAAGACATTGGAAGGGAACTTGCTATGCTTGTCAAGAAGTTCCAAAAATTCACCAAGAAGAAAGGTTTCAGAAAGTCTTCCCGATCAAGTTCAAGGAATGATGAAGCTCCTGCTCATGACTACAAGAAGAAAACATGTCACAAGTGCAAGAAACTTGGCCACTTCATCTCTGAGTGTCCATAGTGGGACAATGAGAACAAAAAGAAGAAGAAGAGCAAGGAATATGACTCTGACGACAAGAAGAAGAAGAAGAAGAAGAAGAAGAAGAAGAAGAAGAAGAAATACTCAATGTCTTCTTCCAAGTCTTCCTCAAAGTCTTCATCACACAAGAAGAGCTCATCTGGCAAGGCACGTGCATTTGTTGGCAAGGAAATGGATTCAGAGGAGGAGTCTGCTTCTGAGGAGGCGGAGGTGGAGTCTGAAGAGGAATCCGACTCGGGCGTCGCTAGTCTGGCTACAGCATACGTTGCCAAGTCCATCTTCAACACTGAAGACAATGACTTCATCACCGACACCGATGCAAATGACAAGGACTACTCCGCTTCTACCTACTGCTTCATGGCACGCGGTGCCAAGGTAAACACACGCACTACTCACTATCAAACATCTAGTAACGATGACTCTGATTGTGTTTCAAAACCTAGCTACAAAACACTTGCTAAAATTGCAACTGAACAACAGAAAGCTATGGAACATATTCAAAAAGTGTTAGACAGAAGCGATGATCTGTTGGGTGCTGAAATGACTCGATCTGAATATTTAATTGAAGACATAAAAAATCTTCACGTTAAGTATCAGGAACTTGAAAATCGTCATGAAACTCTCTCAACAACTCATGAAAAGCTTTCCTATGATTATCTTCAAAGGAAGCAAGACTCTTGAGAAATTGAGAGCGGTTCATGAAGATCTTCAAACGGAAAACGAGTAACTTCGCGCCAAACAAATCAGTCCGGCTCAGGAAGGATTTGAACCACCATGTCTTAAATGCATTGAGCGTGATAATGCTACTTCTGTTGCTGAATGTTCTACTACTACTGCTGTTGCAATATCTTCAACTGTTGATGCGGTAACTAACCCCTCTGTTGAGGATACCACCGCTATTGCTGATGAGAATGCTAGGTTGAAGACATTGCTTGAAACAGGGATGTACAAAAGTCTTCAAGGGCATCAGACACTATGTGATGTCCTCAAAAAGCAGATTCTGAACCGAAACCCTAGGAAAGAGGGTGTTGGGTTCGTAAGGAAAATGAATGCAGATGGCTCTTACTGGAAACTTGAGCAGTACCCCAAAACCATGTGGGTTGCTGCAAAGGAACCTTCAGCAGATCCATCCAATCTAACTGGCTTCACCTGTGCTAACCCCATTATCATTGATGAATCCTTTGATGCAAACTATATACTATTTAAGAATCAGAATGGTGAAGTGTTTGCCAGGTACATTGGTACTAACTACAGGAATGGACCGCCTATGAAGAAGATCTGGGTTCCAAAAAGGTGTCTGGAAAATCTTCCTGTGAATGTCTTCATGACACCTCACTTGAGGAAGACAAACCTCAGACCAAAGGCTTCATACGGTCCAAAGGCTTCATACAAACAGAGGACTCACCTGAGTCGCACTAACGCAAATGTTTTGCAGAGAAACCATACTCAGGCATATGAATATGAGAGCGGTTCATCAAACCGCTATGTTCATAAGACCAAGAACTATTCTGCTTATTCTTATGAGTACTATTGTCCACCTGCAAGATTGTTTGCTAAGGCTTCAAAGCCAAAATTCTCAGATGCTGCACTTAGACTTATTGCTTCTAAGCCACCCTTGAAGATGTGGGTGGTTAAGAAGGCTTAACTCTCTTTTGCAGGGAAAGGTCTCCAGCAGAAAACCAAAATCGTCTAACGCTATTGCTGGGGACCTTAAACATCTTGTAGGGCACAAGATCAAATGCCCAAATGGCCTTACTATGTACTTCGTACCTGAATCGCTTGCTACACTCCCTATTAGTCCTAACCTGGATCTAAGCTTTCATAACCCACTGGTTCGTCAAATGTTTTTGCTTCACAATGCTCTTGGTGAAGCCTATCCCCCTAACTGCACTGTAGGGTATGACACCAGCGTCTTCAGAATGGATTATTGACAATGGGTGTACAAATCACATGACTGGCAAAAGAAGTCTTCTTATGGACTCAACCTTACATCCATCCGACAAGAGCCACATCACATTTGCTGACACTGGTAAAGGTAAGGTATTGGGTCTAGGTAGAGTTGCAATCTCAAGGGATCAACACATGGATAAAGTCATGCTTGTTGAATCCCTTGGCTTCAACTTAATGTCTGTCTCAATGCTTTGCGATTTGAACATGATTGCAATGTTTGGAAAATATCGTTGCCTTGTACTAATGGAATCTGACAAGTCTATAGTGTTTGAAGGGTATCGAAAAGATGATTTGTACGTGGTAGATTTCTCAGCAGGGCCACAGCTTGCAGTATGTCTTCTAGCAAAGGCTTCAGAATGCTGGCTATGGTGTCAGATCCCTAGTCTGGTATGACTTAGACTAGCTAGCCATTTGTGCATCATATTTAAATTTCATTTAAATTTGAAATGAGGATTGGTGGAACCCTCAGAATCATTTTTGAAAATGACCCAAATAAAAATTTCTCCAAAAGGGTCCAAGAAAATGCTCATGTTGCTCTCTGAAAATATTGGACAGAGATAAAAATCAAAACAATATTTTTAGGAGCTCATGGATATTTATTTTGGCCATTTGGATTAATTCGATAAATATTTGCATTGGAAATATATTTCTATATATATGAAATATGGTCCAAAAATTATGCCATTTATAAAGGAGCTCTGGAATAATATATCTAGCTCCTGCAAAAATTGGCATAAGGTAATTAATTGATTTAGTATTTTATTAAATGAAAACAAATGTCAGAAAAAAATAGAAAACGGAAATAAAAGAAGGAGGGACTTACCTGGGGCTTCCCCTGTGCAGCCCAGCCGCAGCAGGCCGGCCCAGCCAACAGGCGGCCCAGCCCACCTGGCCCCCCCTCCTCTGTCGTCTTCCTCCCCGACAGGGGAACGGAGCGTGCCCGGCGCGCGCGCGCGCCACCGCGCCACGCCACCTCCCTCCCTGCCTGCCTGGCGCCCTTCTCGTCGCCCTCGATGCCCCGGACGACGCCACGCAGCCACCCCGACCCCCTCGCACTCTCCCTCGCCCTCATTCCCTTCCCCTGCTCTCTCTCTCTCTCACGGCCGAACACCACCGACGCCACCGCTCGCCGTAGACGTAGCCACCGCGCCCCTCGAGAGCATCTGAGCAGTCCATGAGCTCCGCCACGTCGCCGGCTACCTCCTCGTTGAGCCACGCACCTCCGGACGGCCTCCATCGCCGCCATCGCAATCGTCTTCCTCCTCGGGCTCCGCCGTCCGCCGCCGTCGACTCGCCGTCACCAGGTCTTCCCCGACCCCGCTGTGCTGCTCTGCGTGATCGCCGTGAGCATCTCCCTGCTTCCCCTCTCTTCTCCCCCTCGTTTCCGCGCCGTAGCGCCGCTCCCCACCACGGCCGAAGCCTCTCGCCGCCGTCCATGTCGCCGTCGCCGTCTCGGCCCGTCTCCGCCCAAACCAAGCATCCCTTCGCGCTCCTGGTGCCACGAGGGTGCCGCCGAGCCCCTCAGGTGGCCTCCCCGTGCCCCGCAGCCCGATCCCGCTCGTGCCCGAACTCCGGCCGCCGCCGCGAGCTTTGCTCCGGCGAGCTCCGGCCTTCCCCGCTCCTCCCACCTATCCCACCAGATGCGCGAGAGCCCGGGCTACGCCCTGGTGCTCTCAGACGCCGTCCCCGTGGCCTGTGGCGCGGACTCCGCTGCGTCCAGAGGTCGCCGGCGGCGAGCCCCGTCGCCTGAGCCCTGCCATGTGGGGCCGGCCCGTCAGGTGATTAGCTTAGTGCTAATCACCGTTTAATTAACCCCCCCCTGACACTGACATGTGGGCCCCGGTGCCCCTAACCTTTTAATTAAACTAAATTAACCCCTGTTTAACCCCCCTGTCACTGACGTGTGGGTCCCACACGTCAGGTTTGACCCGGACCAACCCAGTTGACCGCTGACGTCGTGCTGACGTCATGCTGGCGCTATAATATAATTTATGGATTTAATTTAAATCAGGAAATTCCAGAAATTGTTTTAAACTTCAAAAATTCATAACAATTCAACCGTAGCTCAGATTAAAATAATTTATATATGAAAAATTATCAGAAAAATGCAATCTTTCCATCTGTACTAGTTTCATGCATGAAAAACCAACTTATACATGCTGAATATGGGAAAACACATTATGGCATATGTAGGAGCTTAATCTAGAAATGCATTTGAACCTTTGGTTCAAATGGACTTCAAACCAAATGTTTACTAGATGCATTAGCTCAAACAGCATCACATCTACATGCCATGTTCATGCATCATATTGTTGCATATGATTGTGTATTGATTGCCGGCACCGTTCCTTCTCGATAGGTCCTGCTCCGGAGACGTTCCAGAGTACCTGTCTGTGAAGCAGTGCCTCCCTTGTTGTTTTACCAGGCAAGCAAACCCCCTTGTTCATTTCGATAAAACCCTACTCTCTCGCTCCTGCTCTCAGTTATTGCATTAGGACAACAACGGTTCATCTGCTACTTTGTGTTGCGGTAGTTGAACCCATTCCTCTGCATGACCTGTCATTGCCACAGTAAATAGTTGAAACCCACTAGCATGTGTAGGAGTTGATTGAAGCCACTGATGTGTTCCTACCATGCTATGCCTGCTATTGCTTAGAGTGTGTAAGGTCTGATTCATTGGGAATGAATTGGAGTGTTATGATATGTTCTGATGCTGAGAGTGAAGTGTGTGAACACGATTTGGTAAAGGTAGCGGTGAGAGGCCATGTAGGAGTACATGGTGGGTTGTCTCGCTGGAACCGTCCTTAAGCATTGAGTTCTATGTATGTTGTCCAATGACTCGATACTACCACACATTGGGATCCTTAATTGACTCTCTCGGCTTATTAACCAACTTGATCTCTGTCCAGGAGTCGCAACTAGTTTCTGGTGTTTGTAGGTAGTGTTATTTTTCTACCAAGTGGCACCCGGCAGGGTGGGCTTGGGACAGACTAGGCACACGTGGCCCGGTGTACCGAGTGGCACCCGGTTGGTGGGCTCGGGAACCCTGTACACATCGTTTGGGGCCGTAAGCGACACCCCGGCCAGATCTCCTTGCGGATGGAACCCGAATAGGCGATAAACCTGGACTAGAGTCTTGTGTGGTTAGTCAGGTCGTGGCCGACACCCTCGCCAGGCTTCCGCTTGAAGGTTGCCGAGATACATGACGTGTACATGGCGGTAAGTGGCGAGAGCGTGTGTGAAGAAGTACACCCCTGCAGGGTTAACATGATCTATTCGAATAGCCGGGTCCGCGGTTATGGACTTCTTGGATGCTTACATGGTACATAGACAACTTGAAGTGGATACTCTAAAATGCTCAAGACAAGGGTGAGTGCTATGGATGGCCTTCTCGTAGGGAGACGGGAATGAATCCACAGTAGTGTATTGTATGGTGTTTAGTGGACTCGTGTACGTTGTTTCACCTCCAGAGTTTCTGGTAGTCGTAGAACAGGATAGCCACAGAGTCGAAGCTGGCTTGCTGCAACTAAACTCCACATTACCCCTTGACACAAATGCATGTATGCTAGGATCTGATGTAAGTCTTGTTGAGTACCTTTGTACTCATGTTGCTTTATTTATGTTTTTTGCAGCGAAGACTTCGGTCTTACTAGGGTTCTCATGGACTTCGACTAGTAGCTAGTACCTCAGCTACGATCTTGATCGGACGTTGTAGATAGTCAGGCTTTCAGCCTTTTTCATTTATAGATGTCTGTACTCAGACATGTAATGCTTCCGTTTGTTGCTTGATTGCTCTGACTGTTGGGTCATGTGACCCCTGTTTGTAATAATGCTGTGATGGCTCTTCTGAGTCTTTATCTATTTGAGTTGTTGAGTTATGCTGTGATGCCATGTTGTACAGCACATACTTGCATGTTATGCGTACGTGTAACGTGTACTGCTATGTGTGGGATCTGACTATCTAGTTGTTTATCCTTAGTAGACTCTCTTACCGGGAAATGTCTCCTAGTGCTTCCACTGAGCCCTGGTAGCTTGCTACTGCTCCGGAACACTTAGGTTGGCCGGCATGTGTCCTTCTTCGATCCTGTGTCTGTCCCTTCGGGGAAATGTCACGCGATGAATACCGGAGTCCTGCTAGCCCGCTACAGCCCGGTTCACCGGAGTCCTGTTAGCCCAGTGCTACAGCCTGGATTCACTCGCTGATGACCGACACGTTCGATGCTGGGTCATGGATGCCTGTCCCTGTAAGTTAGTGCCACTTTGGGTTTACGACTAGCCATGTCAGCCCGGGCTCTTTATCATATGGATGCTAGCGACACCATCATATACGTGTGCCAAAATGCGCAAACGGTCCCGGGCAAAAGTGAGGCGACACCCGTGGGGATACCGTGCGTGAGGCCGCAAAGTGATATGAGGTGTTACATGCTAGATCGATGTGGCATCGAGTCGGGGTCCTGATAGTTTTGGTATCAGAGCCTGACTGCCTGTAGGATTACCAAGCCAAACTGGTCGAAGTTGAGTCTAGAAATTCTTTAGTTATGTAAGGGAATTGATTGTGGGAAGGAACGTAAGGCTCTTTTACTCCTTTACCTCATGGCCTTCTGATCTGAGTCATCCTATCTTTCCGACGGGATTAAGGAACTAGGCTTTCTCTTCCGTCTATCAGGATCACGTGTTACTACTCCGTAGTCCCATAGGATTGGTTGATCAGAGTCATACCCCCAGTTTCGAGTATTTCCGGTGTAGTCTGTTTAGTATGATCTCAGAACCTTGAGTAATGCTGACGAGTATGTTATTACCCCATTTTTAGTAGGGTGTCTCATTCTGAGCATTTTACTGCTGTTATGCTGCCGGAATTTCCCTAGGAGTTCGAGAGATACTAATTCCTTGTCCTACATTCTACAGTCGATAGTTGATGCTGATTCCGTCCTTGGTTTCGTTTCACCAGGATGTCATCAAGTTCTGTTGTTCGTAGCCAGAACCATGGAGATGGTAGGGATGAGGATCCTCCCGAACCACCTTCGTTGACAGAGTTCATGTTAGAAATGGAGAGGAACAAGCGTGAGTCTAATCGTTTGTTGGCACGTATCGAGGAGAACACCGCACATCAGTTCAAAGGGTCTGCTACCATTCATGATTTCATCCGCTTGCACCCACCCACCTTTCATCATTCCACCGAGCCACTCGATGCAGATGATTGGCTCCGTAGCATCACTCATAAGCTGCTTTCCGCGAGCATAGCTGAAGATGACAAGGTCACCTTTGCCACATACCACCTGGAAGGTCCTGCTAGTCTTTGGTGGCAGAACTATGAGGCTATGCTTCCAGCTGGCCAGATTCCTACCTGGAAGGATTTCACTGAGGCTTTTCGCGAGCATCACATTCCCCAAGCCCTCCTTGACCGCAAGAGAGAAGAGTTCTGCAGTTTCACCCAGAGTAAGATGGCTGTTGATGCTTATAGCAGAGAGTTCGAGAACCTCGCCCGTTATGCCACAGAAGAAGTGTCCACGGACGCCAAGAAGCAAGCTAGGTTCCGAAAGGGTCTCAACCCCAAGTTGCGCCGTGATCTCCACCTGCATCATTGCGACACATTCCAAGCTCTTGTGAACAAAGCCATTAATGCAGAGACAGCTCAACTCACTTACGAGGAGTCTCGTAAGCACACCCGTAATTTGGGATCTTCCTCTGGCTCTAGTTCCCAGAAACGCCGGATTTGGGTTCCAAACTCCGCTCTTCCTTCCGGATATGCACCGAGGCCATCCTATGTGGTGCCTTCCCCAGCTCAGTCGTGTGCTCCACCCAGGCCTACTGGTAGACCGCTTGTTAGTGCGGGTCCACGTCCAACCTCAGGGACTTGCTTCACATGCGGGAAGCCAGGACACTATGCACGTGACTGCTCTCAGACTAGTTATGCTCCACCCCAGCCCGAGAAGACTGTTGGCTGTGTTAAGCCATCACGCAAGATGATCAGTGTTAAGTCAGCCCCCACTGAACGTGGACGTGTGCATCACGTCTCAGCTAAAGACGCTCATGATGATCCAGATGTCGTTCTTGGTACACTCCTTGTCAATTGTCACCCAGCATCAGTTCTATTCGATACTGGAGCATCTCACTCCTTCATTTCTGAAGGCTATGCTCGTTTGCACGACATGTCATTTTGTGATATGCCAACTCCGCTTGAAATCCAAACCCCAGGGTCTAGATGGCAGACCACCAGAATCAGCCATGGTAACGAAATCCTTGTTGACAGACTTGTATTCCTTGCATCACTTGTAGCCCTCAAGTCCTCAGATATTAACATCATCTTGGGTATGGACTGGATGACAGCTCATCATGCCAAGATTGATTGTTACACCAGATCTGTTCAGCTTACACACCCATCTGGCAAGATAGTCACTGTCTCCACTAGAGTTGCAAAGCGTCAGCTCTATTCTCTTAATACCAGCCCTCTTCCAGACCTTGAAGATATCCCGGTAGCCCGTGACTTTCCGGATGTCTTTCCAGAGGAACTGCCAGGTGTTCCACCTGACAGAGATGTAGAGTTCGTCATAGATATTATTCCAGGAACAGCTCCAATCTCCCGGAGACCTTACAAGATGGCACCCTTAGAACTAGCCGAGCTTAAGAAACAACTCGATGAGTCCTTGCAAAAGGGTTTCATCCGTCCTAGCTCTTCTCCTTGGGCTTGCCCCGTCCTCTTCGTCAAGAAGAAAGACGGTACGGACCGGATGGTTGTAGATTATCGTCCCGTTAATTTGGTCACGATAAAGAACAAGTATCCGCTCCACAGGATCAACGACCTGTATGATCAGCTCGCTGGATCCTCAGTCTTCTCCAAGATGGATTTAAGGTTAGGATACCACCAAATTAAAATCAGAAACGGGGACATTCCCAAGACAGCTTTTGTCACTCGTTATGGTCAGTACGAGTACACGGTCATGTCTTTTGGTCTAACCAATGCCCCAGCCACATTCTCCCGCTTGATGAACTCGATCTTCATGGAGTACTTAGATAAGTTCGTCGTGGTTTACCTCGATGATATTCTTATTTACTCGAAGAACGAGGAAGAGCATGCCGAACATCTTAGACTTGTTTTAGAAAAACTCAGAGAGCACCGCCTTTATGCCAAGTTCTCCAAGTGTGAATTTTGGTTGCCAGAAGTGACCTACCTAGGCCACGTAATCTCTGGTAAGGGCATTGCTGTCAATCCCGAGAGAGTTCAAGCCGTTCTCGATTGGACTCCACCTGAGACTGTTAAACAAGTTAGGAGTTTCCTTGGTCTAGCCAGCTATTGTCGCCGCTTTGTTGAAAACTTCTCCAAAGTAGCCAAACCCCTCACGGAACTTCTCAAGAAAGATAAAAAGTTCGAGTGGTCCCCACAGTGTGAGTACAGTTTTCAGGAACTGAAAAGACGCCTGACTTCTGCTCCCATACTTGTGCCACCGGATTTCACTAAAGACTTTATTATCTACTGCGACGCCTCACGACAGGGACTAGGTTGCATTCTTATGCAGGATCGTCATGTGATTGCCTATGCATCCCGACAGTTGCATCCACATGAGGAGAATTATCCTACACATGATCTAGAGCTTGCAGCCGTAGTCTATGCACTCAAGACCTGGCGACATTACCTCCTTGGTAAACGTTGCGAGATCTACACTGATCACCAGAGTCTCAAGTATATCTTCACCCAACCGGATCTGAACCTTAGGCAAAGACGTTGGCTGGAGTTGATCACAGATTATGATCTAGGGATTACCTACACCCCAGGCAAAGCCAATGTCATGGCTGATGCGCTAAGCCGTAAATCCTATTGCAACAATCTCATGTTGCAGCAAGGCCAACCAGTTCTCCATGAGGAATTCTATAAGCTTAATCTTCACATAGCTCCTCGCGGATTTCTTTCTACTTTGGTGGCGAAACCTGATCTTGAGGATCAGATCATAACTAGCCAGCAATATGATACGGGTATTTCTCGTATCAAGGATAACGTTAAGAAGGGAGTTGCTGGTAGTTTCTCTGTTGATGCTCGAGGTGTTGTTTTCTTTGGAAACCGCCTGGTGGTCCCCAAGAAGCAACATCTTCGACAATTGATTCTTAAGGAGGCGCATGAATCTCCTCTCACGATTCATCCCGGTAGCACTAAGATGTATCAGGACCTACGCCAGAGGTTCTGGTGGACTAGGATGAAGAGAGAAATCGCTGAGTTCATTGCTAAATGTGACGTTTGTCGTCGTGTTAAGGCAGAGCATCAAAGACCTGCTGGCACCCTTCAGCCTTTAGCTATTCCTGAATGGAAATGGGATAAAGTTGGTATGGACTTCATCACCGGCTTTCCCAGGACCAAGAGAGGGAATAACGCTATCTTCGTAGTCGTTGATCGTCTTTCCAAAGTGGCTCACTTCCTTCCTGTTCGAGAGAGTATCACTGCTAGTCAGCTTGCTGACTTATACATTTCTCGAATAGTATCACTCCATGGTGTTCCACTAGAGATCAATTCAGACCGTGGCAGCCTTTTCACTTCTCATTTCTGGGAGAGCTTCCAAACTGCCATGGGAACCCATCTTTCCTTCAGTACCGCTTTCCACCCTCAGTCGAGTGGTCAGGTGGAACGGGTCAATCAAATTCTCGAAGACATGCTCAGAGCTTGCGTTATCTCATTCGGTATGGATTGGGAGAAATGTCTTCCTTTCGCCGAGTTTGCTTATAACAATAGCTACCAATCCAGCCTCAAGAAAGCTCCTTTTGAGGTTCTCTATGGACGAAGATGTCGAACACCTTTGAACTGGTCAGAAACCGGTGAAAGACAATTCTTTGGACCGGACATGATCCAGGAGGCAGAAGAGCAAGTTCGCATCATTCGTGAGAATTTGAAAGCAGCCCAATCTCGTCAAAAGAGTCAGTATGATCGTCATCATAAGGATATGACTTATGAGATTGGCGACCAAGCTTACCTTCGGGTTACTCCTTTGAAGGGTACCCATCGTTTCGGTATCAAGGGCAAGTTGGCTCCTCGTTACATTGGTCCTTTTCGTATTCTCGCTAAACGAGGAGAGGTTGCCTACCAATTGGAACTACCTCCACATCTTTCTCGAGTTCATGATGTCTTCCACGTCTCTCAACTCAGGCGTTGCTTCTCGGATCCCATCCGCGGAGTGGACCACGAAACGCTTGATCTCCAAGATAACCTCACATACCGAGAGTACCCGGTTCGCATTCTTGATCAAGCAGAGCGTGTTACCCGACGTCAGAACATCAAGTTTCTCAAAGTTCAGTGGTCTCATCATTCCGAGAGAGAAGCTACTTGGGAGCGAGAAGATCGTCTTCGACTGGAGTACCCCACTTTCTTTCCGTCGACCCCTGAATCTCGGGACGAGATTCTTTCAAGTGGGGGCGAGTTGTCACATCCCTAGTCTGGTATGACTTAGACTAGCTAGCCATTTGTGCATCATATTTAAATTTCATTTAAATTTGAAATGAGGATTGGTGGAACCCTCAGAATCATTTTTGAAAATGACCCAAATAAAAATTTCTCCAAAAGGGTCCAAGAAAATGCTCATGTTGCTCTCTGAAAATATTGGACAGAGATAAAAATCAAAACAATATTTTTAGGAGCTCATGGATATTTATTTTGGCCATTTGGATTAATTCGATAAATATTTGCATTGGAAATATATTTCTATATATATGAAATATGGTCCAAAAATTATGCCATTTATAAAGGAGCTCTGGAATAATATATCTAGCTCCTGCAAAAATTGGCATAAGGTAATAAATTGATTTAGTATTTTATTAAATCAAAACAAATGTCAGAAAAAAATAGAAAACAGAAATAAAAGAAGGAGGGACTTACCTGGGGCTTCCCCTGTGCAGCCCAGCCGCAGCAGGCTGGCCCAGCCAACAGGCGGCCCAGCCCACCTGGCCCCCCCTCCTCTGTCGTCTTCCTCCCCGACAGGGGAACGGAGCGTGCCCGGTGCGCGCGCGCGCCACCGCGCCACGCCACCTCCCTCCCTGCCTGCCTGGCGCCCTTCTCGTCGCCCTCGATGCCCCGGACGACGCCACGCAGCCACCCCGACCCCCTCGCACTCTCCCTCGCCCTCATTCCCTTCCCCTGCTCTCTCTCTCTCTCACGGCCGAACACCACCGACGCCACCGCTCGCCGTAGACGTAGCCACCGCGCCCCTCGAGAGCATCTGAGCAGTCCATGAGCTCCGCCACGTCGCCGGCTACCTCCTCGTTGAGCCACGCACCTCCGGACGGCCTCCATCGCCGCCATCGCAATCGTCTTCCTCCTCGGGCTCCGCCGTCCGCCGCCGTCGATTCGCCGTCACCAGGTCTTCCCCGACCCTGCTGTGCTGCTCTGCGTGATCGCCGTGAGCATCTCCCTGCTTCCCCTCTCTTCTCCCCCTCGTTTCCGCGCCGTAGCGCCGCTCCCCACCACGGCCGAAGCCTCTCGCCGCCGTCCATGTCGCCGTCGCCGTCTCGGCCCGTCTCCGCCCAAACCAAGCATCCCTTCGCGCTCCTGGTGCCACGAGGGTGCCGCCGAGCCCCTCAGGTGGCCTCCCCGTGCCCCGCAACCCGATCCCGCTCGCGCCCGAACTCCGGCCGCCGCCGCGAGCTTTGCTCCGGCGAGCTCCGGCCTTCCCCGCTCCTCCCACCTATCCCACCAGATGCGCGAGAGCCCGGGCTACGCCCCGGTGCTCTCAGACGTCGTCCCCGTGGCCTGTGGCGCGGACTCCGCCGCGTCCAGAGGTCGCCGGCGGCGAGCCCCGTCGCCTGAGCCCTGCCATGTGGGGCCGGCCCGTCAGGTGATTAGCTTAGTGCTAATCACCGTTTAATTAACCCCCCCTGACACTGACATGTGGGCCCCGGTGCCCCTAACCTTTTAATTAAACTAAATTAACCCCTGTTTAACCCCCCTGTCACTGACGTGTGGGTCCCACACGTCAGGTTTGACCCAGACCAACCCAGTTGACCGCTGACGTCGTGCTGACGTCATGCTGGCGCTATAATATAATTTCTGGATTTAATTTAAATCAGGAAATTCCAGAAATTGTTTCAAACTTCAAAAATTCATAACAATTCAACCGTAGCTCAGATTAAAATAATTTATATATGAAAAATTATCAGAAAAATGCAATCTTTCCATCTGTACTAGTTTCATGCATGAAAAACCAACTTATACATGCTGAATATGGGAAAACACATTATGGCATATGTAGGAGCTTAATCTAGAAATGCATTTGAACCTTTGGTTCAAATGGACTTCAAACCAAATGTTTACTAGATGCATTAGCTCAAACAGCATCACATCTACATGCCATGTTCATGCATCATATTGTTGCATATGATTGTGTATTGATTGCCGGCACCGTTCCTTCTCGATAGGTCCTGCTCCGGAGACGTTCCAGAGTACCTGTCTGTGAAGCAGTGCCTCCCTTGTTGTTTTACCAGGCAAGCAAACCCCCTTGTTCATTTCGATAAAACCCTACTCTCTCGCTCCTGCTCTCAGTTATTGCATTAGGACAACAACGGTTCATCTGCTACTTTGTGTTGCGGTAGTTGAACCCATTCCTCTGCATGACCTGTCATTGCCACAGTAAATAGTTGAAACCCACTAGCATGTGTAGGAGTTGATTGAAGCCACTGATGTGTTCCTACCATGCTATGCCTGCTATTGCTTAGAGTGTGTAAGGTCTGATTCATTGGGAATGAATTGGAGTGTTATGATATGTTCTGATGCTGAGAGTGAAGTGTGTGAACACGATTTGGTAAAGGTAGCGGTGAGAGGCCATGTAGGAGTACATGGTGGGTTGTCTCGCTGGAACCGTCCTTAAGCATTGAGTTCTATGTATGTTGTCCAATGACTCGATACTACCACACATTGGGATCCTTAATTGACTCTCTCGGCTTATTAACCAACTTGATCTCTGTCCAGGAGTCGCAACTAGTTTCTGGTGTTTGTAGGTAGTGTTATTTTTCTACCAAGTGGCACCCGGCAGGGTGGGCTTGGGACAGACTAGGCACACGTGGCCCGGTGTACCGAGTGGCACCCGGTTGGTGGGCTCGGGAACCCTGTACACATCGTTTGGGGCCGTAAGCGACACCCCGGCCAGATCTCCTTGCGGATGGAACCCGAATAGGCGATAAACCTGGACTAGAGTCTTGTGTGGTTAGTCAGGTCGTGGCCGACACCCTCGCCAGGCTTCCGCTTGAAGGTTGCCGAGATACATGACGTGTACATGGCGGTAAGTGGCGAGAGCGTGTGTGAAGAAGTACACCCCTGCAGGGTTAACATGATCTATTCGAATAGCCGGGTCCGCGGTTATGGACTTCTTGGATGCTTACATGGTACATAGACAACTTGAAGTGGATACTCTAAAATGCTCAAGACAAGGGTGAGTGCTATGGATGGCCTTCTCGTAGGGAGACGGGAATGAATCCACAGTAGTGTATTGTATGGTGTTTAGTGGACTCGTGTACGTTGTTTCACCTCCAGAGTTTCTGGTAGTCGTAGAACAGGATAGCCACAGAGTCGAAGCTGGCTTGCTGCAACTAAACTCCACATTACCCCTTGACACAAATGCATGTATGCTAGGATCTGATGTAAGTCTTGCTGAGTACCTTTGTACTCATGTTGCTTTATTTATGTTTTTTGCAGCGAAGACTTCGGTCTTACTAGGGTTCTCATGGACTTCGACTAGTAGCTAGTACCTCAGCTACGATCTTGATCGGACGTTGTAGATAGTCAGGCTTTCAGCCTTTTTCATTTATAGATGTCTGTACTCAGACATGTAATGCTTCCGTTTGTTGCTTGATTGCTCTGACTGTTGGGTCATGTGACCCCTGTTTGTAATAATGCTGTGATGGCTCTTCTGAGTCTTTATCTATTTGAGTTGTTGAGTTATGCTGTGATGCCATGTTGTACAGCACATACTTGCATGTTATGCGTACGTGTAACGTGTACTGCTATGTGTGGGATCTGACTATCTAGTTGTTTATCCTTAGTAGACTCTCTTACCGGGAAATGTCTCCTAGTGCTTCCACTGAGCCCTGGTAGCTTGCTACTGCTCCGGAACACTTAGGTTGGCCGGCATGTGTCCTTCTTCGATCCTGTGTCTGTCCCTTCGGGGAAATGTCACGCGATGAATACCGGAGTCCTGCTAGCCCGCTACAGCCCGGTTCACCGGAGTCCTGTTAGCCCAGTGCTACAGCCTGGATTCACTCGCTGATGACCGACACGTTCGATGCTGGGTCATGGATGCCTGTCCCTGTAAGTTAGTGCCACTTTGGGTTTACGACTAGCCATGTCAGCCCGGGCTCTTTATCATATGGATGCTAGCGACACCATCATATACGTGTGCCAAAATGCGCAAACGGTCCCGGGCAAAAGTGAGGCGACACCCGTGGGGATACCGTGCGTGAGGCCGCAAAGTGATATGAGGTGTTACATGCTAGATCGATGTGGCATCGAGTCGGGGTCCTGACATATGGCATCGGAGGCTTGGACATGCTGGCATGAGGAACCTCCACACCCTTGCGAAGAAGAAGCATGTCATAGGCATCGAGGGCATAAAGTTCAAGAAAGACCACTTATGCGGTGCCTGTGAAGCAGGGAAAATGACGAGGGCCAAACATCCCTCGAAGATAATCATGACTACTACTCAACCCTTCGAACTGCTTCACATGGATCTTTTCGGTCCCACTCATTACTCAACTCTAACTACTACTGCTTGCCTCTATGGCTTCGTTATTGTTGATGATTATTCTAGATATACTTGGGTGCACATAATCCTTTACAAGACTGAAGTGCAGGATGTCTTCAGACGCTTCGTCAATCGTGCTATGAACAACTTTGGCGCCAAGATAAAGCACATCAGAAGTGACAATGACACTGAATTCAAGAACACTGGCCTTGATACATATCTTGATACCTTGGGCATCACACATGAATTCTCAGCCCCGTACACGCCACAGCAGAATGGCGTCGTCGAACGCAAGAACAGAACACTAATTGAGATGGCCAGAACGATGCTAGATGAATACAAGACCCCAAGAAAATTTTGGCCCGAAGCTATTGATACTGCATGCCATACAATCAATCGTGTTTATCTTCACAAGCTACTGAACAAGACATCTTATGAGCTCCTTACTGGCAAAAAGCCAAATGTCAGTTACTTCAGAGTATTTGGCGCAAGGTGCTGGATCAAGGACCCACAACACACCTCAAAATTTGCACCAAAAGCACATGAGGGTTTTATGCTTGGATATGGAAAGGATTCGCACTCCTACAGAGTCTTCAATCTCTTTCATTACAAAGTGGTTGAAACAGTGGATGTGCGGTTCAATGAGACCAACGGCTCACAAAGAGAGCAGCTGCCAAGTGTGCTAGATGAAGTTCCATCCAGTGAATCAATCAAGCTAATGGGAACTGGAGAGATTATACCATCTGAAGATCATCCTGAAGAAGAACTTATCATTTCAGCACCTGATCAACAGGAAGACAATGCTCAGCCTGAAGACATTCCTTCCAACAACGACAATGAACAGCAAGAGCAAAGTCTTCGCCCTGTACATCCTCGCGTTGCCAATGAAGTGCATATTGAAAGAATAATTGATAGCATCAATGCACCTGGTCCACTCACTCGTTCAAGGGCAACTCAGCTAGCAAATTTCTGTGGGCACTTCGCATTCGTCTCAATATCAGAACCCAAGAAAGTTGAAGAAGCCTTCATGGAACCTGAATGGATTCAAGCTATGCAAGAAGAGCTTCAATAGTTTGAGCTGAATAATGTATGGGAACTGGTTAAGCGTCCTGATCCACGGAAGCACAATATAATAGGCACCAAATGGATATACCGCAACAAGCAAGATGAGCATGGTCAAGTTGTCAGAAACAAAGCTCGTCTCATTGCTCAAGGATATACTCAAGTGGAAGGCATTGACTTCGATGAAACATTTGCTCCTGTGGCTAGGCTTGAAGCCATACGCATACTGCTGGCCTATGCAAATCATCATAACATACTTCTATATCAAATGGATGTGAAGAGTGCCTTTCTCAATGGCAAGATTGAAGAAGAAGTGTATGTTGCACAACCGCCTGGCTTTGAAAATCCAAAACATCCTGACATGGTATACAAGCTCAACAAGGCACTGTATGGCCTCAAACAAGCCCCTAGGGCCTGGTATGACACACTCAAATACTTCCTGAAGAGCAAAGGCTTCATACCTGGTTCCCTAGATCCCACTCTTTTCACGAAGACATATGATGGTGAACTGTTTGTGTGCCAAATATATGTGGATGACATTATCTTCGGCTGCACCAATCAGAGGTACAGTGAAGAGTTTGGATATATGATGCAAGAGCAATATCAGATGTCCATGATGGGGGAGCTGAAGTTCTTCCTTGGTCTTCAAATACGACAACAACGCAATGGCATCTTCATATCTCAAGAGAAGTATCTCAAAGATTGCCTGAAGAAGTTCGGTATGCAAGACTGCAAAGGCTTCACAACACCAATGCCAGCCAAACATCATCTGGGTCCTGACGACAATGGTAAAGAGTTCGATCAAAAGGTATACCACTCCATGATTGGTTCTTTACTTTATCTATGTGCATCTAGGCCAGATATTATGCTTAGTGTTTGCATGTGTGCTCGATTTCAAGCGGCACCAAAGGAATCGCATCACTTAGCTGTGAAGTGAATTCTTCGATATTTGGCTCACACCCCAACTCTAGGATTATGGTATCCAAAGGGCTCAGAGTTTGATTTGGTTGGATTCTCGGATGCTGATTATGCTGGTGACAAAGTTGATCGCAAGTCTACATCAGGCACATGTCACTTTCTGGGACGATCACTTGTATGTTGGTCTTCAAAGAAGCAAAACTATGTATCTCTCTCCACTGCTGAATCTGAATACATTGCTGCTGGATCTTGCTGCGCTCAGCTTCTGTGGATGAAGCAAACACTCAAGGACTATGGCATTCATCTGAAGCAAGTACCACTTTACTGCGACAACGAAAGCGCCATCAAGATTGCCAACAACCCAGTTCAGCACTCGAAGACAAAGCACATTGAAATTCGTCATCACTTTCTCAGAGATCATGTTGTGAAGAAAGACATAGATATCATACACATCAACACTGAAGAGCAATTGGCAGATATCTTCACCAAGCCCTTGGATGAGAAGAGGTTTTGCAAGTTACGGTGTGAGCTAAATATCCTGGAATCCTCAAATGTCCTGTAATCAGGCACACATCCTAACCCTTATGCATATTGATGACTTAGATGTGCAACACACAAAGTAAAGTATATCTTCAATCAATGAAGACATACATTCAAAGTGTGAATACATTAATGTGGAATTTGACTTCGGAGCGCCACGATAATTGTGCGCCGTGTCTGGGTCTAATACTTCCTATACGGTGGGTAACGCCACCACCAAATGTTCTATTTTGAAGTACTTCACTCATGGCGTTACCTTGCAATGTCTTCATATTTGGTTTGGCTTCAATCTCAACATGTCTTCATGATTATCTTCACTACGTTGATTATATAGATATATATGTATACTAGTGTTCTGTCCTCTACAGCATTCACTTATAGCTATGTCTTCTTGTTTGAATCTTTTGAACTAAGTGAATGTGATCGGACCCTAACCTCTCTATGCTCTCTATCTCAAAATTCTATCTCTCCAAGTCATATGCATTCTATTCAAACTGTCGAATGTCTTCTCTGCGTCCTTGTCAGTAGAAGACACAGAGACAACATTTAAGTCCGTTTTCAATGCTCATTTATCCACATGAAATCCGGAGAAGTAGGAACGACCATCCAACAATCCAGGCGTGCGTGGGACGTGGAACTGCCCCCAAAATACCGCATGATGGCCACGTATTACTCAAATGCGAATCGCCAAGGGCACCTGTGTAATAGCGCAGTGTCGCCCCTGTGCCTATAAATACACACTTACCGCGGTCATTATCTCTTCTTCCACCCTCACACGAACCCTAGCGCCACCGCTAGCCCTCGACGACGCCGGCGACGAAGCGCTTCGCTGTCGCAACCTCTCCGACGCCGTCTTCACGCCGACCGCGGACATCGTCCTCTCCGCCGTCGCCGTAGGTCTCCTCCGTCGCCAAGTTAGGGCACGGAAGAGTGAACTGCTCGGCCTCATCTCCCACCCCGTCTAGCAGTTCCAAGTGTGGTAAATAGAACTTCTTTTTACAGCCCCTTTTGATCCTATGGTTCTGTCACTTTCTACCATAAGAAGTTTTTATTCACACAAATTAGATCTCTCTCAATCTGCATCTCATAATATGCCTAGTATATTCACTTGTGCTTCATGAAGTAGTTAGATTCCTCACTTGTACTGATCTGTGGGTTTGTACAAATCTGGAACCAACTTCTTTTCTATGAGTGAATGTCTTCGCACGATGAGGTCAATGTCTTCTAAACTGATTTATCTTCAAAATCTTCTGAGAATGCATATGACCTCTTCCCCTTCCCTCGCACCTTAATGCAGTCACAGGTACATGTCCGTGGGAGAATCCTTTGGTTCTCATAGTCTGCATTCATTTGCAGAATTCTTACAGCATCACATAAATTCTCCTGAAGCCAGTTCCTGTTGGTCCAGCAAAAGAAAGCCTTTGAATCCTTTGAACGTCTTGAAGCCTTCCAAGTTAAGGTTTATGGATTTAGAAACAGCAGCAAGGAAGGGGGGCAGACAGGGACGTGGAGGAACATCCAAAGATCTGCCTGATGAACTGGCAGAAATGTATAAAACAGATCCTGAAGAGAATTATGGTCAGCGCAAGACCCGAATCCAATGGATTCGATGCTATTGGGCAGAACAATGGTTCAAATACCGCTTCACAACCCAAGAGTATGCTGAGAAAAGTGCCATAAAAAGACCGTGGGGAGACATCTTATACAAGAATCTTGTACCCAGGTCCAGAGATGAAGCTATTGCCCAAAGCTTCTATCCATGCATGGTTCGTGGGCCACAACCTGATGATGCACATCCGTCGTCACTACTCTGGTGTCGTGACGACAATCTGTTCAAGCGCAACTTCCAGTTTGCCCAAAACTCAGCGAAGCAGAACAAGAAGAAATTTGGGTTAGACTTCAACCCTGGTCCCTCAGCACCAAGGGCAGATGGCACACGAGAAGCAGAACCCAATGTCATCGGTCCGTATGCCAACCTTGAAGGCCTCATCACCTACATCTTGGTTCAAGGGACTGCAGTGAATGAGCCTGCAGCTGATACTGAGTCTGATGAAGCGCCTGCAGTGCCTGCAGTGCCGAAGCCAAAGCAGTTGAAGAAGCCAAAAGCTTCAAAGATGGCCCCTTCACCAAAAATCTCAAAGACGAAGCCATTGGCGACTGTACCTCCTGAAGACGGTGTGCAGTCTGAAGAAGTATCCCGCGTCTCCAAGCCCCAGAAGGCCAAGATGCCTCAGCCACACACCGGCAAGGAGCTCACAGCTGCTGCCATTCTGCGCAGTGAAACCATTGATCTGTCAAGTGATGAAGATCTTGGAGATAACGCTCTTGAGCAACTCATCAAGAGCAAAGAAGAAGCAGAAATCTTCAACAATCTGCCTCTCTTTGATGTCGCCATCATCCACAACTTCATTGACGAGTGGTTTGCCACACCAAACATCAGCTTTGAAGATCTACAGCTGCCCGTTGGCCTCAGCGTCGCCTTCCAAGGCGCTATTGCTTCAGAACTTGCTATTGCCCAGCACATTGTTGAACTGAAGCAGAAAATTGATCATGAAAAGGCTCAGTTCAAGAAGAATATGGCCAAGCTCAGCGTGCAAGAAGTGAAGAGCTTCAAGATCATGTTGCATGAGCTAAAGGAAAACTTTCTGAAGAAGCATGCAGAAGCTCAGGGTTCACGAGAGCGGATGAAGACTCTGGCTAACAGATGTGTGCAAGCCTACAATGAGGCTGAGAAGCGCAAGGCACTTGGGCGTCCTGGCATCGACCCCAAGATGGCCGCAAAGAAAAAGAAGAAGACTGTTCCAGCTGAACCAGAGGCACCAAGGCAGGAAGCAGTTCCGCTTGTCTTCCCAACTGCAACGACTGGCTCGAAGCCAAAGAGACGGTCAACCGCTTCAGAGCTCAAGAAGACGAGAACTGCAGAGGCTGAAGCCAGGAAGAGGAAACACTCTAAAGCCTCTCCTTCTACCCCCACTCAAAAAAAGCGAAAGATCAAGAAAGCTCAGGCTGCTTCCACAGAGCCCTTGATAGTTGAACCCCTTTCTGTAGTCTATCCTGACGCAGAACGACAACTGACAGTTCATGAGCCTGCTTCCACAGAGGCTCCTGAAGCTGAAGACATTCCAGCAGCCAACCCCATCGCTGCTGAAGACATTGGTCTTCATGACAATGTAGAAGACGATGCAGTCCTTCCTCAGCAAAATAACAGTGAACTCATCAGCATTGGTCGTCCATTGACGCCAATTGCACAGGATGCTTCATGGGCGGATCGCCCGCAAGAGGAAGAAGAATCTGAGGCCCAGCCCACTCCAACTTCACAGGCGTCGTCTGCGTTACGTAGGCTTCGCAAAGGTCCAAGGCCTCAAGACTCTGCTGACGACATTCCGGCTGCATCAGCCGAAGAAAATGAAGAAGTACCACAAGATCCCACTCCCCTGCTCCACCAAGAAGCAGTTCTCCAGGAGAACGTGCTTGTGTCCGACCCTCCAGCTCGTCAAGTGAAGGAAGCAAATCGTGAGGCTGCCACAACTAACATTGAAGCTAATGTGGAGCCCTCCCCACCAAAAGCTTCAGAAGACAGCGAAGCTACTGATCCTGACACTTCTGTTCCTGAGTCTGCTGCCGGTCCACAATTCAACTACCATGTTCAGCACATGCCTCAGGTTCAGAAGCCAATCCCAAGACTGCCAAGGTTCCCAGGTCCTGCATCAGCACCTGGTTCCTTCAACATCAATAGCTTCAGGGCAGATAATACTTTCTTCAATAGCTCCAAGAACCCCTATTCAAGGGAAAGGATTTCATCAGATAGGTTCTGGAGCTATCCTTAGCGCAGCTACTACTCTTGCATACTGTACAACCAAGGTCGCATTTTGCCGCACAAGCGCCTTGATGTTGAAGCTATTGCTGGTCTGCCCTGTCTAGAGGAAGCGTTGGATTGCTTCAAACAAGTGGGTCTGCTACAGTTTGTTACTACTGAAGAGCATTGGAATGAAGAGCTCCTGCTACAATTCTATGCCACACTGCACATCAAAGGATACAATAGAGATCCGAAGACTTGGGTCCTGGAGTGGATGACCGGCAACGTTCATCACAAAGCCAATGCATTTGATATCATTGAGCTCACTGGCCTGCCCACTCAAGGCGAATTCTTCGAACAAGGCTGTCGGCTACACACTGAAGCTATTGAGAGCATATTTCAGAGGCCTGAACCGAATATGAGTCAGATGCTCTCCATGATAAAGCCATTGCCCCACGATGCTCCTTATCCCACAGAGTTCTTCGTTGAAGACCTTGAGTACCTGCCCAGGACCATCTATCACATCATCCGGCGGACTCTCTGGCCCATTAAAGGACACTCTCCAAATGCCAAGATCGAGGGTGCAATGAAGACTCTGATATTCTGTATCCTTCATGGCAAATGCTTCAACGCACAGGATTTCTTCATACGCCAACTAGCTGCATTAGGCTCAGATCTATTTGGTTTAAAGTTCTATGCTCCTTGGGTAATGAGGCTGATCAAACTTCACTCTGCCATCTCGTATCAGCCCTCTGCCCGCAACCATCGGATCTTCTTGCCTGATGTGGATACCTCTGCTGAAGCCATCTATCCTGAACCTGCCAAGCAACCTCTGAGTCTTCAGAATGCAGAACACCAGAGCTTCACTCAAAACATTGAAGGTGTTGAAGCCATCTCCAGGGTGTATCCGCTGGCTGGCACTACACGTGCCCCACTCCCAGCATCCACTAAAGCCACAAACAGCACAACTGCTCAAAGACCCAAGAAGCATGCTCGTGCTCTCAATGACCGAGAGCTTCTTGTGGCCCTTCATCAAAAGCAGAATAGGCATCATGACTGGTTGAAGAGACAGATGAAAAGCCTCTTGGTGGATGTAAATCGCATCCGAAATCTTGCCACCAAGAATGCATTCCTTGCACATGAAACCTGTCGCCGCACCTGGAAAGGACTCACGATGATGTGCTCTAAAGCTGATCTTCCAGAGGATGGCTTCACTGAGAGATTCAAGTTTGACTCCACACCTCCTCGAAGGGTTGTGCTGCTAGGAACTCCATCACTTGAAGATTCTGAGTTTTCTTCATCTGCTACCACCGTAAATGCAAGAATTATCGAGGATGAAGACGATGCTACTTCACCACCACTTGCTTCAGCACCTCCAAGCTCTTCTGCACCGCCAAACAACATCAACAACCCTGCTACTTCACCTACTCCTCATGGGAACGAGTAGAGGCTCTATGTCTTCGAACCTTTTTGGTCATTACTGACAAAAGGGGGAGAAGCATATGAGATTGATAGTCTTCAAGCGGGTTCATATGGGCGGGTACCTTATATTTTGCTTCGTGCTTACAACTCTCGTTTTTGCTACAATTGGTTCTTATGATTTGTAACACTTAAACCAAATGGTCATCTGCTACTTATTTGCCACCTTGTTTTGCGAAGATAAATTCCGCATGTGCGACGATAAATTCCGCACTTAGCTCATTCTGCAGACGTCCATTTTCCATTATGCATGTCATTATCTTCATATACTTTCACATGCATAGTGGATTGTCATCATAAGCTGAAGTGGATCTCCTCAAGTACAACCTGCCATGTGCATTTGCATTCCAAAAGCAAATTAACTTATATGCACATCTTCAGGGGGAGCCCTTGCAACTTATGAAGACAATTCCTCATCCTTTACAATTTCACAGATTATATTCCCCGTTGAAAACTTCAACTAGTTTGTCATCAATCACCAAAAGGGGGGAGATTGTAAGTGCATCTAGTGCCACCCCTAGTTGGTTTTGGAGTATTGACGACAAACCTAGTTGAGGGACTAATGTGTTTATGAGAATTGCAGGATAACCCAGGTAGAAGTCCCTCATTGATTCGGTTTTACTACCAGAGATGACCCCTAAAAATGTACGAAGACATTGAAGTCAATGGTGGTATATGAAGATATTCACATTGAAGACTATTACAAGAGAAGACACCGCTGAAGCCTATGGAACTCGAAGACTTAGATCTTCCGTAGTTCTTTTTCTTTTGTGTTGAGTCATAGGAACCACCGTACTGTTAAGTGGGGTCCAGGAGAACCAGTCAGAATGACTGAAGTGATGCCTAAACCAAAAACCTATGTCTTCGAGTGAAGACAATGAGAGCAAATCTTGTCCAGAGCCGGACAAGTCAGCTTTGCTTGTAGCTCAAGTAAAGTTTCCATGTGAGTTTAAAATCTGACCGTTGGGACACGTGTCAGTTCCTTAGTGACCCAGGGTCATTTCGGACAAATCAGGTTGGGTTGCCAAGTGGCTATAAATAGCCCTCCCCCTACAACCATAAACGGTTGGCTGCTCAGATTGAGAGTACGGCTTTTGTCGTTTGAGAGCAACCCACCTCAAAGCCTTTGAGAGAGAGAATTCCTTGCGAGGATAAAGCCCTAACCACTAGAGCTAGAGAGAATTGGGCATCACTTAAGTGTTCTTGTCTGTGTGATCTGAAGACTTATTACACTTGAGGACTGTGCATCCTCCAGACGGTTAGGCGTCGCGTTCAGAGCATCCAAGAGACATTGTGGATTGCCAGTGAACGAAGTCTGTGAAGGTTTGGGAGTCTACCTTGAAGACTTACCAGAGTGATTGGGCGAGGACTATGTGACCTTAGCTCAAGGAGAATACGGTGAGGACTTGGTGTCCTGAGCTGCGTGTTCAGGACTGGGTGTCCGGGACTGTGTGTTCTAAGGTTTAAATACCTAGCCGGTCCAACCAGACGTACAGTTGTCACAGCAACTGGAACTGGTCCAACACATCATTGTCTTCAACGAGTCACTGGTTTCATCTTCACTTCCTTTTACTTACTGATCACTCATTGTGAAGTCATTGCATGTCTGTTCTATCTTTTGTCTTCACAACGTGAGTGTATGATCTGTTTGGCTTCATAATATCTTCCTACCTGATCCTTATTACACTACAGCTATTTGTCACTGTGCTTTCACTCTGTTGATACTTGACCATGGCTTGCCTAGTGTAGTCTAACTTCCGCTGCATAGTAATAGGCATATCTCTACTGTTTGTCTTCATAACTTCCACGTTTTGAAGACTTTCATAAAAATCGCCTATTCACCCCCCTCTAGTCGATATAACGCACTTTCATCCCCCTCTAGGCGATATCCATGGTCTTTCACATGTTTAAAATATCATTTTTAGCGGGGTAAGAGTTTCAATTTTCAATGGCGCGTTATAAGTACTAAGTAGTTTTTTGAACGATTGGTATGGAGCGAAACTGGAATTCATAACTATTACCTCCTTAGGGTATGGTTGTATGGGTTTATGTTGCGACATGTTGAACCTGGTAGTTCTAGGGAAAATACTATGGTTTAGATGTTGGTTTTCAGTAATGAAAATCAGAAGGGGGAAGCCCTTCTTTGATAAAAAAACTACTACCTACGTCCTGGTTTACTAGTCCCCATAGTATTTTGGGTCAAAGTTTGTCCACGAATTTTACTTGTAAAATGTGAATGGAAAACGAGATTTTGTTATACCCAAACAAAAAAGGACTGGAGGGTGTGATTGCTCTGACACGGACGCGACCTCTCATAGAGCAGGCATTGAACCACCGCGCCGGCCAAGAGGGCCCCACTCGCTGCAAGCCTGGCTGAACACGCCTCCTCGTCGCATGCAATCGGCTTCAGACTTCCCCGCATGCCTCCATTGAATCCGTGCTTGTGCCGTTAACACGTCCTTCCGCAAGCCGGACGATATTTTAGAACACAACATCGGCTGGCTCCTCTCGTCCGCTCTCTATTTAAACGAGGCCAGACACCTGGCAAGAACCGCACCACACCATTTCTCCCCATATCCTCCTTGCCCCATTTTCTCCACACTCTCCATAGCATCCGCTGAGCAGGAAGACGAGTTCTCCGGCATAAAAGCCCGCTGGGTGCCCCGACAAGCCAGGCAACTCGCTGCCCCACCTGCGTCCCCGCCCCAGGCCGTCAGTACCATGGGCGAGGCTGCAGGCGGGCAAGCGGAGGAGCAAGCCGCGGCTGCAAGCTGGCCCCTGGTGTATCAACTCGACGCTCCAAGCCTTCTCGCAGAGGAGTGGCCAGTTGCTACACGCCAGCACATGGGGGACCACCGCGTCCAGTGCACCGTGGTTGGCCCCACCATCTGACGCAAACGTTGGCGGAACCGTGGCATGCTGGCGGAGGTGGCCAACACGTTTACTGCCACCGCCGACACCAAGGAATAGTAGACCACGAGAGCCGCCGCCGCTCTGAACCCACGAATGCTACGACCACCGCGTCGCCGGCATAGACACCCGGTGTGTTGCCTGGTTTGGCTCAAAACATCATGGACCCCAGCCGCGGCCAGCATTAGAAATTATAAATGCTTCCAGAAGTTATTCGCAATTAGTCAAAAAATGACCAAAATATAATTAATTATGCATGGTTTTGACTTGTTGTGCTCGCACTGGTAGTAGGAACTAGAGGTTTTTCTTTATTTATAACTCTCCTCACATTTTTTTGGCTTTGAAGTGAATCATGGTTGTGGACATTATCTATGAATGTGCAGATATCTGCGAACATGAGTTTGATGTGCAAGTTGAACTTGGAATGTTGGGCTTGCGCGTGAACTATACCATGTCGAATGCTTCGTCTGTTATTGTTTGGAAAGTAATTGATGTTATTACATGACCCGAAAAATAAATATTGTGTGCCACATCAGTAGATGCACGGACATCACAATAGGCATGCTGACTGGGTAAACATTTGAACCTAGCTATTATGAAGGAAAATTTGTATTGACAACAGTTTCAGATAGCAGGAGACGCCTAGCCTGCTCTGCCGCCGCTAGCTTCTTTCTGGCTGCTTCCATCTCTTCTTTGGCTTGGGTGAAGAGAGAATCTGATTACTCTTTTCGCTTCTTCGGGAACTCAGCTACATTCTCAAGGGCTGCTGCATGCTTTCTTTCATCCTTTACTAGAGCCATGAGGACACGAATAGTTGACGACTCCACCTGGCTTGTGTGTAATCCAGCATCATCTGGGAATTTGCACCTTGTGTCTAATCCAACATCATTAGGGAACGGGCACCTTGTATGTAATCCAGCCTCAGTTTGGAAACATGATCTCGAGGTTGACCATACTTCCCTCCTCGCAGGAACTGCATCCTGACATGAAGTTAGTTCTTTTTTAGATCAATACTTAGAGCAACCTAGATCCATTTAGTAGAAGCCAGATAAACAGGACTCGAAGAAGTGAATTCAAAAGGAAAAATATAAAAACAGACTCCAAGGTGAGAACATCCACTTCCTACATCAAGCTAAAAACGAAAGCATTAGGATGATTAAGACTCTTCTTATTACACATCAAAGAAAACAAGGCTAAGAGAAATAGAAACTACAACATACACGCATCGAAGAACATGAGGCTAAATAAAAGTAATTGAAAGGGTGTTACTTACCAAAGCTCATTTTACAGGTTCGGTGTAGGTCCTCTTTAACTTGCCACGCTCCTTGAAGATGTCCCCAGTATCTCGTGTTTGGTCTTTATTGCTCCTCTGCATGTTCGCACTCGTGGTTTTAAAATCTCAACATGGCCAGAAAAATATACTAGTAATGCTCACGCATCTTGTGGGCAACATTAAAGCACTCGTCTACCATGTTAGAGCATCTCCAATAGAAGCGCAATGTGCGGCGCGTTAAAACAGCATTTACAGCGCGGAATAGCCAATTTTTGCGGGCCCGAAGTGCTGAGATAGAGAAGTAAAGATAGAGAGTAGAGAGTAGAGACATAGATAGTTCTCAGCATATATAGCATAGATAGATAAAAAATAGATAGTTCAACTACTCCTCATCGTCCGACTCCTCCTCGGTGATGTCCTCCTCCAACGTCTCAATCTAGGCATCAAGATACCGATCGTCGTCGGAGTCCCAGGGCGACGCTGCTCCTAGCCTCATGTTGAATTGAGTGGCCGCTTTCCACGTATGCTTGTCCTCGTGATAGGTTGCTCGCTCCACCCTCCTCTTCTCCCTCTCTGCCCTCCTTTGCACGTAGAACTCGCGCTCGTTGATGATGACCTGCGGGAAGCGTTGGCGCCACAGCGCCATGGCTTCCTTGTCCATCTCGGCGATGCCGAGATAGTGCTCCCACCTCCGGTTGTCATGATGATACTCGTCGGTGATAAGCCGCGGTGGAGGCGCGAGCTCCTGCGCCCGCTCCTGCGTCGGCACGTTGGGGAAGTTCAATGTCTATGAGGCCATCGGAGGCGCCACGCCACTGCATCGTACGCGGGCGGCCATGTGGGCAATGTCGAAAGTGTCGACGTCGAGGCACATCCCGCGGAATAGGATCTCGGCGGAGAAGCGCCAGAGGGGTGCGCGGGGACTCCACGGTATCCCCAAGTTTCCCGGTGATGCGGCGGCTGATGACCGACAAGTATAGGGGATCTATCATAGTCCTTTCGATAAGTAAGAGTGTCGAACCCAACGAGGAGCAGAAAAAAATGTCAAGAGGTTTTCAATAAGGTTGTCGTGGAATTGTCACGACAGATGTCCTTAGTGTGAGGACTTAGTCGCGAGACCAACACATCTATGTGGTAGCTTGAGAGGGGTTGAGCGGAATCGAGAGACGCAACACAAGACAAGGGTTTAGACAGCTTCGGGCCCCGAGAAACATCATCCGGTAATAACCCTACATGCTGTTTGTGGCTAGGTCTCATTATGATCATGAGGGAGTCGCCGGTAAGCCGGCTCTTTGTGTCTAGCCCTAGAGATTATTTTCCGCCCCTCTTTGGGGAGCCCTGCCCCTCCTTACATATGTTGAAGGGGCGGGTTACATGTGGAGTCCTAGTAGGACTAGGACTAGTCTATCCTTTCTCACAAGTTGAATACAAGTCCGGGTCTTGCTTCCTCGTAAAGGAAATATTCGCCATCCCTTTCCTCTTAAGCCGGCCCACCAGAGTATAAGCCGGCCCACTGGGCCTTGGGCCTTGTCGTTCGTCTGATCCGCCCACCGGGTCTCTAGTGAGTCATAATGTCCCGACGGGTTACATGTAAACCGCCATGTCCGGGCAGATCGCTAGTGAGTCGCCAAGCTCCAGCCAGGTCTCTGGTGAGTCGCCAAGCCCGGTCGGGTTATGATTCCGGCCGGGTCATACCGCGGGGTATATCCCCGACATTAGCCCCCAGTTTAATTTGGATTTATCCATGTTAAACTAATCCTGTAAAATAAACGCAAGAACAAACTTTATAGGTTGTGCTCTGGGTTAAACATTTTCCTGAACCGGCACCTGATCATCTTTAAGTCCTTGTCATTTCCTCCTGGATGCATACTCAAAGATCTTATAACAAATTTCTTTTATCAGATATGTCCAAACCTTGCCAATGCAAAAATCCAGATACTTCTTTTGAAAAATCCGGGTCAATAGGCCAGCTTCAGAGCCAATTTGCAGACATTGGTATCTTATAGAGAAATATTGTAATAAGTAATCCACTTGAATCGGCTTCCAAAGCGCCGGCTTAAAAAATATTGGTCTTGAAAAACTCATCTGACTTTCAGCCGGCTTGTAGAACTTGCCGGTTTATCATTGCCAAAATATCCGGTTTGTAAATATTGATAGCACCGGGTCATAATTGTTGCCGACGCCGGGTCATAGTTATTGGTGACGCCGGGTCAATCTGGTTTACTCAAAATTGAGAATTTGAAGATTTTTCTCCCTTATATCCATATTACCTGTAGCCCCCAAGTCTTGAGCAGAAACAAAGTGATGACTTAAAAATGGCTTTAATATAAATACTGCCACTTTGAAGAAATCCATGTTGTTCACCTTAGTCACTAGTAAAGACTGAACACTCCATATATGTAGCCCCCAAGTGCCGGGTTGTCATGCTTGCAGCAACCTGGGACTTGTAATTGCCTTATACTCATAAAAAACTACAACCAGTGTAGCCCCCAAGGGCCGGGTCATTATGCAATAATGAGCAGGGACTTAATAAATATGATCATATAGACTTTGAACAACAACGTGTAGCCCCCAAGGGCCGGCTCAGTAAGATAATATTGAGTTGGGACTTTATATATACTTCTTTTAAAAAGAACATCATATGATGTAACCCCCATCATGGGGCTTGAACCCACGTCCACAAGGTTAAGAGCTTTGTGCTTTACCAACTGAGCAGTGGACCCTTCAATATAATGGAATAAAACTTATGTACCTTGAATTGTTGACAGGAGCAATTGGTAGCCCCCAAGGGCCGGCTCATTATGATGTGATGAGTCGGGTCTTCAATAAGGCCAGTAAAATTGTCTTTGCATTAGCCCCCAAGTGCCATGGTGCATGCTGGTAGTGACATGGGACTTGCATGTTTGATATAATCTCAAACTGAATAATGTAGCCCCCAAGTGTCGGGTCGTAAGCATGTAGCGACTCAAGACTATTCCTTCCATTGTAGAATAAATTATATCCATTGATAAAATAATATCCATTGCGCTGAAGCAACTTTGAAAACCTCATTCATAATATTGGTGATTGATAAGAATCCAGCCATGTTGGCTATTTGAAAATTTGAATAATATAATTCATTTTAAAAACCTCAATCATTCAATATCATTATGAAAATCCAGCCAATTTTGGCTATGAAAGATATGAATACCTTACCAGTTGATAAGTAAATCCAGAGTTTTAAATACTCGGAGGATCTTGGCCGATGGCGACTTAATGCGCATTCATTGTAACCCGGCGGCTTATAGCCTTTGAGAAAATCAAGAATTGATAACCCTTTTGAGACACCAGTTTCAATCTTTGATGATGGGCTGGAACTTAATCATTTATGTAAGTCACAGCTTTGTAAATCCTGCATAGAGTTTAAACAACATATGCCCTGGGACTTAACATCAAAAGCCAGGGCGGGTAACCACTCAAATGTAGTCTTATCCTGCACATAAGTAAATCACAAGATCCCTTGGCGGTTTACCGCAGGGCGGATCATAATATCTCACATATAACCACTGTGATATTTAATTTGTACTACCGGTTTACATGACATGTGCAGTAAAGGTGATAACCCAATCCTTAGAAGCCAATACTTCCAAATATATGATGATTTTCACATGATGGCGACTTATCGTCCAAAGCCAAGCCGGGTTTAAACGAAACCACACTTATATGCTTTAGATATGAGCAAAAAGTCTCAAAACCCAAAAGATTGTTTGAAAAAACTTAAACCAAATAAAAATCGAGGTTTCTGATTCGAATATGATCAGTAAACCGTTCCAAAGGGGTTAAGCTAGGATTCGAATACGGCTAGGATTCGAATACGATCATGTAGCCCCCAGCGGCTTTGGCGTTGCACCGATCAAGAGGGTACCGACATCTATGTTCTCTTTGGTTCGAATACAACCTATGTTTGAACAGGAAGCCCCCAAATGACCTTGAGAGGATTTAATGACCCTGATTCCAATACAATCCAAGTCGGACCCAAAAGGGGTTAACCTATGATTCGGATACGATCAAGAAGCCCCCTAGTGAGTTTGGCTTTGCGCCGATCAAAAGGGTTACGACAGCTATGTTCTCTTTGGTTCGAATACGACCTATGTTTGAACAGGAAGCCCCCAAATGACATGTAACTATGGATATGAGCCGGATCAAAGGGTAATCATAGCTTAGGTCAATAAGCCGGAAGCCCCCAAGTGACATATTTCTGAGCTGTGCTCGTCGGGTGCCTATGTTTGAGTTGTGCTGTGCAACAAAATCTCTTTGGTCCCTGTAATTTTTCCTGAAAACTCGAACTTGCAAGAGATGAATTCTTTTTAAACCGGAATTTCGAATCGGATATTGAGAGCTTCAAAGCTTTGCGGGAGACAGGTTTACCTTGAGTCGGATTTTAAACCGACATTCTTCATTTTGAACCGGAAATTTTCTGACGGCCTTTAAATTCTTTATCAATATGCCAGTAGTCTCCGGGGCCGGGGTATTTTTTCCCTCCAATGACCCGGAGTTCTGGATTATTAATGCTGGCCAATTTTGCCGAGTCATGCCATTGTAGCCCCCGAGTCTTAAGGCGACTCGAGAAGTTGTCTTGAGATTCTCCATATTTGACCGTGTGCAAACCGGTATGAGTCATTCAACATCTCAGTGATATAACTTGTCCTGCACTGAAGAACTTGCAAGCCAAAGTAATTGCTCTTTTAAAGAAAGAAATATATAATATAAAAATATACTGGATGGATTTCACCTGATATGTCAGGCCAGTAATTATCTACCGCGGAGTTGATGATCACCATGTTGAAGTTGAAATCAATCACGGTAGAGTCGGCCGCGGGAACAGATGAGCCGGCCACGACATTATAAGCTGGTGCAGATGGATGAGTAAATCACAGGTGCGATAAGCCGCGCGGATGGGCAAGTCAGCCACGACGTTGGAAACGACACGAATGCGGGCGAGTCGGCCGCGGGTGCGGACGACTAGTTAGTCGCGTGTATTGTTGTAGCAGGGGCGGCGACTTGCGTATGTATCCGTCCAGCAGCACGGCATGAAAGCCCTAGTGCAAAAATAATATTAGCGCACGTCCTTTGCGACACCGTTGTAATGAATAATGGTCCCGTGAAAAAAATACCACATAGCAGAGTAGTTTGTTTGTCGAAGGAAAAAAGTGTTTTTTAATTAAATAAACATGAAGATAGCACCTGATTCATTTATTCGGACGAACTTTGGATGCTGATGCTGGATAATTGACCCGAGGATGACAGCATGCCGATGTAGTTCACGGACGATCTTTGCAATAATATGGACAAAAAACTTCTGTCGCACCGTATGTACTACTCAAGTTTTTTAGAAAACCGGACCACATAGTAGTACTCCTTGTGGTGCATTGCATGTATTTTTTTTTTAAACAAGGCAAAAGACTTGCCATTTTCATTGAATAAGAAGAAGGTTTTAGAGTCGAGGCCAGCGGCCGAGTTACAAATCCTCATTCTCGCGGCATTACATTACACAAATATTTTGCCCCGGCACGGCACCACCGTGAGGCTTCCTCTTTGATTCGAACAACAAGCACACCCACTGGAATTGCGTTGTTACGGAACACATGTGCATTTCGCTCTTTCCATATTTCCCAAGAAGTCAGTAGCATGATGGAAGTCAGCGCCCTTCGTGGTCGTGAGGTCCCAGAAGCATTGGCGCGCCACCACTCTTTGACCGAAGTCAAACCACCCCAGTTCGCTGGGTGTACATCTTGTAAACCGAGCCAAGATTTAATCATTCCCCACACACGGATGGTGTAGCGGCATTGGAAAAGAAGGTGTGCCACCGATTCCAGAGTTTGCTTGCAAAGAGGACAAAGATTACAATTTTGCCAACCCCTTCGCTGAAACCTGTCAGCCGTCCAAACTCTGTTGTTGATGACCAACCAAGCAAAAAATTTGCATTTGGGAGGAGCCCAGTTCTGCCACACTAACAGAGGCATGTCCGTGTCCACTAGCCCAAGGAATTGTGTATTATAAGCCGACGCCGCTGAATATTGGCCATCATTGGTGAGCTTCCACGTAATTGAATCGGTCTCCTCCGGGTTGAGATTGACCAGCGAGAGCTTTCCCCAAAGGTTGACGAACTCAGATATGTGGCTAACAGTGAGGTTCCCACCAATATCCACCTTAGAAACCCAGAAGTTATTGTGCAAGGCCTTCTTCACAGAGCAGTTTTTTCTTGTAGAAAGTTCAAAGATCTTGGGCGCGATATCCTTGGGTCTCATACCATCCAGCCAGGAAGAATCCCAAAATGATGCTCGACGACCGTCTCCAACAACAACCTTTATGGCGGAGGCGAAAATATCTTTGTCCTTTTGTACACAAGGGTTTCCCAAGTTGACCCAAGGTTTGGCCGGATCCGTCCAAGCAGCCCACAGCCAACGAATTCAGAGGGCCGCTGCAATTTTTTTCACATTTAGAATGCCCAACCCACCATGCACTTTTGATTTGCACACCTGGTCCCAATTGATCTTGCATTTGCCACATGTGACCTTGTCACAACCTGCCCAAAGATAGGCACGCCTAAGGGAGTCGATCTTCTTCATAACCTGAGCAGGTAGGTCTAGCACCGTCAAGTAGTAAATGACAATTGCCGTGATGACCGACTTGACCAACACAGCCCGTCCCGGCTGCGCAACATGCTTGCCCATCCAAGGGGTAAGTTGAGCAGCAATCTTATCTTCGAGAGGCTAAAAATGGATTGTTTTGAGCCTCTTGGTTGACAACGGCAGCCCAAGATATTTCATTGGGAAGGAGGTGCGGTTGGCGGGGAAGGAGCTGAGTATATCATCAAGACCCAAGGAGTCACATCGAATGGGGGCAACAAGACTTTTAGAGCAGTTCGTTGTTAGCCCCGTCACTTCCCCAAACTGTGCAAGCGTATCCGCAAAAAACTTGACCTCGGTTTTGCTGGGCGCAAGGAAAACCGCCGCGTCATCTGTGTAGAGGGAGGCTCGGATAGGCATGGCATTGCCACCAAGAGGGTGCAGCTTTCCTTGAGCAGTGGCTTTCTTGAGAATGTGATGTAGTGAGTCGATGGCCAGCACAAAAAGGAGTGGGGATAAAGGATCTCCTTGTCTCAGACCCTTCCCAAGCTTGATAGGAGTGCTAGGAACCCCATTGAGCAGAACTCGCGACGAAGCCGAGGAGAGGAGAGTTGAGATCCATCCTCGAAAGCGTGGAGGAAAACCAAGGTGCTGAAGAAGGTCAAGAAGATAGTCCCAACGAATAGAGTCGAAGGCTTTCTTGATATCTAGCTTGAAGAGCAGTGCCGGGGTTTTCTTGCGGTGGAAACGTCTCGCAAGATTGCGCACAGACATGAAATTATCGTGGATACATCTCCGTTTGATGAATGCACTCTGGGCCTGGGAGACCAAGTCGTTCATGTGGGGGGCTAACCGGTTGGACATCACTTTTGCAATAATCTTCGCAATAGCATGAATAAGACTGATGGGGCGAAAGTCAGCAATATCCTCGGCACCATCTTTCTTGGGGATGAGGGCAACATCCGCAAAATTTAGCCAGTGGAAATGGGCGGCATGTAGGTCAGAGAAACGATGAATAGCCGACATGAGATCTCCCTTTATTGTGCTCCAGCATGCTTTAAAAAAAGCACCAGTGAAGCCATCCGGTCCTGGAGCTTTGTCATTTGGCATAGCAAAAACTGCAGCCTTCACCTCCTCTTCCGTGATAGCCTCATCCAAATCCTGAAGGTCACAATTGGGGGCCGGAAAGATTCCCCAATTGATGTCAATGCTACGCGAAGGACCCTTCTTAGCAATGCTTTCAAAATGATGGTGTATGACCTGCTCCTTCAAATTGTGTTCTGTAATCCAACCATTGTTATGCTTGAGACGATGTATAAAGTTCTTCCTCCTTCGGTGGTTAACAAGAAGGTGAAAGTAGCGGGTGTTAGCATCGCCGTCCTTCAAATTGGTGATTCTTGAGTTTTGCCTCTTTCTGGACTTCTCAAGCACAACCCATGCGATAATCTTCCTCTTGAGCCGTTTCCGAAGATCAATTTCCTGTTGGGATAACTCTCTTTGTTCCTGGGCCATATCAAGACGGAGAATAACTTCAAGGGCCATATGCAGCTGGACCTTAGATTTAGCGAAGAGTGTTTTGCTCCAGGAACGTAATCGCGACTAGTAGTTTTTAGCTTGTGAAAAAGTCTCTGGTAGGGATCTTGGTGACTCGAATCTTCGTTCCAAGCGTCGCTGACTGTCTTTTGGAATCCTGGCATCTTGGTCCAATGGTTCTCAAACCTAAAGGACCTGGGTTTCTTGGGGCCGTCCGTGCAAGCGAGCAACAACGGACAATGATCTGAGAGCGAGGAGGACAGGGCATGAAGTATGTGGTTGGCGAATTCGATGTCCCAATCCTCATTGCAAAAAAAGATGTCAAGTTTACTAAGCGTTGGATTGTTTCTCTCGTTACTCCAAGTAAACTTCCAGTTCTGGAGGGGGGTCTCCTTGGGCTCACAGGAAGTAAGAGTGTTGTGTGAAGCGAACTAATCTGCTACGATCAACATTGGAGCGGTTTTTATTTCTGGCCCGGTAAATCTGGTTGAAGTCCCCATTAACCAGCCATTTTGTCCCTAGCGACGGTTTCTGGGAGGATAGCTCGAGAAAAAATGCGTCTTGGTGAATGCTTCTAGTTGGCCCATATACAGTGGTAAGCTTGAAGTTATTGCTCTCCGTAGAATTCTTGATAGCAACATCTCCGGAAAGAAAATATGATCCAATCTGGACATTGGAAATGTTCACCACATTATCATCCCATAGGAGTAATATGCCTCCTTTAGTTCCATCAGCAGGTTTGTAAGCGAAATTCTTCAATCGGTAACCACCAAGGTATGTAGCGATGAAACTGTCAATGACCTGAAGCTTTGTTTCCTGTAGGCAAACAAGATGGCAGGAGGATGTAGCAATTGTTTCATGTACCGTGGCTCTACGGTCTGGGTAGTTCAAGCCACGCACATTCCAACACAGTATTGAGATGTTTTGCTCTAACATTGATTCACCAAGGGTACATCAGCAGAATTACAAAGGGGCAACATGGATTGAAAGAAGCATAGCAGTAGAGGTCTCGCCAGGACCAGGGGCAGTAGAAATCTACAGCAGCTACAAACAGGCGTACAACTGACATTGGTTTGGTGTACAATCATAAGGAACTAGAGTACATCAGATAACTGGCAGCAGGTTCAAGTGGTTGCAGATGCAGCCTCATCCAGGTCCGGTCCACCTTCTCCACCATGCTGCACCAGAGCCTCTTCAACCGCTGACGAGAGATCACAATCAAGTTGAAATAGTGCACGAAGGGCAGCCACAGCAAGATCTGGAAGCTGGCCATGAAACATCTGAGTGAACTTTGCAATCACAGCTTCTGTTACTTGCTCACCTTCAGCGACGATGTTCATACGTCGACAGAGCAGCTGCTCTGCAAGATTGGCAATGGGCACACTCCTCTTTTTTGCCCGGAGACACGGACTCTGCCTGGGAAGCTAGAAGCCAGTTACTCCAGCAAGTGTCTTCCGTCGAGCTGTAGGCCGCCTGGGCGGCGTTGAGTGTGGTGAGGGGAGCAGGGCCGGCATGCTTGGGATGAAGATAGGAGTGGGCATCTCAGGTGAAGTGGTGGGAGCTACAACAGGGGACAAATGGCCAGAACTACCATCATCAGATACATCAGGTTTGGACGGCGGCGTGGGCGTAGCAGGGACAATCTCCAGCGTGGGAGTGGCGTTGAGGTCGTGTGGATCTTCAAGCAGGGCTTCTTGTCGTGGAACAAGCACAACTTCAGGGGAGCGGGTGGACATAGCCGGCAGCTGTGCCGGCATCATCTTTGTCATGGCCTGGTGTGCATCCAGGGTTAAGGAAGGCTGCACTCTAGTCACCATGCGAGCCGCGCCGCAGAGCCAGCCCAGGGCCGAACCAGAGGGGGTGAGCTCGATGATGTCGCATGAGGTGGTGCGAGGGGAGGGCGGGAGAGAGCGGCCTCGAATCATCTTTGCTGAACCAGAACGGTGCCGGCCGTCCCTTCCGCGGTCATCCCTGCCACGGTCCCCGCCACGCTCCTCGCGGCGCGAACCATGGCGATCTTCATCAGCTCGGCGTTCCGGAGCGCGGGAACGGCTCCTGAAGAAACGATCACGCCAGGAGGATCGCGGCCGGTCATTGTCCCAACCCCGCCGGTCATCCCTGTCATGCTCGTCGTCGCGGCGGTGCCTGTCTTCATCGTCACGGCTGCGAGGCGGAGGTTCCTGCCTATCCCGCACCTGGCGCACGCCATCCACCACGCCATAGCGCCAGGCGAAAGGCTCAGAATGCGGGTGGCGAGGGATGTTGCTGAAAGCATCGGGCCTGTAGTCCTCCAGCTGGTTGAGATGAACAATGGCGCGACGTCGGATACCGCGATGCCCAACAGCCATTAACGGAGCCCCACCAACGCCTGTGGCCACCCGCGGCGCGATGGTGACCTGCTGCACCTTGGGGATGGCCGAGGGGTTCGCTAACCAGGCCCAGAGCTTGAAACTGGCAGCATCTTCAAGTTGTAGGGTGTCGATGTCGAAGTAGTGGACGAAGGTGTTCGGCCCGAGCACCTGTGCCGCCACGGAGTCGCACCAGGCGCTGAGAGGGATTCCTTCGATGCATAGATGGACGTGGTAGTCCGCCCGGATCACATCAGAGTGCGTGTCAAGGCGCCAGTTAGCAGAGTGGATGTCGAGCCTGTTGTGCCGGAAACGGCCCGGCGGCGTGACCCTGTCGCATTGGTGCTGGTAGTCGAAGAGGGCGAAGAAGTCCTCCGGATAGTGTGGCACCACCTTGACAGCCCGCACGCCGAACTGCACGTCGATGGCCTCCTTGATCTCAGCAGCGCTCACGGCTAGCCTGCTGCCTCCAAGCCAGAGGAAGGCTCCCAAGCAGGCGAGGCTGGCAGCGTTGGCTTCCATCTCGGGCGTGGAGATGACGACGACGCTCCCCTCATCGGGACGCAACGACGGGTCGCCGACGCGGGGCTCCTGACGTGGCATGGAGCTCCACGGAGGCGACGGGGGGGGGGGGGTCGGAGGAGCCGATGCAGGGGACACCACTTCTCTGGACGCAGCAGGGGACCTCACTGTGGTGGAAGGAGGGGCAGCAGAAGGGGACCGGGGGGAGGGGGACGGAGAGTTGGTGCAGCCCCTCGCCCTATGCCCAATCTGGCGACATCTCCGGCATGTGAATGGATTTCTACAGCTTGCCTTGCAGTGCCCCTTCAGTAGGCAGCGATGGCACCCTCTGTCTTGCAGCTTGACGAATTCGCCCTGTCTACGAGGAGGGGAATAAGAAGCCGCAGGTCGCCGTCTTGAATGTGGGTTGCTGGGGCGGCCACGGCAGGAGCAGCTTGACTAATGTAGCTTTGTTTTTTATGACACAAAGCATCATCGGCTAGTCAAATCACACCTGTTGAATTAGGCCGGCTTGCTTGCTTCCCATACAATATTAGATTCCTCCTTTCTCGATTCTCTTGCCATTGTGGGCTTAGCGCAAGTAGCACTAGATTTTGTTTATCTTGCCTCACAGCCATGAAACGAATGGGGGCTGTGCTATAATTAGTCTTTTGCCGTGCGTTATGTGATACGGAGGCCTTTGCGGCGGAGACGGCAGCTCATGGCCAAGGCAGCCGCTCGGCGCATCTGTGGCCGAAGAGGCTCGGCGATACTGGAAGAGTCAACGGCCGGGCAGGGCGAAACCAGAGGTGACCCGACAGGAGGCAGAAACGACGACCGCGGAAGGCGACTTGGACAGGCACTCGGCACTCGAAGGAGCAGTAACAGTGAGACGTGCAGCCAAGCAGCAGCTTGGGCGTCTTGACATAGCAGCACAATCGTGGAGTAATGCCGAGGTATGGGCCGACGCGACAGAGGCCATGGCGGTTTAGTAGGAGAGGCGAGGCGATTTGACGATGTGGGCGGCTTGCAAGGCCGTGAGGGCGACCGGCGAAGCAAAAGCGAGGCCATAGCGATTCAAGGCGGGCGGCTCAACGGCGCGGCAACTCAGGGGCTCACAGCAACTCGGCGGCTCACAGCGGTGGGTGGCCCGGTGTGATGCTAGTGAGAAGCAGCAGCTGTGGAGGTAATTGGGCTGGCTCTTGTAGCAGAGGTGAAAACGAGGCGGGCGCCGCGGAAGCTAAACGGCGGACCCGCGAGGTAGGCCGCTGCGGTAGAGCAGCGGATTAAGACGAGCGCGGCGGCCGGCTTCGAAGCATATACCGCGGCGGTGACTCAAGGGCGCGGCGGAAGTGACCATGGCCAGCCCTTGTACATCAGGTGCGAGCGACGAGGCAGGGACACGAGGCCAGCCGCGACCAGAGGAGGCTACGAGGCCGGGCGGCTCAGGCGCGGCAACTCGGCGGCTTTACGGAGTCGGTTCTGGAAAGGCGGACTCGACGGTGGCTCGGAGCGGCCGGTGGAACCGAGCCAGAAACGGAGCAAGACCAGCCATGGGTCCATGTTGGTTTTGCTCGGAGTAATCTTTTGACCAGCCCGCGTGCCACCTTTGGTAGTTGATGGCTGGGTTGCTCCGGTGAGTCTTCTCAGGACTTCAAACAAAAAGAACTTTAGCAATTTCACGGGGTGGGTGATCTGTGCCTAGGTAGATCGCAGATCCGCAGCCGCGCACATAGACGTGATCCTTTGTTTTTCTCGATCGTTCTTTCGCTTTTGCTGATGTTGCGAACGTGGTAGGCATCTCCATCCGAAGAACCGTCGGATTAAACAAACCGATTGAAGTGGAAATTCCCAGTCCGTCTCAACGCAACCTGCAAGTGCATAATTTCCGAAAACTTCTGTTGCAGACTCGGCGGATTACCAAGACGTGTGCGACGGCCATACCACACGTAACCCTAAAATCTCTGTCTGTCTCATGCACTGTTCCGATTGCTCATCGACGACGTAGATCCTTCAGCCCAGACTCTTCTTCATCCAGTATATTACGAGCTTCTCGACCCTTTGAAAAAATCCCTTCAAGAACTCAACATCACCGTGCGCAGGCCCCACGGTGGGCGCCAACTGTCGTGGAATTGTCACGACAGATGTTCTTAGTGTGAGGACTTAGTCGTGAGGCCAACGCATCTATGTGGTAGCTTGAGAGGGGTTGAGCGGAATCGAGAGACGCAACACAAGACAAGGGTTTAGACAGCTTCGGACCCCGGGAAACATCATCCGGTAATAACCCTACATGCTGTTTGTGGCTAGGTTTCATTATGATCATGAGGGAGTCGCCGGTAAGCCGGCTCTTTGTATCTAGCCCTAGAGATTATTTTCTGTCCCTCTTTAGGGAGCCTTGCCCCTCCTTATATATGTTGAAGGGGCGGGTTACATGTGGACTCCTAGTAGGACTAGGACTAGTCTATCCTTTCTCACAAGTTGAATACAAGTCCGGGTCTTGCTTCCTCGTAAAGGAAATATTCGTCATCCCTTTCCTCTTAAGCCGGCCCACCAGAGTATAAGCCGGCCCGTTGGGCCTTGCGCCTTGTCGTCCGTCTGATCCGCCCGCCGGGTCTCTAGTGAGTCACAATGTCCCGGCGGGTTACATGTAAACCGCCATATCCGGGCGGATTGCTAGTGAGTCGCCAAGCTCCAGCCAGGTCTCTGGTGAGTCGCCAATCCCGGCCGGGTTATGATTCCGGCCGGGTCATACCGCGGGGTATATCCCCGACAAAGGTATTCTCTGCAAGCACTGAAATTATCGGTAACAGATAGTGATGAAGCTATATACCTAGGGTAGGGTCATAGGCCTGACCTTGACACCCTCCCCAAGGTCATCGCCCTAAAGCCAGAAACATTCAAGGGGTACCATCATCCACTCGACCAGAGACATTCCACTCGGAAAAATCAATGACACTCGAACGTCACAGTAACCACTCGACGTACAGAAGACCTAAAGCCACTCTACACAACAACAGTTGGGCGTTTACTCTTAGACTTAATTATCATTTATATCACTTAATTGCTAGCGTTACTAGTAACATTCCACTCTTAATAAACATTGAATCCCGTGTAATGGAGGAGAGCTGGGGTCCTGACGCACTCTATATAAGCCACTCCCCTCCTCTAGGACAAGGGTTCACATCCTTTGTAAACACACACATATACACAATCCAGTCGACCACCTCCGGGCACCGAGACGTAGGGTTGTTACTTCCTCCGTGAAGGGCCTGAACTCGTAAACTCGTGTGTACAACTACTCCATAGCTAGGATCTTGCCTCCTCATACCTACCCCCCATTCTACTGTCAGTCTTAGATCCACGACAGTTGGCGCCCACCGTGGGGCAGGTGTCTTAGCAGTTTGTTGGAGAAGTTGCGATTTTTCCGATTCCCATCATCATGGTTTCTGGCGGAGGATTGGCTGATGGCTGTGAGATCCGTCTTGACGCACTCATCTTCATCGCCGACGACTCCACTTGGATCCACGAGGCTCCACTCGACGTCGATGCGCTCCCCGTCCGCGGGGCGACGCACTTCCGCGCGTGCATCCGCGGTGTCCTTCTTCGGCAGCCGTCGACTCAGTTTCAGTCGGCTCCTGCGGCGTCCTCGCTCCCCGCTACTCGTCGGTGCAAGCGTGATGGGTAACGTAGCATAAATTCAAAATTTTCCTACATGTCACCAAGATCTATCTATGGAGTCATCTAGCAACAAGGGAGGAGTGGATCTACATACCCTTGTAGATCGCACGCGGAAGCGTTCAAGAGAACGGGGTTGATGGAGTCGTACTCGTCGTGATCCAAATCACCGATGATCCTAGCGCCGAACGGACGGCACCTCCGCGTTCAACACACGTACGGAGCAGCGACGTCTCCTCCTTCTTGATCCAGCAAGGGGGGAGGAGAGGTTGATGGAGATCCAGCAGCACGACGGCGTGGTGGTGGAAGTAGCGGGATTCCAGCAGGGCTTCGCCAAGCGCTGCGGGAGGAGGGAGATGTGTCATGGGAGGGAGAGGGAGGCGCCAGGGCTTAGGTATGGTTGCCCTCCCTTCCCCCCACTATATATAGGGCCAAGGGAGAGGGGGGCGCAGCCTTTGGCCCTTCCTCCAAGGAAGGGTGCGGCCAGGGAGGAGTCCCTCCTCCCCAAGGCACCTCGGAGGTGCCTTCCCCCTTTAGGACTCTTCCTTTCCCCCTTCTCTTGGCGCATGGGCCTCTTGGGGCTGGTGCCCTTGGCCCATATAGGCCAAGGCGCACCCCCTACAGCCCATGTGGCCCCCCGGGGCAGGTGGCCCCACACGGTGGACCCCCGGGACCCTTCGGGTGGTCCCGGTACAATACCGGTGACCCCGAAACTTGTCCCGATGGCCGAAATAGCACTTCCTATATATAATTCTTTACCTCCGGACCATTCTGGAACTCCTTGTTACGTCCGGGTTCTCATACGGGACTCCGAACAACTTTCGGGTTACCGCGTACTAATATCTCTATAACCCTAGCGTCACCGAACCTTAAGTGTGTAGACCCTACGGGTTCGGGAGACATGCAGACATGACCGAGATGACTCTCCGGTCAATAACCAACAGCGGGATCTGGATACCCATGTTGGCTCCCACATGTTCCACGATGATCTCATCGGATGAACCACGATGTCAAGGACTTAATCAATCCCGTATACAATTCCCTTTGTCTAGCGGTACGATACTTGCCCGAGATTCGATCGTCGGTATCCCGATACCTTGTTCAATCTCGTTACCGGCAAGTCTCTTTACTCGTTCCGTAACACATCATCCCGTGATCAACTCCTTGATCACATTGTGCACATTATGATGATGTCCTACCGAGTGGGCCCAGAGATACCTCTCCGTTTACACGGAGTGACAAATCCCAGTCTCGATTCGTGCCAACCCAACAGACACTTTCGGAGATACCTGTAGTGTACCTTTATAGCCACCCAGTTACGTTGTGACGTTTGGCACACCCAAAGCACTCCTACGGTATCCGGGAGTTGCACAATCTCATGGTCTAAGGAAATGATACTTGACATTAGAAAAGCTTTAGCATACGAACTACATGATCTTGTGCTAGGCTTAGGATTGGGTCTTTGTCCATCACATCATTCTCCTAATGATGTGATCCCGTTATCAATGACATCCAATGTCCATGGTCAGGAAACCGTAACCATCTATTGATCAACGAGCTAGTCAACTAGAGGCTTACTAGGGACATGGTGTTGTCTATGTATCCACACATGTATCTGAGTTTCCTATCAATACAATTCTAGCATGGATAATAAACGATTATCATGAACAAGGAAATATAATAATAACTAATTTATTATTGCCTCTAGGGCATATTTCCAACAGTCTCCCACTTGCACTAGAGTCAATAATCTAGTTCACATCGATATGTGATTAACACTCAAGGTCACATCCCCATGTGACTAACACCCAAAGAGTTTACTAGAGTCAATAATCTAGTTCACATTACCATGTGATTAACACTCGATGAGTTCTGGGTTTGATCATGTTATGCTTGTGAGAGATGTTATAGTCAAGGGGTCTGAATCTTTCAGATCTGTGTATGCTTTACAAATCTCTATGTCATCTCCTAGATGCAGCTACCACGTTCTATTTGGAGCTATTCCAAACAACTGTTCTACTATACGAATCCAGTTTACTACTCAGAATAATCTGGATTAGTGTCAAAGTTTGCATCGGCGTAACCCTTTACGACGAACTCTTTTACCACCTCCATAATCGAGAAAATTCCTTAGTCCACTAGTTACTAAGGATAACTTTGACCGCTGTCCTGTGATCCATTCTTGGATCACTCTTGTACCCCTTGACTGACTCATGGCAAGGCACACTTCAGGTGCGGTACACAGCATAGCATACTGTAGAGAGCCTATGATAAAAGCATAGGGGACGACCTTCGTCCTTCCTCTTTCTTCTGCCGTGGTCGAGCTTTAAGTCTTAACTTCATACCTTACAACTCAGGCAAGAACTCCTTCTTGACTGATCCATCTTGAACACCTTCAAGATCATGTCAAGGTATGTGCTCATTTGAAAGTACCATTAAGCGTTTTGATCTATCCTTATAGATCTTGATGCTCAATGTTCAAGTAGCTTAATCCAGGCTTTCCATTGAAAAACACTTTCCAAATAACCCTATATGCTTTCCAGAAATTCTACGTCATTTCTGATCAACAATATGTCAACAACATATATTCATCAGAAATTCTATAGTGCTCCCACTCACTTCTTTGGAAATACAAGTTTCTCATAAACTTTGTATACACCCAAAATCTTTGATCATCTCATCAAAGCATACATTCCAACTCCGAGATGCTTACTCCAGTCCTTAGAAGGATTGCTGGAGCTTTGCATACTTATTAGCATCTTTCAGGATTGACAAAACCTTCCGGTTGTATCACATACAACCTTTCCTCAAGAAAATCGTCGAGGAAACAATGTTTTGACATCCTATCTGCAAGATTTCATAAATAATGCAGTAATCGCTAATATAATTCCAACAGACTCTTAGCATCGCTACGAGTGAGAAAGTCTCATCGTAGTCAACTCCTTGAACTTGTCGGAAAACATCTTAACGACAAGTCGAGCTTTCTTAATGGTGACATTTACCATCATTGTCCGTCTTCCTTTTAAAATCCATATGTACCTAACAGCCTTACGACCATCAAGTAGTTCTTCCAAAGTCTACACTTTGTTTTCATACATGGATCCTCTCTCGGATTTTATGGCCTCGAGCCATTTATCGGAATCCGGGCCCACCATCGCTTCTCCATAGCTCGTAGGTTCATTGTTGTCTAGCAACATGACTTCCAAGACAGGATTACGTACCACTCTGAAGTAGTACGCATCCTTGTCATCCCACGAGGTTTGGTAGTGACTTGATCTGAAGTTTCATGATCACTATCATAAGCTTCCACTTCAATTGGTGTAGGTGCCACAGGAACAACTCCTGTGCCCTGCCACACACTAGTTGAAGAGACGGTTCAATAACCTCATCAAGTCTCCACCATCCTCCCACTCAATTCTTTCGAGAGAAACTTTTCCTCGAGAAAGGACCCGATTCTAGAAACAATCCCTTATTGCTTTCGGATCTGAGACAGGAGGTATACCCAACTGTTTTGGGTGTCCTATGAAGATGCATTTATCCGCTTTGGGTTCGAGCTTATCAGCCTGAAACTTTTTCACATAAGCGTCGCAGCCCCAAACTTTTAAGAAATGACAGCTTAGGTTTCTCTAAACCATAGTTCATACGGTGTCATCTCATCGGAATTACGTGGTGCCCTATTTAAAGTGAATGTGGTTGTCTCTAATGCCTAACCCATAAACTATCGTGGTAATTCGATAAGAGACATCATGGTATGCATCATATCCAATAGGGTGCAGTTATGATGTTCGGACACACCATCACACTATGGTGTTCCAGGCTGTATTAGTTGTGAAACAATTTCCACAATGTCTTAATTCTGTGCCAAACTCGTAATTCAGATATTCATCTCTATGATCATATCATAGATATTTTATCCTCTTGTCACGACGATCTTTCAACTTCACCCTGAAATTACTTGAACCTTTCAATAATTCAGACTCGTGATTCATCAAGTAAATATACTCAACATCTACTCAAATCATCTGTGAAGTAAGAACATAACGATATCCACTACATGCCTCAGCACTCATTGGACTGCACACATCAAAATGTATTACTTCCAACAAGTTGCTTTCCTGTTCCACTTTACTGAAAACGAGGCTTTCAGCCATCTTGCCCATGTGGTATGATTTGCATGTCTCAAGTGATTCAAAAATCAAGTGAGTCCAAATGGTCCATTTGCATGGAGTTTCTTCATGCATATACACCAATAGACATGGTTCGCATGTCTCAAACTTTTCAAAAACGAGTGAGCCCAAAGATCCATCAACATGGAGCTTCTTCATGCGTTTTATACCGATATGACTTAAGTGGCAGTGCCACAAGTAGGTGGTACTATCATTACTATCTTATATCTTTTGGCATGAACATGTGTATCACTACGATCGAGATTCAATAAACCATTCATTTTAGGCGTAAGACCATTGAAGGTATTATTCAAATAAACAGAGTAACCATTATTCTCCTTAAATGAATAACCGTATCGCGATAGACATAATCCAATCATGTCTATGCTCAACGCAAACACCAAATAACAATTATTTAGGTTTTAATACCAATCTCGATGGTAGAGGGAGCGTGCGATGCTTGATCATATCAACCTTGGAAACACTTCCAACACATATCGTCAGCTCACCTTTAGCTAGTCTCCGTTTATTCCGTAGCTTTTATTTCGAGTTACTAACACTTAGCAACCGAACCGGTATCTAATACCCTGGTGCTACTAGGAGTACTAGTAAAGTACACATTAACACAATGTATATCCAATATACTTCTATCGACCTTGCCAGCCTTCTCATCTACCAAGTATCTAGGGTAATTCTGCTCCAGTGGCTGTTCCCTTATTACAGAAGCACTTAGTCTCGGGTTTGGGTTCAACCTTGGGTTTCTTCACTAGAGCAGCAGCTGATTTGCCGTTTCATGAAGTATCCCTTTTTGCCCTTGCCCTTCTTGAAACTAGTGGTTTCACCAACCATCAACAATTGATGCTCCTTCTTGATTTCTACTTTTGTGGTGTCAAACATCGCGAATATCTCAAGGATCATCATATATGTCCCTGATATATTATAGTTCATCACGAAGCTCTAGCAGCTTGGTGGTAATGACTTCGGAGAACCATCACTATTTCATCTGGAAGATCAACTCCCACTCGATTCAAGCGATTGTTGTACTCAGACAATCTGAGCACAAGTTCAACAATTGAGCTTTTCTCCCTTAGTTTGCAGGCTAAGAAAATCGTCGGAGGTCTTATACCTCTTGACGTGGGCACGAGCCTGAAATCCCAATTTCAGCCCTCGAAACATCTCATATGTTTCGCGACGTTTCAAAACGTCTTCGGTGCCTCAACTCTAAACCGTTTAACTGAACTATCACGTAGTTATCAAAATGTGTATGTCAGATGTTCGCAACATCCACAGACAACGTTCGAGGTTCAGCACACTGAGCGGTGCATTAAGGACATAAGCCTTCTATGAAGCAATGAGGACAATCCTCAGTTTACGGACCTAGTCCGCATAATTACTACTATCAACTTTCAACTAAATTTTCTCTAGGAACATATCTAAACAGTAGAACTGAAGCGCGAGCTACGACATAATTTGCGAAGACCTTTTGACTATGTTCAGGATAATTAAGTTCATCTTATGAACTCCCACTCAGATAGACATCCCTCTAGTCATCTAAGTGATTACATGATCCGAGTCAACTAGGCCGTGTCCGATCATCACGTGAGACGGACTAGTCAACATCAGTGAACATCTTCATGTTGATCGTATCTACCATACGACTCATGCTCGACCTTTCGATCTCTTGTGTTCCGAGGCCATGTCTGTACATGCTAGGCTCGTCAAGTCAACCTAAGTGTTTCGCGTGTGTAAATCTGTCTTACACCCGTTGTATGTGAACGTTAGAATCTATCACACCCGATCATCACGTGGTGCTACGAAACAACGAACTGTCGCAACGGTGCACAGTTAGGGGGAACACTTTCTTGAAATTTTAATGAGGGATCATCTTATTTACTACCGTCGTTCTAAGTAAACAAGATGCATAAACATGATAAACATCACATGCAATCAAATAGTGACATGATATGGCCATCATCACTTTGCTCCTTTTGATCTCCATCTTCGGGGCTCCATGATCATCATCGTCACCGGCATGACACCATGATCTCCATCATCATGATCTCCATCATCGTGTCTTCATGAAGTTGTCTCGCCAACTATTACTTCTACTACTACAGCTAACGGTTAGCAATAAAGTAAAGTAATTACATGACGTTTATGTTGACACGCAGGTCATAAATAAATTAAGACAACTCCTATGGCTCCTGCCGGTTGTCATACTCATCGACATGCAAGTCGTGATTCCTATTACAAGAACATGATCAATCTCATACATCACATATATCATTCATCACATCCTTTTGGCCATATCACATCACATAGCATACCCTGCAAAAACAAGTTAGACGTCCTCTAATTGTTGTTTGCATGTTTTACGTGGCTGCTATGGGTTTCTAGCAAGAACGTTTCTTACCTACGCAAAACCACAACGTGATATGCCAATTGCTATTTACCCTTCATAAGGACCCTTTTCATCGAATCCGATCCGACTAAAGTGGGAGAGACAGACACCCGCTAGCCACCTTATGCAACTAGTGCATGTCAGTCGGTGGAACCAGTCTCACGTAAGAGTACGTGTAAGGTCGGTCCGGGCCGCTTCATCCCACAATGCCGCCGAATCAAGATTGGACTAGTAACGGTAAGCATATTGAACAAAATCAACGCCCACAACTACTTTGTGTTCTACTCGTGCATAGAAACTACGCATAGACCTAGCTCATGATGCCACTGTTGGGGAACGTAGCATAAATTCAAAATTTTCCTACGTGTCACCAAGATCTATCTATGGAGTCATCTAGCAACGAGGGAGGAGTGGATCTACATACCCTTGTAGATCGCGCGCGGAAGCGTTCAAGAGAACGGGGTTGATGGAGTCGTACTCGTCGTGATCCAAATCACCGATGATCCTAGCGCCGAACGGACGGCACCTCCGCGTTCAACACACGTACGGAGCAGCGACGTCTCCTCCTTCTTGATCCAGCAAGGGGGAGGAGAGGTTGATGGAGATCCAGCAGCACGACGGCGTGGTGGTGGAAGTAGCAGGATTCCAACAGGGCTTCGCCAAGCGCTGCGGGAGGAGGGAGATGTGTCATGGGAGGGAGAGGGAGGCGCCAGGGCTTAGGTATGGTTGCCCTCCCTTCCCCCCACTATATATAGGGCCAAGGGAGAGGGGGGCGCAGCCTTTGGCCCTTCCTCCAAGGAAGGGTGCGGCCAGGGAGGAGTCCCTCCTCCCCAAGGCACCTCGGAGGTGACTTCCCCCTTTAGGACTCTTCCTTTCCCCCTTCTCTTGGCGCATGGGCCTCTTGGGGCTGGTGCCCTTGGAACATATAGGCCAAGGCGCACCCCCTACAGCCCATGTGGCCCCCCAGGGCAGGTGGCCCCACCCGGTGGAACCCCGGGACCCTTCCGGTGGTCCCGGTACAATACCGGTGACCCCGAAACTTGTCCCGATGGCCGAAATAGCACTTCCTATATATAATTCTTTACCTCCGGACCATTCCGGAACTCCTCGTTACGTCCGGGTTCTCATCTGGGACTCCGAACAACTTTCGGGTTACCGCGTACTAATATCTGTATAACCCTAGCGTCACCGAACCTTAAGTGTGTAGACCCTACGGGTTCGGGAGACATGCAGACATGACCGAGATGACTCTCCGGTCAATAACCAACAGCGGGATCTGGATACCCATGTTGGCTCCCACATGTTCCACGATGATCTCATCGGATGAACCACGATGTCAAGGACTTAATCAATCCCGTATACAATTCCCTTTGTCTAGCGGTACGATACTTGCCCGAGATTCGATCGTCGGTATCCCGATACCTTGTTCAATCTCGTTACCGGCAAGTCTCTTTACTCGTTCTGTAACACATCATCCCGTGATCAACTCCTTGGTCACATTGTGCACATTATGATGATGTCCTACCGAGTGGGCCCAGAGATACCTCTCCGTTTACACGGAGTGACAAATCCCAGTCTCGATTCGTGCCAACCCAACAGACACTTTCGGAGATACCTGTAGTGTACCTTTATAGCCACCCAGTTACGTTGTGACGTTTGGCACACCCAAAGCACTCCTACGGTATCCGGGAGTTGCACAATCTCATGGTCTAAGGAAATGATACTTGACATTAGAAAAGCTTTAGCATACGAACTACATGATCTTGTGCTAGGCTTAGGATTGGGTCTTTGTCCATCACATCATTCTCCTAATGATGTGATCCCGTTATCAATGACATCCAATGTCCATGGTCAGGAAACCGTAACCATCTATTGATCAACGAGCTAGTCAACTAGAGGCTTACTAGGGACATGGTGTTGTCTATGTATCCACACATGTACTGAGTTCCTATCAATACAATTCTAGCATGGATAATAAACGATTATCATGAACAAGGAAATATAATAATAACTAATTTATTATTGACCTCTAGGGCAATTTCCAACAAAGTTACCTATCATTCATACATGGAATTCTCAGCCCACCACATGGATAACGCGTAAACAGTATGGCATCGACACGATGACTTCTGGAATCCAGCAATATAAAATCTAATCGAGAAGATCTTCGCCGCAATGTGGATGCACTTCACACTCCTATCGTTGGAGAAACCTCCGAGGCCTAAGCCTTGGAGGAGGCGCACCTGGCCAACTTGGCTGAGCGCACTCAACTGGAGAACCTCCAGCGCGCACTCGACGAGCGTGCTCGACAGCGGATTCCTTAGTCCAGTCGACGACAACTTTTTCCACCTCCGACTCAGGTATACCGAACTCCGATCCAGAATCTCACAGCTACAACCCGAATAGCGGATTCAATTCAGCCTTCCCAGTCGGAAGCTGGCCGAGGTTTGGTGCAGATCCGGGCTTTACTCCGGGCAGCAGGAGAGCAAAATACAGCAGTATCTCAGTCGCGAAATAAGATTCATAGCAGATCTGTGGTGGCAGACACTGTCCAATCTGCTCACAGCCCTAGATCGCCTCCGCGGCGTAAGAGACGTGGGCACCGGCAGGAACAGTATAGGAACCGTGAGCAGTATGATCATCGACTCGACCATGATGACCGTCGTCGAGTGCCCACGCCTCCTCCGAGGAGTGGGTCATACGTGCATCGGCGGCAAGAGGACAGGCGCCCCCATAGTGGCGAACGAAGAATTCCAGTCGACCTAGAGAGCCAGGTTTGATGCGAGATCTATTCTCGTTCAAGGTCTGGTTTACAGGAATAGGGCACAAAGAGAGGGCCATGATAGAGATTATCCAACTGGAAGCAGAGTACATGTTTCAGGTCCCGAGTGTTTCAGCAGAGCCATCAGATCGATAGTGATTCCTCCCAACTTCAGGTTGGCGACTGGAGTCAGCAAGTTCACTGGCGAGTCCAAGCCTGACACTTGGCTTGAGGACTACCGAGTGGCTGTGCAGATCAGTGGCGGCAATGATGAAGTGGCCATGAAGCACCTTCCTTTGATGTTGGAGGGTTCGGCCAGAGCATGGTTGAATCAGTTGACACCTGGCAGCATATATAGTTGGGAAGAACTTTCCCGAGTGTTTGTTAGAACCTTTGAAGGTACATGCAAAAGTCCGGCGGGGTTGACAGAGCTGCAGTCCTGTGTGTAGAAGCCGAATGAAACCTTTGTTGGAAATATGCCCTAGAGGCAATACTAAAATGGTTATTATTATATTTCCTTGTTCATGATAATTGTCTATTGTTCATGATATAATTGTGTTATCCGGAAATCGTAATTCATGTGTGAATACATAGACCACAACACGTCCCTAGTGAGCCTCTAGTTGACTAGCTCGTAAATTAAAAGATAGTCATGGTTACCTAACTATGGACATTAGATGTCATTGATAACGGGATCGCATCATTAGGAGAATGATGTGATGGACAAGACCCAATCCTAAGCATATTTCCAACAGTCTCCCACTTGCACTAGAGTCAATAGTCTAGTTCACATCGCCACGTGATTAACACTCAAGGTCACATCCCCATGTGACTAACACCCAAAGAGTTTACTAGAGTCAATAATCTAGTTCACATCGCCATGTGATTAACACTCACATGAGTTTGGGTTTGATCATGTTTGCTTGTGAGAGAGGTTTAGTCAACGGGTCTGAACTTTCAGATCCGTGTGTCTTTACAATCTCTATGTCATCTTGTAGATGCAGCTACCACGCGCTATTTGGAGCTATTCCAAATAACTGTTCTACTATACGAATCCAGTTTACTACTCAGATATCTGGATTAGTGTCAAAGTTTGCATCGGCGTAACCCTTTACGACGAACTCTTTACCACCTCCATAATCGAGAAAATTCCTTAGTCCACTAGTTACTAAGGATAACTTGACCGCTGTCCTGTGATCCATTCTTGGATCACTCTTGTACCCCTTGACTGACTCATGGCAAGGCACACTTCAGGTGCGGTACACAGCATAGCATACTGTAGAGCCTATGTCTTAAGCATAGGGGACGACCTTCGTCCTTTCTCTCTCTTCTGCCGTGGTCGAGCTTTAAGTCTTAACTTCATACCTTACAACTCAGGCAAGAACTCCTTCTTTGACTGATCCATCTTGAACACCTTCAAGATCATGTCAAGGTATGTGCTCATTTGAAAGTACCATTAAGCGTTTTGATCTATCCTTATAGATCTTGATGCTCAATGTTCAAGTAGCTTAATCCAGGCTTTCCATTGAAAAACACTTTCCAAATAACCCTATATGCTTTCCAGAAATTCTACGTCATTTCTGATCAACAATATGTCAACAACATATACTCATCAGAAATTCTATAGTGCTCCCACTCACTTCTTTGGAAATACAAGTTTCTCATAAACTTTGTATACACCCAAAATCTTTGATCATCATCAAAGCATACATTCCAACTCCGAGATGCTTACTCCAGTCCTTAGAAGGATTGCTGGAGCTTTGCATACTTATTAGCATCTTTCAGGATTGACAAAACCTTCCGGTTGTATCACATACAACCTTTCCTCAAGAAAATCGTCGAGGAAACAATGTTTTGACATCCTATCTGCAAGATTTCATAAATAATGCAGTAATCGCTAATATAATTCCAACAGACTCTTAGCATCGCTACGAGTGAGAAAGTCTCATCGTAGTCAACTCCTTGAACTTGTCGGAAAACATCTTAACGACAAGTCGAGCTTTCTTAATGGTGACATTTACCATCATTGTCCGTCTTCCTTTTAAAATCCATCTGTACTCAACAGCCTTACGACCATCGAGCTGTTCTGCCAAAGTCTACACTTTGTTTTCATACATGGATCCTCTCTCGGATTTTATGGCCTCGAGCCATTTATCGGAATCCGGGCCCACCATCGCTTCTCCATAGCTCGTAGGTTCATTGTTGTCTAGCAACATGACTTCCAAGACAGGATTACGTACCACTCTGAAGTAGTACGCATCCTTGTCATCCCACGAGGTTTGGTAGTGACTTGATCTGAAGTTTCATGATCACTATCATAAGCTTCCACTTCAATTGGTGTAGGTGCCACAGGAACAACTTCCTGTGCCCTGCCACACACTAGTTGAAGAGACGGTTCAATAACCTCATCAAGTCTCCACCATCCTCCCACTCAATTCTTTCGAGAGAAACTTTTCCTCGAGAAAGGACCCGATTCTAGAAACAATCCCTTATTGCTTTCGGATCTGAGACAGGAGGTATACCCAACTGTTTTGGGTGTCCTATGAAGATGCATTTATCCGCTTTGGGTTCGAGCTTATCAGCCTGAAACTTTTTCACATAAGCGTCGCAGCCCCAAACTTTTAAGAAATGACAGCTTAGGTTTCTCTAAACCATAGTTCATACGGTGTCATCTCATCGGAATTACGTGGTGCCCTATTTAAAGTGAATGTGGTTGTCTCTAATGCCTAACCCATAAACTATCGTGGTAATTCGATAAGAGACATCATGGTATGCATCATATCCAATAGGGTGCAGTTATGATGTTCGGACACACCATCACACTATGGTGTTCCAGGCTGTATTAGTTGTGAAACAATTTCCACAATGTCTTAATTCTGTGCCAAACTCGTAATTCAGATATTCATCTCTATGATCATATCATAGATACTTTTATCCTCTTGTCACGACGATCTTTCAACTTCACCCTGAAATTACTTGAACCTTTCAATAATTCAGACTCGTGATTCATCAAGTAAATATACTCAACATCTACTCAAATCATCTGTGAAGTAAGAACATAACGATATCCACTACATGCCTCAGCACTCATTGGACTGCACACATCAAAATGTATTACTTCCAACAAGTTGCTTTCTAGTTCCATTTTACTGAAAACGAGGCTTTCAGTCATCTTGCCCATGTGGTATGATTTGCATGTCTCAAGTGATTCAAAATCAAGTGAGTCCAAACGGTCCATTTGCATGGAGTTTCTTCATGCATATACACCAATAGACATGGTTCGCATGTCTCAAACTTTTCAAAAACGAGTGAGCCCAAAGATCCATCAACATGGAGCTTCTTCATGCGTTTTATACCGATATGACTTACGTGGCAGTGCCACAAGTAGGTGGTACTATCATTACTATCTTATCTTTGGCATGAACATGTGTATCACTACGATCGAGATTCAATAAACCATTCATTTTAGGTGTAAGACCATTGAAGGTATTATTCAAATAAACAGAGTAACCATTATTCTCCTTAAATGAATAACCGTATTGCGATAGACATAATCCAATCATGTCTATGCTCAACGCAAACACCAATCTCGATGGTAGAGGGAGCGTACGATATTTGATCAACCTTGGAAATACTTCCAACACATATCGTCATCTCACCTTTAGCTAGTCTCCGTTTATTCCGTAGCTTTTATTTCGAGTTACTAACACTTAGCAACCGAACCGGTATCTAATACCCTGGTGCTACTAGGAGTACTAGTAAAGTACACATTAACACAATGTATATCCAATATACTTCTATCGACCTTGCCAGCCTTCTCATCTACCAAGTATCTAGGGTAATTCTGCTCCAGTGGCTGTTCCCCTTATTACAGAAGCACTTAGTCTCGGGTTTGGGTTCAACCTTGGGTTTCTTCACTAGAGCAGCAGCTGATTTGCCGTTTCATGAAGTATCCCTTCTTGCCCTTGCCCTTCTTGAAACTAGTGGTTTCACCAACCATCAACAATTGATGCTCCTTCTTGATTTCTACTTTTGTGGTGTCAAACATCGCGAATATCTCAAGGATCATCATATATGTCCCTGATATATTATAGTTCATCACGAAGCTCTAGCAGCTTGGTGGTAATGACTTCGGAGAACCATCACTATCTCATCTGGAAGATCAACTCCCACTCGATTCAAATGATTGTTGTACTCAGACAATCTGAGCACAAGCTCAACAATTGAGCTTTTCTCCCTTAGTTTGCAGGCTAAGAAAATCGTCGGAGGTCTTATACCTCTTGACGTGGGCACGAGCCTGAAATCCCAATTTCAGCCCTCGAAACATCTCATATGTTTCGCGACGTTTCAAAACGTCTTCGGTGCCTCAACTCTAAACCGTTTAACTGAACTATCACGTAGTTATCAAAATGTGTATGTCAGATGTTCGCAACATCCACAGACGACGTTCGAGGTTCAGCACACTGAGCGGTGCATTAAGGACATAAGCCTTCTATGAAGCAATGAGGACAATCCTCAGTTTACGGACCTAGTCCGCATAATTGCTACTATCAACTTTCAACTAAATTTTCTCTAGGAACATATCTAAACAGTAGAACTGAAGCGCGAGCTACGACATAATTTGCGAAGACCTTTTGACTATGTTCAGGATAATTAAGTTCATCTTATGAACTCCCACTCAGATAGACATCCCTCTAGTCATCTAAGTGATTACATGATCCGAGTCAACTAGGCCGTGTCCGATCATCACGTGAGACGGACTAGTCAACATCGGTGAACATCTTCATGTTGATCGTATCTACCATACGAATCATGCTCGACCTTTCGGTCTTCTGTGTTCCGAGGCCATGTCTGTACATGCTAGGCTCGTCAAGTCAACCTAAGTGTTTCGCATGTGTAAATCTGTCTTACACCCGTTGTATGTGAACGTTAGAATCTATCACACCCGATCATCACGTGGTGCTTCGAAACAACGAACTGTCGCAACGGTGCACAGTTAGGGGGAACACTTTCTTGAAATTATTATGAGGGATCATCTTATTTACTACCGTCGTTCTAAGTAAACAAGATGCATAAACATGATAAACATCACATGCAATCAAATAGTGACATGATATGGCCAATATCATATTGCTCCTTTTGATCTCCATCTTCGGGGCTCCATGATCATCATCGTCACCGGCATGACACCATGATCTCCATCATCATGATCTCCATCATCGTGTCTTCATGAAGTTGTCTCGTCAACTATTACTTCTACTACTATAGCTAACAGTTAGCAATAAAGTAAAGTAATTACATGACGTTTATGTTGACACGCAGGTCATAAATAAATTAAGACAACTCCTATGGCTCCTGCCGGTTGTTATACTCATCGACATGTAAGTCGTGATTCCTATTACAAGAACATGATCAATCTCATACATCACATATATCATTCATCACATCCTTTTGGCCATATCACATCACATAGCATACCCTGCAAAAACAAGTTAGACGTCCTCTAATTGTTGTTTGCATGTTTTACGTGGCTGCTATGGGTTTCTAGCAAGAACGTTTCTTACCTACGCAAAAACCACAACGTGATATGCCAATTTCTATTTACCCTTCATAAGGACCCTTTTCATCGAATCTGATCCGACTAAAGTGGGAGAGACAGACACCCGCCAGCCACCTAATGCAACTAGTGCATGTCAGTCGGTGGAACCGGTCTCACGTAAGAGTACGTGTAAGGTCGGTCCGGGCCGCTTCATCCCATTATGCCGTCAAATCAAGATAAGACTAGTAACGGCAAGCATATTGAACAAAATCAACGCCCACAACTACTTTGTGTTCTACTCGTGCATAGAAACTACGCATAGACCTAGCTCATGATGCCACTGTTGGGTAACGTAGCATAAATTCAAAAAATTTCCTACGTGTCACCAAGATCTATCTATGGAGAGACCAGCAACGAGGGGAAGGAGAGTGCATCTACATACCCTTGTAGATCGCTAAGCGAAAGCGTTCAAGAGAACGGGGTTGATGGAGTCGTACTCGTCCTGATCCAAATCACCGATGATCCTAGTGCCGAACGGACGGCACCTCCGCGTTCAACACACGTATAGCCCGGTGACGTCTGCCATGCCTTGATCCAGCAAGGAGAGAGGGAGAGGTTGAGGAAGACTCCATCCAGCAGCAGCACAACGGCATGGTGGTGATGGAGGAGCGTGGCAATCCTGCAGGGCTTCGCCAAGCACCGCGAGATATGAGGAGAAAGAGAGGGAGGGCTGCACCAATAGGCAGAGATCAGATCGCGTGTTATGGGCAGCCCCTAGGCCTCACTATATATAGGGGAGAGGGAGGAGGGCGCGCCCCCTCTAGGGTTCCCACCCCTAGGGGGGGCGGCAGCCCTAGATGGGAAAGGGGAGGCGGCCAAGAGGGGAGGGGAGAGGGAGGCGCACCAATATGGGCCCTAAGGCCCATACCCCTTTAGGGTTTGCCCCCTTTCCACCTCTTAGGCGCCTTGGGCCCTTGTGGGGGGTGCACCAGCCCACCTGGGGCTGGTCCCCTCCCACACTTAGCCCATGCAAGCCTCCGGGGTTGGTGGCCCCAATTGGTGGACCCCTAGGACCCTCCCGGTGGTCCCGGTACGTTACCGATAAACCCCAAAACTTTTCCGGTGACCAAAACAGGACTTCCCATATATAAATCTTTACCTCCGGACCATTCCGGAACTCCTCGTGACGTCCGGGATCTCATCCAGGACTCCGAACAACATTCGGTAACCACATACAAACTTCCTTTATAACCCTAGCGTCATCGAACCTTAAGTGTGTAGACCCTACGGGTTCGGGAGACATGCAGACATGACCAAGACATTCTCCGGTCAATAACCAATAGCGGGATCTGGATACCCATGTTGGCTCCCACATGATCCACGAAGATCTCATCGGATGAACCACGATGTCAAGGACTTAATCAATCCCGTATACAATTCCCTTTGTCTATCGGTACGATACTTGCCCGAGATTCGATCGTCGGTATCCCGATACCTTGTTCAATCTCGTTACCGGCAAGTCTCTTTACTCGTTCCGTAACACATCATCCCGTGATCAACTCCTTGATCACATTGTGCACATTATGATGATGTCCTACCGAGTGGGCCCAGAGATACCTCTCCGTCACACGGAGTGACAAATCCCAGTCTCGATTCGTGCCAACCCAACAGACACTTTCGGAGATACCCGTAGTGTACCTTTATAGCCACCCAGTTACGTTGTGACGTTTGGCACACCCAAAGCACTCCTACGGTATCCGGGAGTTGCACAATCTCATGGTCTAAGGAAATGATACTTGACATTAGAAAAGCTTTAGCATACGAACTACACGATCTTTGTGCTAGGCTTAGGATTGGGTCTTGTCCATCACATCATTCTCCTAATGATGTGATCCCGTTATCAACGACATCCAATGTCCATGGTCAGGAAACCGTAACCATCTATTGATCAACGAGCTAGTCAACTAGAGGCTTACTAGGGACATGGTGTTGTCTATGTATCCACACATGTATCTGAGTTTCCTATCAATACAATTCTAGCATGGATAATAAACGATTATCATGAACAAGGAAATATAATAATAACCAATTTATTATTGCCTCTAGGGCATATTTCCAACAGTCTCCCACTTGCACTAGAGTCAATAATCCAGTTCACATCGATATGTGATTAACACTCAAGGTCACATCCCCATGTGACTAACACCCAAAGAGTTCTGGGTTTGATCATGTTATGCTTGTGAGAGAGGTTTTAGTCAACGGGTCTGAACCTTTCAGATCCGTGTGTGCTTTACAAATCTCTATGTCATCTCCTAGATGTAGCTACCACGTTCTATTTGGAGCTATTCCAAATAACTGTTCTACTTGGAGCTATTCTAAATTGTTGCTCCATTATACGTATCCTGTATCTCTACTCAGAGCTATCCGGATAGGTGTTAAGCTTGCTTCGACGTAACCCTTTACGACGAACTCTTTTACCACCTCCATAATCGAGAAAAATTCCATAGTCCACTAGTTACTAAGGATAACTTTGACCGCTGTCTTGTGATCCATTCTTGGATCACTCTTGTACCCCTTGACTGACTCATGGCAAGGCACACTTCAGGTGCGGTACACGGCATAGCATACCGTATAGAACCTATGACAAAAGCATAGGGGACGACCTTCGTCCTTCCTCTTTCTTCTGTCGTGGTCGAGCTATAAGTCTTAACTTCATACCTTACAACTCAGGCAAGAACTCCTTCTTTGACTGGTCCATCTTGAACACCTTCAAGATCATGTCAAGGTATGTGCTCATTTGAAAGTACCATTAAGCGTTTTGATCTATCCTTATAGATCTTGATGCTCAATGTTCAAGTAGCTTAATCCAGGCTTTCCATTGAAAAACACTTTCCAAATAACCCTATATGCTTTCCAGAAATTCTACGTCATTTCTGATCAACAATATGTCAACAACATATACTCATCAGAAATTCTATAGTGCTCCCACTCACTTCTTTGGAAATACAAGTTTCTCATAAACTTTGTATACACCCAAAATCTTTGATCATCTCATCAAAGCATACATTCCAACTCCGAGATGCTTACTCCAGTCCTTAGAAGGATTGCTGGAGCTTTGCATACTTATTAGCATCTTTCAGGATTGACAAAACCTTCCGGTTGTATCACATACAACCTTTCCTCAAGAAAATCGTCGAGGAAACAATGTTTTGACATCCTATCTGCAAGATTTCATAAATAATGCAGTAATCGCTAATATAATTCCAACAGACTCTTAGCATCGCTACGAGTGAGAAAGTCTCATCGTAGTCAACTCCTTGAACTTGTCGGAAAACATCTTAACGACAAGTCGAGCTTTCTTAATGGTGACATTTACCATCATTGTCCGTCTTCCTTTTAAAATCCATCTGTACTCAACAGCCTTACGACCATCGAGCTGTTCTGCCAAAGTCTACACTTTGTTTTCATACATGGATCCTCTCTCGGATTTTATGGCCTCGAGCCATTTATCGGAATCCGGGCCCACCATCGCTTCTCCATAGCTCGTAGGTTCATTGTTGTCTAGCAACATGACTTCCAAGACAGGATTACGTACCACTCTGAAGTAGTACGCATCCTTGTCATCCCACGAGGTTTGGTAGTGACTTGATCTGAAGTTTCATGATCACTATCATAAGCTTCCACTTCAATTGGTGTAGGTGCCACAGGAACAACTTCCTGTGCCCTGCCACACACTAGTTGAAGAGACGGTTCAATAACCTCATCAAGTCTCCACCATCCTCCCACTCAATTCTTTCGAGAGAAACTTTTCCTCGAGAAAGGACCCGATTCTAGAAACAATCCCTTATTGCTTTCGGATCTGAGACAGGAGGTATACCCAACTGTTTTGGGTGTCCTATGAAGATGCATTTATCCGCTTTGGGTTCGAGCTTATCAGCCTGAAACTTTTTCACATAAGCGTCGCAGCCCCAAACTTTTAAGAAATGACAGCTTAGGTTTCTCTAAACCATAGTTCATACGGTGTCATCTCATCGGAATTACGTGGTGCCCTATTTAAAGTGAATGTGGTTGTCTCTAATGCCTAACCCATAAACTATCGTGGTAATTCGATAAGAGACATCATGGTATGCATCATATCCAATAGGGTGCAGTTATGATGTTCGGACACACCATCACACTATGGTGTTCCAGGCTGTATTAGTTGTGAAACAATTTCCACAATGTCTTAATTCTGTGCCAAACTCGTAATTCAGATATTCATCTCTATGATCATATCATAGATATTTTATCCTCTTGTCACGACGATCTTTCAACTTCACCCTGAAATTACTTGAACCTTTCAATAATTCAGACTCGTGATTCATCAAGTAAATATACTCAACATCTACTCAAATCATCTGTGAAGTAAGAACATAACGATATCCACTACACGCCTCAGCACTCATTGGACTGCACACATCAAAATGTATTACTTCCAACAAGTTGCTTTCTAGTTCCATTTTACTGAAAACGAGGCTTTCAGTCATCTTGCCCATGTGGTATGATTTGCATGTCTCAAGTGATTCAAAATCAAGTGAGTCCAAACGGTCCATTTGCATGGAGTTTCTTCATGCATATACACCAATAGACATGGTTCGCATGTCTCAAACTTTTCAAAAACGAGTGAGCCCAAAGATCCATCAACATGGAGCTTCTTCATGCGTTTTATACCGATATGACTTACGTGGCAGTGCCACAAGTAGGTGGTACTATCATTACTATCTTATATCTTTGGCATGAACATGTGTATCACTACGATCGAGATTCAATAAACCATTCATTTTAGGTGCAAGACCATTGAAGGTATTATTCAAATAAACAGAGTAACCATTATTCTCCTTAAATGAATAACCGTATTGCGATAGACATAATCCAATCATGTCTATGCTCAACGCAAACACCAATCTCGATGGTAGAGGGAGCGTGCGATGTTGATCAATCAACTTGGAAATACTTCCAACACATATCGTCAGCTCACCTTTAGCTAGTCTCCGTTTATTCCGTAGCTTTTATTTCGAGTTACTAACACTTAGCAACCGAACCGGTATCTAATACCCTGGTGCTACTAGGAGTACTAGTAAAGTACACATTAACACAATGTATATCCAATATACTTCTATCGACCTTGCCAGCCTTCTCATCTACCAAGTATCTAGGGTAATTCTGCTCCAGTGGCTGTTCCCCTTATTACAGAAGCACTTAGTCTCGGGTTTGGGTTCAACCTTGGGTTTCTTCACTAGAGCAGCAGCTGATTTGCCGTTTCATGAAGTATCCCTTCTTGCCCTTGCCCTTCTTGAAACTAGTGGTTTCACCAACCATCAACAATTGATGCTCCTTCTTGATTTCTACTTTTGTGGTGTCAAACATCGCGAATATCTCAAGGATCATCATATATGTCCCTGATATATTATAGTTCATCACGAAGCTCTAGCAGCTTGGTGGTAATGACTTCGGAGAAACATCACTATCTCATCTGGAAGATCAACTCCCACTCGATTCAAGCGATTGTTGTACTCAGACAATCTGAGCACAGGTTCAACAATTGAGCTTTTCTCCCTTAGTTTGCAGGCTAAGAAAATCGTCGGAGGTCTTATACCTCTTGACGTGGGCACGAGCCTGAAATCCCAATTTCAGCCCTCGAAACATCTCATATGTTTCGCGACGTTTCAAAACGTCTTCGGTGCCTCAACTCTAAACCGTTTAACTGAACTATCACGTAGTTATCAAAATGTGTATGTCAGATGTTCGCAACATCCACAGACGACGTTCGAGGTTCAGCACACTGAGCGGTGCATTAAGGACATAAGCCTTCTATGAAGCAATGAGGACAATCCTCAGTTTACGGACCTAGTCCGCATAATTGCTACTATCAACTTTCAACTAAATTTTCTCTAGGAACATATCTAAACAGTAGAACTGAAGCGCGAGCTACGACATAATTTGCGAAGACCTTTTGACTATGTTCAGGATAATTAAGTTCATCTTATGAACTCCCACTCAGATAGACATCCCTCTAGTCATCTAAGTGATTACATGATCCGAGTCAACTAGGCCGTGTCCGATCATCACGTGAGACGGACTAGTCAACATCGGTGAACATCTTCATGTTGATCGTATCTACCATACGACTCATGCTCGACCTTTCGGTCTTCTGTGTTCCGAGGCCATGTCTGTACATGCTAGGCTCGTCAAGTCAACCTAAGTGTTTGCATGTGTAAATCTGTCTTACACCCGTTGTATGTGAACGTTAGAATCTATCACACCCGATCATCACGTGGTGCTTCGAAACAACGAACTGTCGCAACGGTGCACAGTTAGGGGGAACACTTTCTTGAAATTATTATGAGGGATCATCTTATTTACTACCATCGTTCTAAGTAAACAAGATGCATAAACATGATAAACATCACATGCAATCAAATAGTGACATGATATGGCCAATATCATATTGCTCCTTTTGATCTCCATCTTCGGGGCTCCATGATCATCATCGTCACCGGCATGACACCATGATCTCCATCATCATGATCTCCATCATCGTGTCTTCATGAAGTTGTCTCGTCAACTATTACTTCTACTACTACAGCTAACGGTTAGCAATAAAGTAAAGTAATTACATGACGTTTATGTTGACACGCAGGTCATAAATAAATTAAGACAACTCCTATGGCTCCTGCCGGTTGTCATACTCATCGACATGCAAGTCGTGATTCCTATTACAAGAACATGATCAATCTCATACATCACATATATCATTCATCACATCCTTTTGGCCATATCACATCACATAGCATACCCTGCAAAAACAAGTTAGACGTCCTCTAATTGTTGTTTGCATGGTTTACGTGGCTGCTATGGGTTTCTAGCAAGAACGTTTCTTACCTACGCAAAAACCACAACGTGATATGCCAATTGCTATTTACCCTTCATAAGGACCCTTTTCATCGAATCCGATCCGACTAAAGTGGGAGAGACAGACACCCGCCAGCCACCTAATGCAACTAGTGCATGTCAGTCGGTGGAACCGGTCTCACGTAAGAGTACGTGTAAGGTCGGTCCGGGCCGCTTTATCCCACGATGCCGCCGAATCAAGATAAGACTAGTAACGGCAAGCATATTGAACAAAATCAACGCCCACAACTACTTTGTGTTCTACTCGTGCATAGAAACTACGCATAGACCTAGCTCATGATGCCACTGTTGGGTAACGTAGCATAAATTCAAAAAAATTCCTACGTGTCACCAAGATCTATCTATGGAGAGACCAGCAACGAGGGGAAGGAGAGTGCATCTACATACCCTTGTAGATCGCTAAGCGGAAGCGTTCAAGAGAACGGGGTTGATGGAGTCGTACTCGTCGTGATCCAAATCACCGATGATCCTAGTGCCGAACGGACGGCACCTCCGCGTTCAACACACGTACAGCCCGGTGACGTCTCCCATGCCTTGATCCAGCAAGGAGAGAGGGAGAGGTTGAGGAAGACTCCATCCAGGAGCAGCACAACGGCGTGGTGGTGATGGAGGAGCGTGGCAATCCTGCAGGGCTTCGCCAAGCACCGCGAGATATGAGGAGAAAGAGAGGGAGGGCTGCACCAATAGGCAGAGATCAGATCGCGTGTTATGGGCAGCCCCTAGGCCTCACTATATATAGGGGAGAGGGAGGAGGGGGCGCCCCCTCTAGGGTTCCCACCCCTAGGGGGGGCGGCAGCCCTAGATGGGAAAGGGGAGGCGGCCAAGAGGGGAGGGGAGAGGCAGGCGCACCAAGATGGGCCCTAAGGCCCATACCCCTTAGGGTTTGCCCCCTTTCCACCTCTTAGGCGCCTTGGGCCCTTGTGGGGGGCGCACCAGCCCACCTGGGGCTGGTCCCCTCCCACACTTAGCCCATGCAAGCCTCCGGGGTTGGTGGCCCCACTTGGTGGACCCCCAGGACCCTCCCGGTGGTCCCGGTACGTTACCGATAAACCCCGAAACTTTTTCGGTGACCAAAACAGGACTTCCCATATATAAATCTTTACCTCCGGACCATTCCGGGAACTCCTCGTGACGTCCGGGATCTCATCCGGGACTCCGAACAACATTCGGTAACCACATACAAACTTCCTTTATAACCCTAGCGTCATCGAACCTTAAGTGTGTAGACCCTACGGGTTCGGGAGACATGCAGACATGACCGAGACGTTCTCCGGTCAATAACCAACAGCGGGATCTGGATACCCATGTTGGCTCCCACATGTTCCACGATGATCTCATCGGATGAACCACGATGTCAAGGACTTAATCAATCCCGTATACAATTCCCTTTGTCTATCGGTACGATACTTGCCCGAGATTCGATCGTCGGTATCCCGATACCTTGTTCAATCTCGTTACCGGCAAGTCTCTTTACTCGTTCCGTAACACATCATCCCGTGATCAACTCCTTGATCACATTGTGCACATTATGATGATGTCCTACCGAGTGGGCCCAGAGATACCTCTCCGTCACACGGAGTGACAAATCCCAGTCTCGATTCGTGCCAACCCAACAGACACTTTCGGAGATACCCGTAGTGTACCTTTATAGCCACCCAGTTACGTTGTGACGTTTGGCACACCCAAAGCACTCCTACGGTATCCGGGAGTTGCACAATCTCATGGTCTAAGGAAATGATACTTGACATTAGAAAAGCTTTAGCATACGAACTACACGATCTAGTGCTATGCTTAGGATTGGGTCTTGTCCATCACATCATTCTCCTAATGATGTGATCCCGTTATCAACGACATCCAATGTCCATGGTCAGGAAACCGTAACCATATGTTGATCAACGAGCTAGTCAACTAGAGGCTTACTAGGGACATGATGTTGTCTATGTATCCACACATGTATCTGAGTTTCCTATCAATACAATTCTAGCATGGATAATAAACGATTATCATGAACCAGGAAATATAATAATAACTAATTTATTATTGCCTCTAGGGCATATTTCCAACACAGACGACTCTTGTGAGCCGTTGGATGCAACATGGATGGCCAGAAGGGCTTCTTCAACCTTCAAAATTGATGCACCATTCATCTTCTCTCTCACGCATCGAGCCGCCAGCCCGCCACATGCCTAACCGCCTGCCTCCGCCGCCCCGCCATCCCCTGAACTGCCTGCCACCGCCATGCTCTCCCCCCACCCCTGCCATCCGTTTAACCCCGGGCATGATCCATTTTTTCTGGCGAACTGCATTCCACACCCAACACTCATAAGATAGATCATGGGCACCCTGCCACCCTAATATAGATACTGAGGTAGCTTCTCTACCGTCTTCTTCCTTTGCTCCGTCGAACTTCTTTCACAAATCAACTGACCCAAATTATACTACTAGTATGAACGTATTAAGTATAGTAGGAACACGAAGATACGAGCAGTAGTACCAACTACAAGAAGAATAGTAGTAAGACATACTAGTACTACTGTACATACTAAAGAGTTCAAATAACGAGAAAGAACATAAACATAGTTCTACTGGGGGCTCAGCACAACACACCCCTGAAATAAAACTAAGCAACTAGTCCGCTTGACACTGCAGTAGAACCAGCACGAGCGACGGCACTGCCACCTTACTCGGAGTCCGAGTCCACATCCTCGACTTCATCCTCGTCCCTCTTCCTCTTCCTCTTCGCCGATGCTTCGTTGCTTGAACTGGACACCGGGCTCTGCTTCTTCATCCAACCCTTGTAGATATTTAAACAAAGGTAGGCATCCGTTGTTGCGTACAGGATGTGATCTTCATCTATTGTCTTCGACTCCCATGCATGATGAAACTGGTGGTGAGGTTTCTTCAGTTGAGCGTACGAAGGATCAATCATGGTTGCTGCCAGGGTCAGCATTGAAGGCTGGGAGGAGGACACCAGGCTTGCCTTCCGCAGATCGAAGGGCTAGCCTACAACAAGGCCTATCCGACCCAGGACAATCCTATCGTTCCTAAAGTCTACAGTAACGAATTTCACTCTTTCGTCCTTGAGGAAGTTCTTAAAATCCTGCCACTCAACATCGGCATGGCATATGTGGTACACCAAGCACACGTTATGTACGCAAACTTGGATCACAGTGGGCTTCTTCTTCTCTACCTCCTTTAGAATCTTCTCGCTTTCCAGGACTGTGGTGTACTCAACATCTAGCCCAGCGACCCACTCATCCTTTGAACTTTTGAACATGCGTAGAAAGCGAGCAAGGCATGCTTCCACCGTCGTGGATCTACGGGTTTAGATGACAATGAACTCATCGTTGGTGATGGCTCTAACCTGGTACTCAGTGGCGATCATGGAGATTTGGGAGGCCATGGATTTTGGAGGCGGGTTAGGAGAAGTTGAACCGGTGTAATGTGAAAGGATGGGACGAGTGGGAGAGAACTATTGTAAGGCAGAGGATGGGGACGAGTAGGGCGTGCGAACGGTGTGGGGTTGTTGGCTTGCCCGTTTGATAAACGGCTGCATGCCCCCAAAGAGTTATCGAGTACTATGCGGGACCCACTAGATGTCATGTCTACTAGACCCATATCGTAGGCCTAACAGTATAGCTTCTGCATGTTCGCACGCCATGTCGGCACGTGGATGTAACTTCACTTAATTCCGTCAACCGTCACGCCTCCCACGACTTTCGCCTCCCTCGCGCAATCGTGCCCTTTGAAACTTCGGACGGCTATAAATGAGCAATTTGTTTTGCCTATTCCGCATGCGTGATACTCCCTCTGGTCCTTTTTACTCCGCGTAAGATTTGTGTCAACTCAAAGTTTGCAAAGTATTTGACCAAATTTATACTAAAAATATCAATATCTACAATACCAAATATATATTTTATGAAACTACGTTTTATAATGAGTATAAAAATATTGATTTGACATTGTGAATGTTGATACATTTTTCTATGAGTTTGGTCAAAGTAGAGGTACATTGACTTCAGACAAACATTTTTTGAATAGAAGACAAAACTTATATGCACAATGCAGACTAGTTCCTCCATCCAGGTTTGTGCCATGTCCTATCTAGTCATCACAACAAGGTTAGCTATTAGAGTACTCTTATCAAGATAGACGGTGGAATAGTTTTTGTAGTCTGCAAAAGTACTCAATTAATGCTCTCGTTCTTCACAAAGATGTGTTTACCAATGCATTATCGCATTGCATGCATGCATGAACACTAGTAAATGACAAAGATTTTTAAATGCACTAGCAAGATGCTCGGGCGTTGCACGGAACTGTTGGAAATATGCCCTAGAGGCAATAATAAATTAGTTATTATTATATTTCCTTGTTCATGATAATTGTCTTTATTCATGCTATAACTGTATTATCCGGAAATCGTAATACACGTGTGAATACATAGACCATAATATGTCCCTAGTAAGCCTCTAGTTGACTAGCTCGTTGATCAATAGGTGGTTACGGTTTCCTAACCATGGACATTGGATGTCGTTGATAACGGGATCACATCATTAGGAGAATGATGTGATGGACAAGACCCAATCCTAAGCCTAGCACAAAGATCGTACAGTTCGTATGCTAAAGCTTTTCTAATGTCAAGTATAATTTCCTTAGACCATGAGATTGTGCAACTCCCGGATACCGTAGGAGTGCTTTGGGTGTATCAAACGTCACAACGTAACTGGGTGACTATAAAGGTGCATTACAGGTATCTCCGAAAGTGTCTGTTGGGTTGGCACGAATCGAGACTGGGATTTGTCACTCCGTGTAAGCGGAGAGGTATCTCTGGGCCCACTCAGTAGGACATCATCATATGCGCAATGTGACCAAGGAGTTGATCACGGGATGATGTGTTACGGAACGAGTAAAGAGACTTGCCGGTAACGAGATTGAACAAGGTATAAGGATACCGACGATCGAATCTCGGGCAAGTAACATACCGCTAGACAAAGGGAATTGTATACGGGATTGATTAAGTCCTTGACATCGTGGTTCATCCGATGAGATCAACGTGGAACATGTGGGAGCCATCATGGGTATCCAGATCCCGCTGTTGGTTATTGACCGGAGAACGTCTCGGTCATGTTTGCATGTCTCCCGAACCCGTAGGGTCTACACACTTAAGGTTCGGTGACGCTAGGGTTATGAAGATATGTGTATGCAGTAACCCGAATATCGTTCGGAGTCCCGGATGAGATCCCGGACGTCACGAGGAGTTCCGGAATGGTCCGGAGGTAAATAATTATATATAGGAAGTGCTATTTCGGCCATCAGGGACAAGTTTCGGGGTCACCGGTATTGTACCGGGACCACCGGAAGGGTCCCGGGGGTCCACCGGGTGGGCCACCTGCCCCGGGGGGCCACATGGGCTGTATGGGGTGTGCCTTGGCCTATATGGGCCAAGGGCACCAGCCCCAAGAGGCCCATGCGCCAAGAGATGGGAAAAAGAGGAGAGTCCTAAAGGGGGAAGGCACCTCCGAGGTGCCTTGGGGAGGATGGACTCCTCCCCACCCTTGTCCGCACCCTTCCTTGGAGGAAGGGGCAAGGGCTGCGCCTCCCCCTATCCCTTGGCCCTATATATAGTGGGGAAAAAGGAGGAGCAAACCAATCTAAGGCCTGGCGCCTCCCTCTCTCCCCGTTACGTCTCTCTCTCGTAGTATAGGCGAAGCCCTGCTACTGTGACGCCCTGCATCCACCACCACGCCGTCGTGCTGCTGAATCTTCATCAACCTCTCCCTCTCTCCTTGCTGGATCAAGGTGTGGGAGACGTCATCGGGCTGTACGTGTGTTGAACGCGGAGGTGCCGTCCGTTCGGCACTAGGATCATCGGTGATTTGAATCACGACGAGTACGACTCCATCAACCCCGTTCACTTGAACGCTTCCGCTTAGCGATCTACAAGGGTATGTAGATGCACTCTCCTTCCCCTCGTTGCTGGTTTCTCCATAGATAGATCTTGGTGATACGTAGGAAAATTTTGAATTTCTGCTACGTTCCCCAACAGGAACATCAAGATCTTGTGGGAGAAAAGGATGAACGAGGGAAGGCCTTATCTGCAAATGTGGAGAGGAGTGCGGGTAGATTGTCATAGTTTCCTTCCTATCTGTTAGATATAGATCAGACGACCTATATTGCAGGATGGCAGGCACACCATCATCACCAACTCTGCTTTTTATAAGAGTAGAGATAAGAGTCGAGATAGAGAGTAGAGATTAGTTAATATTCTCTTTAGGCTACTCATAGTAGAAAGTATCATATACTAGTATCATGTGCACGATACTAGTGTATGATATGGGACTACCTTTATAGTGCCATGCATGACACAAAGTAGCATAGTATTTAACATGACACGGTATCTACCTATGTTACTCTAACCCCCCTCTCTTCTTTAATTCTTTGCCACATCAGCATGTTTGCTATTCCCATGTGCATGATACCAGTACCACATTACCACCACCATGGTCAGCCTTAATCATCGCATGCAATAATTTAGTGCACCTTGAAATCTGAACGCCTACTTGACTCTCATTCTCCCTCCGGCAGTCCCACCACTCCACCCCGTGTGGAAAAAATCTGCATGCATGACTCTCCTCCGCTGCGCTCATCCAATCCATTGTGACTAGCAATATTTCCACCCCTCCCCCCCCCATAATTTACTCCAAAAAATATGCCCACATGGCTGTTACGTTAATGACGCAACATATCTTACGAGATGCTGCTTCAATTACTTAATTGCATGTGCATTGGGTCACTAACATGTGGGCCCAACATGCATCTGGCCCACAAGTTAGTGACGCAACTGCACCTGCACTTAAGTTAGTGAAGCTCAGTCCATATCTTGCGTAGGTGTGCCATTGCTCGCTATAAATACTGCGCCTCCCATGGCATTCGGAAGAACGCTCACGTCCATCGCTATCTCCTCCCCATCCCTCTCACATCGACCACCATGGCATCGCCCCTCCCAAGCCCTAGGCGCCCTTCGCTACACCACGCGGACGGTCATGCGTCGCCTTCTGTAACTCACCGCCACTAGTCGAGGAGGACGCGTCGGTGTTCCGCTCCTCACCGTGACGTGTCGAGGTGTACGTGTCGGTGTTCCCAGTCTCACCAGCACGCACGTCGGAGGATGCGTCGGCTCCCCGCTACGAGGAGAACGCCGTGCCGTCCGCTGAGCCCCCCAGCCTTGAGAAGCTTTGGAAAGAAATGGATGTCACCTTGTGGGAGGCTTTGCCTCTGGCAGAGCGCGCCAAGATAGAGGTGGAGAAGAAGGTCGACGAAGAGAAGCGCACCGTGAGGCATGCTGCCTAGCAGGCCTATGTCGCGTCTGAGAGAGTCAGGCAATTGGCTCTTTGGCAGAAGGCTCGTGTGAGGGCCGTGAGGGTGGAGGAGGACGCCCGTGCCAAAGCCCTCAGTGCAGTCGGGCCCAAGCGCCTCATCTACGCTTGGCGGTATGTGGACCGGGTGCATGCTTCCAGCAAGGAGGAGTACCTGTTGGCGCCGGATCACCACACCGGTGAGATCGCGCTCGCCCGCTGGCAGCCAGCAATCAGCACCTCGCGAGTTGCGAGGCTGAGGAAGAGGCATTGTGTCGGCGCACTAGGAAACGGCCGCGCACCAGGGCACTTGTGGCGCACCGTAAGTGCTCATGCGAGCGTCGTGGCTTTTATTAGGAATATAACTAAGTTTCATAAGGCGATTTCATTAATTTTCGGACGCAAATGATAAATCCTGAACGTTTGGGAATTATTAGCGTCCTTAATTAAGTATGTAAAAGGAAAATTTTGGAAACCTTGTGTATCTATACGCATTTTGTAAGTACGTGCATATAGCACAAACTTTACTATATACTATCGCACTACACGTCTCTCTCTATATATGCTTGCAGACTGTGCTACTACTATTACTTATGTATGTGTAAATGCACATTTTAACATTATGATGCGGTTTTTATAAAAGTAGAAAAATAACACTAGTCAAGCTTGTGAAACGATTCAATGCAAAACAAATGCAAAAATTCTCATTTGATTGTTTACTTTTAGCTTCCTTCTCTATGGTTATTTCTCTATCGTACTTTGTACAGAGTATCTCACTGGTCGGGAAGGCATGCAAATTCCCAAACCGCTTCCTACACCTTGTATCGATTTTTTTGCCTAACAAGTTGTGCCGTGCAATTGGAATTCCAACTCGAGTACTACTACTAGGAGTACCAGGGGCCAGTTCTTTTAGGCTTCTAGATTAGTAATCCCATAACTACTACCTCCGTCCTGGTTTACTGGTTCCCATTCACTAGTAGAAAAGGGGGCAAAGGTCCAGGCCGGGTCAGTCCATTAGTCCCGGTTCAGTCACGAACCGGGACTAATGTGAGCATTGGTCCCGGTTCGTGCGGCTAAGGCATTAGTCCCGGTTCACCTAAGCCCTTTAGTCCCGGTTTGTGGCACGAACCGGGACTAAAGGGTGTGATGCCCTTTAGTCCCGGTTTGTGTCTCAAACCGGGACTAAAGATTAGACCTTTAGTCCCGGTTTTAGACACAAACCGGGTCTAAAGGCTCAAACCGGGACTAAAGGTCCCATTTTCAAACTCTACCCACCCCCCCCACCCCCGTGGATCGCCTTTTTTGTTTCGAAAGAATCAAAAGAAAATGATAAAAACTTCAAAAAATAAAATCCTTCGAGAGGTAGTTATATTACTACATCTACTAGTTAGGAAAATTTTAAAACTTAAATTTGGACATGTTTTGCAAAAAATGTGGGGAAAACGTAAAACAGCTATAACTTTTGCATACAATATCAAAATGTTCAGAATGAAAATCCGCTTCCGATTTTGACAGCCTACGGCCTGTTTGCAAATTTTTAGAATCCTCAAATTCTAAAAGGAAAAAAAGTTATGCTCAAATTTCAGTTTTTTTTGAATTTTTGTTAAATCTGGTCAAACTATGGTCAAACTACTTATTCAAGAAGTATTAGTGTTACTAAATAATTATTCAAGAATATTAGTGTTACTAAATAATTATTTTAGTTTTTTGAATTTTGGTCAACTATGGTCAAATTGTGGTCAAACTGTGGTCAAACAATGGTCAAACTACTTATTCAAGAAATATTAGTGTTACTAAATAATTATTTCAGTTTTTTGAATTTTGGTCAAATCTGGTCAAACTGTGGTCAAACTACTTATTCAAGAAATATTAGTGTTACTAAATAATTATTGATTTTTAGAACAATAGTTTCAAACTCAAAAAGTGAAATGTGTGACTTCATGCTCAAGCTAAATTCCTGAGGGTTAATAGGATTGACATCTTATTATTGTGAGGAAAACAACAAGTGCAGACTTGGAAACGAGGGAGAATAGAACCCGGAAGTTAAGCGTGCTCAGGCTGGAGTAGTGAGAGGATGGGTGACCGTTCGGGAAGTTAGATGATTTGGAATGATGAGGGGTGATTAGAGATTAAAGGTTAAATTGAGCAGTGATGAGGGGTGATTAGAGATTAGAGGTTAAAATAATTCAGAAATTTGAAATTCAAAAAAAATTCAAAAAAAATCATAAAATTTCCTTTAGTACCGGTTGGTGTTACCAACCAGGACTAAAGGTTGACCTCCAGGCAGCGGCCACGTGGAGGGCCTTTAGTCCCGGTTCCAGTAAGAACCGGGACTAAAGGGGGAGGCTTTAGTACCGACCCTTTAGTCCCGGTTCCAGAACCGGGACTAAAGGCCCTTTTTCTACTAGTGATTGTAATATGTGTCAAATTTTGACCATAAATTTAACTAATGAAATGTTTATGCATGTCACCCAAAATTATATAACTTTTGTCGACATGCACTAACATTTTATCAGTTAAATCTTTGGTCAAAATTTAGCACAAATTACAATGGTGACGAATAAACCAGGACAGAGGTACTAGTAGTTTAGAAGCCCAAATAAATGATTGAGGCGCCTTATGTTACTCTCCACTGTGACTGGTCTTATGGGAAAAGCTGGGGAAGAGACGGCTTATTTTTTAAGCTGCCAAAAGAACTGGCCCTAGGAGTAGTAGCTAGGGATACTAGGAGGGAATGGTAGCTAGGGATCGAGTGTGCGAGATGAACGAGAGAAAGTAAATGCAGAGAGATGAAATCCAAAAAAAGACGGAGGGGTGTGATGGTTGCTTGTCGTTTATTTTACCAGGCCACTTATTACTGGGAGTGGTGGGGTTTTGTGATATGACGGCTTTACTGTAGCGCCACGAGCGGGCTGAGACTCCCGTGCAGTGCCGTCCTCTACACTAGTACTACATCGGTTGTGGTTTATTAGTCCCCCATTGAATTTGACTGAAGATTTAACTAACAAAATGTAAGTGCATGTCAACAAAAACTATATTGTTCGATTCGTATTTGAACATAGTTTTCAATGATATAATTTTAGGTGACATGCATGAGCATTTATCATACTATATATAATGTTAGTTAAATTTATGGTCGTACTAATCTATAGTAAGGTGCCCATGCATTGCATGGAACAGTGAAATGCATTGATCGGGGAGTTTTTTATTTTGACAAAGGATGTGGGGGTCAACTCATGTGTAACGGGTATCGATAGGTTTCTTCGGATATTATTTTATCTCTAGAGCTCACAAACATACGGGTGAAATAGATAAAAAGGTATCTTTTGCAAACAAAAGCGTTCAACTGTTCAACCTGCATCCAAAACTTGTGAAGAAATAACACTTATTGTGCTTTGCAAGAAATGATCTTTAAGAATTAGTTTTTGAGTATCTATTGTTATACATGTTGGCTACAGATGACATGGCACTTTCTTATAGTCAATAGTTGGCTATACTATTGAGTATTAACCATGCTCTTATACACCTAGACGGAGGGATTAAATCAGGATGACTTGGAAGGGGGCAGAGGAGATGTAAGAAATGGTTCATCATAAGTCTTTCACCAGTACTGTAGTAAAAATTCTCAGTTAATCTCATAAATGGCAAGCGAGAACTCTAATGGAGCAAAAGCATACATGGAAGATTCTAGACTAAACCATAAATGGATACACTTTTATTCAAGCGCGATACTCTAATAGAGAAAGACCATGCATGGAAGGTTCTATACTATATAAATAAGAAGTATCCACATGCTTAGACGGCAGATTACATTGAGCGAAGACTAATGATCAACATTTAACTTGGTAATGCACATGTCCAGGTGAACCTCCTTGGAGTCCCCGTGCACCATCCTGGGAGGGAAATCATACCATGCGTCTTCCATGTCCACATCGGCGGGAACGTCGTAGCTCGGCACAGTCCCAGTCAGCGTGATGGAGTTGGTGTGGGCACACACATACCTCTGAGGGGCAGTAACAATGAGCATGCACCCATGCATCGGCCTCGTGTCAGTGTCAGCATCAGTGGCCTTGCCCCTGACGCACACTACAGAGACGGGGCGGCGGCCTGCGCGGGCCTCGCCGGTGCCCATGATCAAGAGGAAGACGATGTCTTCCTCCTCCGAGACTAGCAGGCGGTGGTGATCCTCCAGCGGCTCCGGCACGGTGAACGGGTAGCACGTCTCGTACTTGATGTTCACCACCGCGGGCCAGTAGTGATCGATGGATGCGTGCGTGAGGTGATCCACAAGGCTCGCCGGCGAGCCCCAAAACGGCGACAGGCACTCATAGCAGTAGATGCAGGGCTCCTTGGAGGCATCGACCAGGCCATCCATGAAACGGGAGTGGCTGTAGGGGACATTGCGCCAGTTGAATATATGAGCAAGTTACTACGATATTTAATCAATAAGCACAAAAAAATAATGACGGCTATAACAGAGATTAAACTAATCATGTGGACTAGCATATATAGTAGATGAACAAATTGAATCTAGGACACATACTAGAAACATGAATTCTACCATGATTTCAAATAGGAAGGAGAGAAACACATACAGTGCAACGGGAGAAGCACCATTGGTGTTGAGGTTGTCGCCCATGTCGTTGAGGAAGAGGTTGCCGAGGTAGGGGAAGAAGTCGTCGTCGGTGAAGTCGTCGCTGCCAGCAGTCGCGCAAGTGCGCTCCCCAAATTTCAACAGCGCCCGCCAAATGGAGCACGGGAGGTAGTGGCTGTAGGGGACGTTGCGGCCGTCGAATGGAGCTCGGGAGTAGCACACGAAGCAGTAGATGGTGCTCCTCCCTAGTCTCTATCTCTACTCTTATATCTATCTCTACCACTCGTTTATTCTTATACTAATAATCTACACTCTTATAAAAACAGAGTTGGTGATGATGGTGTGCCTGCCATCATACAATATAGGCCGTCCAATTTATATCTGACGGATAGGAAGGAAACTATAGCAATTTTGCAAAAAGGTACCCACACACCTCTCCACATTTGCAAATAAGGCCTTCCTCGTTCATCTTTTTCTCTCACAAGATAAACTACTCATACAAATGTATCTTGATGTTACGTGAACGCACGGGCATTGATATGTCTCCAACGTATCTATAATTTTTGATTGTTCCATGCTATTATATTATATGTTTTGGATGTTTAATGGGATTTAATATGCTCTTTTATATTATTTTTGGGACTAACTTATTAACCAGAGGCCCAGTGCCAGTTTTTGTTTTTTTGCCTATTTTAGTGTTTCGTAGAAAAGGAATATCAAATGGAATCCAAACGGAATGAAACCCTCGCGAGGATCCTTCTTGGAACAAATGCAATCCAGGAGACTTGGAGTGGAAGTCAGAGACACAACGAGACGGCTACGAGGCAGGAGGGCGCGCCTAGGGGGTAAGCACGCCCCCACCCTCGTGGGCCCCTCGTAGCTCCACCGACGTACTTCATTCGCCTATATATATACTCTTATACCCTAAAAACATCCAGCGGAGCCATGAAACCACTTTTCCACCGTCGTAACCTTCTGTACCCGTGAGATCCCATCTGGGGCCATTTACGGTGACCTGCCGAAGGGGGATTCGATCACGGAGGGCTTCTACATCAACACCATAGCCTCTCCGATGATGTGTGAGTAGTTTACCACAGACCTTCGGGTCCATAGTTATTAGCTAGATGGCTTCTTCTCTCTCTCTTTGGTTCTCAATACAAAGTTCTCCTTGATGTTCTTGGAGATCTATTCGATGTAATACTTTTTGCGGTGTGTTTACTGAGATCTGATGAATTGTGGATTTATGATCAAGTTTATCTATGAACAATATTTGGCTCTTCTCTGAATTCTTATATGCATGATTTGATATATTTGCAAGTCTCTTCGAATTATCGGTTTAGTTTGGCCTACTAGATTGATCTTTCATGCAATGGGAGAAGTGCTTAGCTTTGGGTTCAATCTTGCAGTGTCCTTTCCTAGTGACAGTAGGGGCAACAAGGCACGTATTTTATTGTTTCATCGAGTATAAAAAGATGGGGTTTATATCATATTGCTTGAGTTTATCCCTCTACATCATGTCATCTTGCCTAAAGCATTACTCTGTTCTTATGAACTTAATACTCTAGATGCATGTTGGATAGTGGTCGATGTGTGGAGTAATAGTAGTAGATGCAGAATCGTTTCGGTCTACTTAACACGGACGTGATGCCTATATTTCATAATCATTTCCTAGATATTCTCATAACTATGCGCTCTTCTATCAATTGCTCGGCAGTAATTTGTTCACCCATCGTAATACTTGCTATCATGAGAGAAGCCAATGGTGAAACTTATGGCCCCCAGGTCTCTTCCTTATTATATTGCGTCTCTTTTTATTATCGCATCTCATTTACTATTTTGCAATCTTTACTTTCCAATCTATACAACAAAAATACCAAAAATATTTATCTTATTATCTTTATCAGAAATCACTTTCGTAAGTGACCGTGAAGGGATTGACAACCCCTTTATCGCGTTGGTTGTGAGGTTCTTGATTGTTTGTGCAGGTACTAGGTGACTTGCGTGTTATCTCCTACTAGATTGATACCTTGGTTCTCAAAAGTGAGGGAAATACTTACGCTACTTTGCTGCAACACCCTTTCCTCTTCAAGGGAAAACCAACGCATGCTCAAGAGGTAGGAAGAAGGATTTCTGGCGCCATTGCCGAGGAAATCTATGCTCAAGTCAAGACATACCAAGTATCCATCATAAACTCTTCTCCCTCGCATTACATTATTTTCCATTTGCCTCTCGTTTTTCTCTCCCCCACTTCACGTTTGCCGTTTTATTCACCCTTTTTTCTGTTTGCCTCTTTTCGCTCGCTTCTTGTGTGATTGTGTGTTGGATTGATTGTTTGTCATGATGGCTCAAGATATACTAAATTATGTGACTTTTCCAATACCAACAACAATGATTTTATTAGCACTGTAATTGCTCCTATTACTGATGCTGAATCTTGTGAAATTAATGCTGCTTTGTTGAATCTTGTCATGAAAGATCAATTTTCTAGCCTTCCTAGTGAAGATGCCGCTACCCATCTAAACAACTTTGTTGATTTGTGCGATATGCAAAAGAAGAAAGATGTGGATAATGAGATTGTTAAATTGAAGCTATTTCCGTTTGCTCTTAGAGATCGTGCTAAAACTTGGTTCTCTTCTTTGCCTAAAAATAGTATTGATTCGTGGAATAAGTGTAAAGATGATTTTATCTCTAAGTATTTTCCTCCCGCTAAGATCATCTCTCTTAGAAACGATATTATGAATTTTAAGCAACTTGATCATGAGCATGTTGCACAAGCTTGGGAGAGGCTGAAATTAATGATTCATAATGCCCTACACATGGTTTGAATTTATGGATGATTCTACAAAAAAATGCCGGATTCAATTTTGCTTCTAGAAATCTTTTAGATTCGGCCTCGGGAGGTACTTCTATGGAAATCACTTTAGGATAAGCTACTAAACTCCTAGATAATATTATGGTTAATTATTCTCAATGGCACACCGAAAGATCCACTAGTAAAAAAGTCCATGCTATTGAAGAGATTAATGTTTTGAGTGGAAAGATGGATGAACTTATGAAATTGTTTGCTAATAAGAGTGTTTCTTCTGATCCTAATGATATGCCTTTGTCCACTTTGATTGAGAATAATAATGAATCTATGGATGTGAATTTTGTTGGTAGGAACAATTTTGGTAACAATGCGTATAGAGGAAATTTTAATTCTATACCGTTTCCTAATAATTCCTCTAATAATTATGGTAACTCCTACAACAACTCTTATGGAAATTTTAATAAGATGCCCTCTGATTTGAGACTAGTGTTAAAGAATTTATGAATTCGCAAAAGAATTTCAATGCTTTGATTGAAGAAAAATTGCTTAAGATTTATGAGTTGGCTAGGAACGTGGATAGGATTTCTCTTGATGTTGATTCTTTGAAACTTAGATCTATTCCACCTAAGCATGATATCAATGAATCTCTCAAGGCCATGAGAATTTCCATTGATGAATGCAAAGAAAGAACCGCTAGGATGCGTGCTAAAAAAGATTGCTTTGTAAAAGCGTGTTCTTCTAGTTTTCATGATAATAATGATGAATATCTAAAAGTGATTGATGTGTCTCCTATTAAATCTTTGTTTTCCAATATGAATCTTGATAAATATGGGACTGGAGATGAGTCAAATTTAGTTAAAAGACGTCCCAATGATTCGGTGTTTTTAGATCTTGATGCTAAAATTAATAAAAGTGGGATTGAAGAGGTCAAAACTTTACATAGCAATGAACCCACTATTTTGGATTTCAAGGAATTTAATTATGATAATTGCTCTTTGATAGATTGTATTTCCTTGTTGCAATCCATGTTAAATTATCCTCATGCTTATGATCAAAATAAGGCTTTTACTAAACATATCATTGATGCTTTAATGCAATCTTATGAAGAAAAGCTACTAGAAGTTTCTATCCCTAGAAAACTTTATGATGAGTGGGAACCTACTATTAAAATTAAGATCAAAGATCATGAATGCTAAGCTTTATGTGATTTGGGTGCTAGTGTTTCCACGATTCCAAAAACTTTGTGTGATGTGTTAGGTTTCCGTGAATTTGATGATTGTTCCTTAAATTTGCACCTTGCGGATTCCACCATTAAGAAACCTATGGGAAGGATTAATGATGTTATTATTGTTGCAAATAGGAATCATGTGCCCGTATATTTCATTGTTCTTGATATAGATTGCAATCATACATTTCCTATTATTCTTGGTAGACCTTTCCTTAGAACGATTGGGGCAATTATTAACATGAAAGAAGGAAATATTAGATTCCAATTTCCGTTAAGGAAAGGCGTGGAACACTTTCCTAGAAAGAAAATTAAATTACCTTATGAATCTATTATGAGAGCCACTTATGGATTGCATACCAAAGATGACAATACTTAGATCTATTCTTGCTTTTATGCCTAGCTAGGGGCGTTAAACGATAGCGCTTGTTGGGAGGCAACACAATTTTATTTTTATTCCTGTTTAGTAACAAATAAATAAACCATCTATCTTCTGTTATGATTGTGTTTTTTATGTTTTAATTAGTGTTTGTGCCAAGTAAAGCCTTTAGGATCTTCTTGGGTGATTGTTATTTGATCTTGCTGATAAAAACAGAAAGTATGCACTCACGAAAATAATTTTCATTTTCTACCAGAGAGCAATAAAATACCTATTCCAACTGAAGTAGATCAATATACAAATTATTTACATCTTCCTAATTTTTCATAATTTTTGGAGTTACAGAAGTATTCGAAACCTCCAGATTGCTACAAACTGTCTTGTTTTTGATAGACTCTGTTTTTCCTGTGTTGTTTGCTTATTTTGATGAATCTATGGCTAGTATCGGGGGGTATGAACCATATAGAAGTTGGAATAGAGTAGGTTTAACAATAATATAAATAAAGAATGAGTTCATTACGGTACATTAAAGTGGTGGTTTGTTTTCTTGTACTAACGGAGCTCGTGAGATTTTCTGTTAAGTTTTGTGTTGTGAAGTTTTCAAGTTTTTGGGTAAAGATTTGATGGATTTTGGAACAAGGAGTGGCAAGAGCCTAAGGTTGGGGATTCCCAAGGCACCCCAAGGTAAAATTCAAGGACAACCAAAAGCCTAAGCTTGGGGATGCCCCGGAAGGCATCCCCTCTTTCGTCTTCGTCTATCGGTAACTTTACTTGAGGCAATATTTTTACTGACCACATGTTATGTGTTTTGCTTGGAGTGTCTTGTATGATTTGAGTCTTTGATTTTTAGTTTACCACAATCATCCTTGTTGTACACACCTTTTGGGAGAGATACACATGAATCAGAATTTATTAGAATACTCTATGTGCTTCACTTATATCTTTTGAGCTAGATGATTTTGCTCTAGTGCTTCACTTATATCTTTTTAGAGCACGGTGGTGGTTTTATTTTATAGAAATTATTGATCTCTCATGCTTCACTTATATTATTTTGAGAGTCTTTTAGAACAGCATGGTAATTTGCTTTGGCTATAAAATTAGTCCTAATATGATAGGCATCCAAGATGGGTATAATAAAAACTTTCATATAGACTACATTGAATACTATGAGAAGTTTTGATACTTGATGATTGTTTTGAGATATGAAGATGGTGATATTAGAGTCATGCTAGTTGAGTATTTCTGAATTTGAGAAATACTTGTGTTGAGGTTTGCAAGTCCCGTAGCATGCACGTATGGTAACCTTGTGTAACAAATTTGAAGCATGAGGCGTTTCTTTGATTGTCCTCCTTATGAGTGGCGGTCGGGGACGAGCGATGGTATTTTCCTACCAATCTATCCCCCTAGGAGCATGCGCATAGTGCTTGGTTTTGATGACTTGTAGATTTTTGCAATAAGTATGTAAGTTCTTTATGACTAATGTTGAGTCCATGGATTATACGCACTCTCACCCTTCCATCATTGCTAGCCTCTTAGATACCGTGCATTGCCCTTTCTCACCTCAAGAGTTGGAGCAAACTTCGCCGGTGCATCCAAACCCCATGATATGATACGCTCTATCACACATAAGCCTCCTTATATCTTCCTCAAAACAGCCACCATACCTACCTATTATGGCATTTCCATAGCCATTCCGAGATATATTGCCATGCAACTTTCCACCGTTCCGTTTATTATGACACGCTTCATCATTGTCATATTGCCTTGCATGATCATGTAGTTGACATCGTATTTGTGGCAAAGCTAGCGCTCATAACTTTTTTAGAGCATTGTCCCGTGTGAGGAAATAAAAAAAGAGGAGAAAGGCCAAAAAAAGAGAAGGCCCAAAAATGAGAAAAAAGAGAGAAGGGGCAATGTTACTATCCTTTTTCCATACTTGTGCTTCAAAGTAGCACCACGATCTTCATGATAGAGAGTCTCTTATTTTGTCACTTTCATATACTAGTGGGAATTTTCCTTATAGAACTTGGCTTGTATATTCCAACGATGGGCTTCCTCAAAATGTCCTAGGTCTTCGTGAGAAAGAAAGTTGGATGCACACCCACTTACTTTCTTTTGTTGAGCTTTCATACATTTATAGCTCTAGTGCATCTGTTGCATGGCAATCCCTACTCGCATTGACATCAATTGATGGACATCTCCATAGCCCGTTGATTAGCCGCGTCGATGTGAGACTTTCTCCTTTTTTGTCTTCTCCACACAACCTCCATCATCATATTCTGTTCCACCTATAGTGCTATGTCCATGGCTCGCGCTCATGTATTGCGTGAAAGTTGAAAAAGTTTGAGAATACTAAAGTATGAAACAATTGCATGTCTTGTCATCGGGGTTGTTCAATGATGGGAGCATTTTGTGTGACAAAAATGAAGCATGGCCAAACTAAATGATTTTGTAGGGATGAGCTTTCTTTGGCTATGTTATTTTGAGAAGACATAATTGCTTGGTTAGTATGCTTGAAGTATTATTATTTTTATGTCAATATTAAACTTTTGTCTTGAATCTTTTGGATCTGAATATTCATGCCACAAAAAATAAAATTACATTCAAAATTATGTTAGGAAGCATTCCACATCAAAAAATCTATTTTTATCATTTACCTACTCGAGGACGAGCAGGAATTAAGCTTGGGGATGCTGATACGTCTCCAACGTATCTATAATTTGTTATTGTTATATGCTATTATATTATGTGTTTTGGATGTTTAATGGGATTTAATATGCTCTTTTATATTATTTTTGGGACAACCTATTAACCGGAGGCCTAGTGCCAGTTTCTATTTGTTTTGCCTATTTCAGTGTTTCACAGAAAAGGAATATCAAATGGAATCCAAACGGAACGAAACCTTCATGAGGATCTTTCTTGGAACAAACGCAATCTAGGAGACTTGGAGTGGAAGTCGGAGACGCAACGAGGCGGCCACGAGGCAGGAGGGCGCGCCCCCACCCTCATGGGCCCCTCGTAGCTCCATCAACGTACTTCTTTCGCCTATATATACTCTTATACCCTCAAAACATCCTGGGGAGCCACGAAACCACTTTTCCACCGCCGCAACCTTCTGTACCCGTGAGATCCCATCTGGGGCCTTTTCTGGCAATCTGCCGGAGGGGGATTCGATCACGGAGGGCTTCTACATCAACACCATAGCCTCTCCGATGATGTGTGAGTAGTTTACCACAGACCTTCGGGTCCATAGTTATTAGCTAGATGGCTTCTTCTCTCTCTTTGGTTCTCAATACAAAGTTCTCCTCGATGTTCTTGGAGATCTGTTCGATGTAATACTGTTTGCGGTGTGTTTGCCGAGATCCGATTAATTGTGGATGTATGATCAAGTTTATCTATGAACAATATTTGGTTCTTCTCTGAATTCTTATATGCATGATTTGATATCTTTGCAAGTCTCTTCGGATTGTCGGTTTAGTTTGGCGTACTAGATTGATCTTTCTTGCAATGGGAGAAGTGCTTAGCTTTGGGTTCAATCTTGCGGTGTCCTTTCCCAGTGACGGTAGGGGCAGCAAGGCACGTATTGTATTGTTGCCATTGAGGATAAAAAGATGGGGTTTATATCATATTGCTTGAGTTTATCCCTCTACATCATGTCATCTTGCCTAAAGCATTACTCTGTTCTTATGAACTTAATACTATAGATGCATGTTGGATAGCGGTTGATGTGTGGAGTAATAGTAGTAGATGCAAAATCGTTTCGGTCTACTTAACACAGACGTGATGCCTATATTTCATAATCATTGCCTAGATATTCTCATAACTATGCGCTCTTCTATCAATTGCTCGGCAGTAATTTGTTAACCCACTGTAATACTTGCTATCATGAGAGAAGCCACTAGTGAAACCTATGGCCCCGGGTCTCTTCCTTATTATATTGCATCTCTTTTTATTATCGCATCTCATTTACTATTTTGCAATCTTTACTTTCCAATCTATACAACAAAAATACCAAAAATATTTATCTTATTTTCTTTATCAGATCTCACTTTCGTAAGTGACCGTGAAGGGATTGACAACCCCTTTATCCCGTTGGCTGCGAGGTTCTTGATTTTCCGTGCAGGTACTAGGTGACTTGCGTGTTATCTCCTACTGGATTGATACCTTGGTTCTCAAATACTGAGGGAAATACTTACGCTACTTTGTTGCATCACCCTTTCCTCTTCAAGGGAAAACCAACGCATGCTCAAGAGGTCGCAGGCATCTTGCTAGTAAAATAATAAAAACCGAGTTGGTGATGATGGTGTGCCTGCCATCTTGTAATATAGACCGTCTGGTCTATATCTGACAGATAGAAAGCAAACTATGACAATTTTACAAAAGATACACGCACCTCTCTCCACATTTACAGATAAGGCCTTGCCTCGTTCATCATTATCTCCCACAACCTCATTGCTGAGCAATTAAAAAAGGAAGTCTCTGGAACAATCTGGCACGGTGGCCACTGTCGGCGTCGTCCATCCCCATGCCTCCGCCCAGTTCGACCAACAGTCCCCACCACGCCCCACTCCTCCTCACCTTATCTCTCATCTTTCTCGAGATATCATTTTTTCGATGAAATTCTCGAGATACCATTTTTCTGATAAAATTCTCGAGATATCATTAGTTTTTACACATAGGATTACTCCTGCATGGGTCAATCACAATAGGTGTTTTGTAAAAAAATGCATCTTGATGTTCCGTGCAATGCACGGGCATCTTGCTAGTTTTTTTTTGCATATAATTCCAAACACCACGTAGACACGGTCTTTGACCATTTTACAACTATGTTAGTATCATTGTTAGTGGTCAGCCAATGCAAGTTATAGCCCCGGGTGTTTTAACCTTTTTTAGTAATGATATCTGGCAATTGTTCACCACGAGCTCAATCCTGGCGAATCCCACGTAAACGTCAGATTTCCATCCAACGGTGGCCTGTTTTTAAGCCATAGTATTTGACAAAACTGCCACCCTTACACGCGTACTGTAACTGCGTCGCGGACGTTTGCAACTGCCATGTCTCCCAACGAACGTTTGCTGGGGATTGGAGTTAGCACCGATGGTGGTTCATAGTCATTCCATGCTCGGGCATTGAAGTTTGTAACTATTTTAGATTAGAATATACTACTACTCCGGTGCTAGTAGTAGAGCAGAGTCCTACTCCACTACTCTATATGCAAACTAGGGCATAGTAGTAGGTACTGTAGGGAGTACTAGTACTGTGATCGCTCAAGCAAGTTGTCTGGCATCGATATGACCCTACGCTGCCGGTATGTGTCTCCTAAGTCAAGTGGCGTGTTGTAGTCATCATCACCTGTCCACTTCCCGCAGCACATATTCGCTTCTCCATCTTTGTCCACACATAATCGTCCAATCTTTCATCCGCGATAAGGCACCTCCCCCCTCTTCTGAAACCCAAGCACTAACAATGGCAGAACGAAGCAGCGTCCGCCAAAAGAGTGGCTGGAATTTTCTCCACACATAGGTAATCAAGCTCATTGTTTCACGTGTGGACAATCTCAGTACCATGCTGCTCGCCGTGTGCTCGTCGGGGTTGTACCGTTTACTCAAAGCCCTCAGGTCGGAGCTTTTTAAGCTAGCTCCTTGCTTGCTGATGCCGCCTGATATTCAGAAACGGTGTGTCACGCAACATAACAATCATAGGGTGGTGAGCATCGACCCCCTTGACTGTGATACGATCCTCGTCACCTCAACTACATTAACGGTATGTACTGGATCGGCATGAACACGTCTTGCATGGTGCTCGTCGACGGTCGTGGCATCTGGATGCTCGTGGAGGTCTACTCCTGGCAATTGATCCCCCTTCCTTCAATTAACACTGCACTGCTTTGGCACCGCGGCCTAGAATACTCGGAATATTACAGTAGCCAACATGATACCAAGTTTGATTTGCTCAAAGTTGTAACCTGCCAAGTGCCCACAAGATCTGTGAATTATAAAGACTTTAGGCTAATGGCGTTCTTCAACCGCGGTCTCGCCTATCTAACACGTCACTGTGATAAGTGGATAAATCTGCACGTCCATCGCAGGATCATACATCCTGCATGGTTCTCTGCTACCATTGAACACAAGGGCTTCATTTACGTTGTCGATTCCTTCTATGACTGGACGTATTGCTGGCCTACTCCAGTTGTCGCTACAAATGGCTATTACAGCAGTATGTTACTTTCCTATGATATCATGATGACTTGCTTATATTACTGTCAACTTTTACTCAAAAAATATTCATGCTCATAACATGATGTTCTTAAGATTGACTATGGTAAGAGCCCTTTTTTATTTGACTCCAACTTGATATGATGTTGTAGGCCGCCTGGTGTCCCTACCCTTCCTAATCCTAGAACCTTCCAAAGAAAAGCGGCATGGCAGTTGCAGGTGGTTCCTATTTCGATCAGATGACGGCGAACGATTGATGATTGTTCGCACGTACCAGACGTGTTGTTTCATGGAATACAATCATAGTCACTGCAAGGTCTTTGAGCAGGATCCCAACTTCTCTGGGCCTTCGGGAATTTTTGACTGGAGGCTGGTAAGTAGCGTTGGTACACGCTCTCTGTTTCTTGGACTGAAATATCCGATTAACCAGGAGATAATCGACGGCAAGGTTCATGATGGCAGCGTGGTTTCATTCATCAGGCAAAACTGTGTGTACACAGCATACCATGCGTCTCTGCATGCACCATATCCTGATATGTGCCCCCATGCTCTGCAGCCCAAAGTAGGAGAGAGGGTCGCAAGTATCAGACTTCGACCTGCTGGCTGGAGTTTCCCCTGTCAGGCACCCATCTGGTTCAAGCCGTCATCCGATCTCCACAACTTAATAAATAGTAACTCTAACTTAGCCAGTTAGTTAGATGTGTACACATGGTGTAGTAGGATCTTTATTTAGTTTGATGCATACACTTGTTCTTTTTGGTAGCCCTTTTGTAATGATGGCTGATGTTTGGTTTGGAAGAGAGAGCTGACACGTCTCCAACGTATCTATAATTTTTGATTGTTCCATGCTATTATATTATCTGTTTTGGATGTTTATGGGCTTTATTATGCACTTTTATATTATTTTTCGGACTAACCTATTAACCCAGAGCCTAGTGCAAGTTTCATTTTTTTCCTTGTTTCAGTGTTTCGCAGAAAAGGAATATCAAACAAAGTCCAAACGGAATGAAACCTTCTGGAGCATGATTTTTGGAACGAATGTGATCCAGGAGAATTGGAGTTGAAGTCAAGGAAGCTTCGACGTGCCCATGAGGCAGGGAGGTGCGCTTGCCCCCTGGGCACGGCCCCACCCTCATGGGCTCCTCGTGGCTCCCCTGACCGACTTCTTTCGCCTATATATATCCATATACCCTAAAAACATCATAGAACGGAATAGATCGGGAGTTCCGCCGCCAGAAGCCTCCGTAGCCACCGAAAACCAATCTAAACCCGTTCCGGCACCCTGCCGGAGGGGGAATCCCTCTCCGGTGGCCATCTTCATCATGTCGGTGCTCTCCATGACGAGGAGGGAGTGTTTTCCCTCGGGGCTGAGGGTATGTACCAGTAGCTATGGTTTGATCTCTCTCTCTCTCTCTCATGTTCTCGAGTCGACACGATCTTGATGTATCGCGAGCTTTGCTATTATAGTTGGATCTTATGATGTTTCTCCCCCTCTACTCTCTTGTGATGAATTGAGTTTTCCATTTGAAGTTGTCTTATCGGATTGAGTCTTTAAGGATTTGAGAACACTTGATGTATGTCTTGCAAATGCTTATCTGTGGTGATAATGTGATATCATGTGATCCACTTGATGTATGTTTTGGTGATCAACTTACGAGTTCCGTGAACTCATGAACTTATGCATAGGGGTTGGCACACGTTTTCGTCTTGACTCTCCGGTAGAAACTTTGGGGCACTCTTTGAAGTTCTTTGTGTTGGTTGAATAGATGAATCTGAGATTGTGTGATGCATATCGTATAATCATACCCACGGATACTTGAGGTGACATTGGAGTATCTAGGTGACATTAGGGTTTTGGTTGATTTGTGTCTTAAGGTGTTATTCTAGTACGAACTCTATGATAGATCGAACGGAAAGAATAGCTTCATGTTATTTTACTACGGACTCTTGAATAGATCGATCAGAAAGGATAACTTTAAGGTGGTTTCGTACCCTACCATAATCTCTTCGTTTGTTCTCCGCTATTAGTAACTTTGGAGTGACTCTTTGTTGCATGTTGAGGGATAGTTATATGATTCAATTATGTTATTATTATTGAGAGGACTTGCACCAGCGAAAGTATGAACCCTAGGCCTTGTTTCCTAGCATTGCAATACCGTTTGTGCTCACTTTTACCACTTGCTACCTTGTTGTTTTTATATTTTCTGATTACAAATACCCATATCTATTATCCATATTGCACTTGTATCACCATCTCTTCGCCGAACTAGTGCACCTATACAATTTACCATTGTATTGGGTGTGTTGGGGACATAAGAGACTCTTTGTTATTTGGTTGCAGGGTTGTTTGAGAGAGACCATCTTCATCCTACGCCTCCCATGGATTGATAAACCTTAGGTCATCCACTTGAGGGAAATTTGCTACTGTCCTACAAACCTCTACACTTGGAGGACCAACAACGTCTACAAGAAGAAGGTTGTGTAGTAGACATCAAGCTCTTTTCTGGCGCCGTTGCCGGGGAGGTTAGCGCTTGAAGGTATATCTTGAGATCTTGCAATTGAATCTTTTAGTTTCTTGTTTTATCACTAGTTTAGTCTATAAAAGAAAACTACAAAAAAATGGAATTGAGTTTGTGTCATACGCTTCATCTTTTTAATATCTTTCATGAGAATGATGGAAAGGAAAATTGTGCTCAAGTGCTAGGAGAAGAAATCTATAAAATGTTTGGCACTAGATCTTTGAATGATGAGCATGATTGCAATGTTGTTAGTGTGAACTCTTTGAATAGCCATAGTACTAATGATGATTGCACTAGTCATGATGGAAATGTCTCTTATAAGCATGTCGATTTTTGTGGAGTGCATAGAGCTTGCAAGTACACACCAATTAGGGAAAATAGATTTTGCAAGAGGCATAAGTATTTGGAAACTAAATGGTTGCAAGAAAGGCTAGATGTTTGTGCTGAAAATTTAAACATTCTTAGCATTACTTGTGAACTTTGCAATGAACGTGATCATTTCAATAACCAATGCAAATTGATTCATGATCGTATCATGTCCAAGATTTGTGATGACTTGATTTCCCTTGCACATCATAATGAACCTAGTTTATTTTTGGGTTATGAAGAAATGAAACTTATAACTAAGGATCTTCCAGAAATTGTCCTTGATAAAGTTCTTGATTTTGATCTAGAGGAAATTTATATGTATTGTGCGGTGAATTACATTAAAAATCCTTATATTGCCAATTACAAAAAGAAAAGAAAAAAATAGAAGATGAAGAGAATACTAACGAAAGGGAAGAGACTTCCCAATATTATCCTATTATTTCTTATGATGAATCAGGTAACGAGGAGGAGCCTTCTATTCAACCAATCTCATTAATAAGGAGCTCCAAAAAGAGGATTGAACCCACACATGGTGTGAAGAAGAAAAAGAAAAAATGAAGAAGCAAAGGTAGAAAGGTATCTCTCCCAAATGATGTTGCTCCTATTACTCATTGTGATGATGATAATTGCTATACTATTGGTGCTATCCATACTATTAATGATGAGAGTGATTATGCTTATGATATGAAAAGGCCCAAGCTTGGGGATGCTATGATTGATGAAGATGATGTTTTTGAGAATATATTTGCTGCAATTAATGTTTGTCCCAAGCTTGGGTATGCTACGTTTAATGAGGATGATATTTTTAGTCTCCCAAGTTTTGATATGCAAATTTATAATGATGATAGCATGCCTCCTACTTATGATGATTATATTGATGAAAGTGGGTTTGGAAGAGTGTCAACTTTAGGAAGGAATGATACCACTATTTTGGAGGATGTTGAATCTTATTGTGATAATTATGAAAGTGTATTTGGAGAGGTCATGGCTTTATTTAGTAATGATTGCACTATCTTGGAAGAGGTTTCAATTGATTATGATGAGAACAAAGTTGCTACTTATGATGATTATTGTGATGACACTTATGCTATAAAAAGTAGTGATGATTGTATTTATAAAACTTGTCATGATTATGATTACCCTTTTTCTGAACATTACTCTTTTAATGTGGAAACAATTTATAGTATTCGAGTTTCTTATGATACTCCCACTATTCCGATTGAGAAGAATTTTGCTTATGTAGAGAGTAGTAAATTTTCTATGCTTGTAGATCATGAAAAGAATGCTTTAGGTGTTGGTTATATTTTTGAATTCATTCATGATGCTACTGAAAATTATTATGATGGAGGAATATATGCTTGTAGGAATTGCAATAATATCAAGTTTCCTCTCTATGTGCTTAAAGTTTTGAAGTTATGCTTGTTTTGCCTTCCTATGCTAGTTGATTATTGTTCTTATAAGTTGTTTGCTCACAAAATCCCTATGCATAGGAAGTGGGTTAGAATTAAATTTGCTAGTCATATTCTTCATGATGCTATTTTTATGTTTCAATACTTATTTTTTATGTGAGCATCATTGAAATCATCATGCCAAGCTAGGGGCGTTAAACGATAGCGCTTTTTGGGAGGCAACCCAATTTTATTTTAGCTCCTTGCTTTTTGTTCCTGTTTAGTAATAAATTAATCATATATCCTATGTTATTATTGTGTTTTTTATGTTTTAATTAGTGTTTGTGCCAAGTAAAGCCTTTAGGATCTTCTTGGGTGATTGTTATTTGATCTTGTTGTAAAAAAACAGAAAGTATGCGCTCACGAGAATAATTTTCATTTTTTACCAGAGAGAGGTAAAATACCAATTCCACTTGAAGTAGATTAATAAACAAATTTCCTAGGACTTCCTAATTTCTCAGGATTTTTGGAGTTACAGAAGTATTCGAAACCTACAGATTACTACATATTGTTCTGTTTTTGACAGAATCTATTCTCTATGTGTTGTTTGCTTATTTTGATGAATCTATGAGTAGTATCGGAGGGTATGAACCATAGAGAAGTTGGAATACAGTAGATATTACACCAATATGAATTTAGAATGAGTTCACAACAGTACTTAAGTGATGATTTATTTTCTTATACTAACGGAGCTTACGAGTTTTCTGTTAAGTTTTGTGTTGTGAAGTTTTGAAGTTTTGGGTGAAGATTCGATGGACTAAGGAATAAGGAGTGGCAAAAGCCTAATATTGGGGATGCCCAAGGCACCCCAAGGTAAAATCCAAGGACACCAAAAATCCTAAGCTTGGGGATGCCCCGGAAGGCATCCCCTCTTTCGTCTTCGTTCATCGGTAACTTTACTTGGAGCTATATTTTTATTCACCACCTGATATGTGTTTTGCTTGGAGCGTCATTTTATTTTCTTTTGTTTTGCTTGCTGTTTTAATAAAATACCAAGATCTGAAAATTCTTAAATGTTAGAGAGTCTTCATATAGTTGCATAATTATTCGACTACTCATTGATCTTCACTTATATCTTTCGGAGTAGTTTGTTGTTGCTCTAGTGCTTCACTTACATCTTTTTAGAGCACGGTGGTGGTTTTATTTTATAGGAATAGATGAACTCTCATGCGTCACTTATATTATTTTGAGAGTCCTAAACAGCATGGTAATTTGCTTTGGTTATGAATTTAGTCCTAATATGATGGGCATCCAAGAGGGATATAATAAAAACTTTCATATAAAGTGCATTGAATACTATGAGAAGTTTGATACTTGATGATTGTTTTGAGATATGAGGATGGTAATATTAGAGTCATGATAGTGAGTAGATGTGAATTTGAGAAATACTTGTGTTAAAGTTTGTGGTTCCCGTAGCATGCACGTATGGTGAACCATTATGTGATGAAGTCGGAGCATGATTTATTTATTGATTGTCTTCCTTATGAGTGGCGGTCGGGGACGAGCGATGGTCTTTTCCTACCAATCTATCCCCCTAGGACCATGTGCGTAGTACTTTGTTTCGATAACTAATAGATTTTTGCAATAAGTATGTGAGTTCTTTATGACTAATGTTGAGTCCATGGATTATACACACTCTCACCCTTCCACCATTGCTAGCCTCTCTAGTACCGCGCAACTTTCGTCGGTACCATAAACCCACCATATACCTTCCTCAAAACAGCCACCATACCTACCTATTATGGCATTTCCATAGCCATTCCGAGATATATTGCCATGCAACTTTCCACCATTCCGTTAATATGACACGCTTCATCATTGTCATATTGCTTTGCATGATCATGTAGTTGACATTGTATTTGTGGAAAAGCCACCGTTCATAATTCTTTCATACATGTCACTCATGAGTCATTGCACATCCCGGTACATCGCCGGAGGCATTCATATAGAGCCATATCTTGTTCTAAGTATTGAGTTGTAATTCTTGAGTTGTAAGTAATTAAAAGTGTGATGATCATCATTATTAGAGCATTGTCCCAGTGAGGAAAGGATGATGGAGACTATGATTCCCCCACAAGTCGGAATGAGACTCCGGACGAAAAATAAAAAAAGAGAGGAAAAAGAGGCCAAAAAAAGAAGGCCCAAAAAAATGAGAGAAAAAGAGAGAAGGGGCAATGCTACTATCCTTTTACCGCACTTGTGCTTCAAAGTAGCACCATGATCTTCATGATAGAGAGTCTCTTATGTTTTCACTTTCATATGCTAGTGGGAATTTTACGTTATAGAACTTGGCTTGTATATTCCAATGATGGGCTTCCTCAAAATGCCCTAGGTCTTCGTGAGCAATTGAGTTGGATGCACACCCACTTAGTTTCTTTTGTTGAGCTTTCATACACTTATAGCTTTAGTGCATCTGTTGCATGGCAATCCCTACTCACTCACATTGATATATATTGATGGGCATCTCCATAGCCCGTTGATACGCCTAGTTGATGTGAGACTATCTTCTCCTTTTTGTCTTCTCCACAACCACCATTCTATTCCACCTATAGTGCTATGTCCATGGCTCACGCTCATGTATTGCGTGAAGATTGAAAAAGTTTGAGAACATCAAAAGTATGAAACAATTGATTGGCTTGTCATCGGGGTTGTGCATGATTTAAATACTTTGTGTGGTGAAGATAAAGCATAGCCAGTCTATATGATTTTGTAGGGATAGCTTTCTTTGGCCATGTTATTTTGAGAAGACATGATTACTTTGTTAGTATGCTTGAAGTATTATTATTTTTATGTCAATATTAAACTTTTGTCTTGAATCTTATGGATGTGAATATTCTTGCCACAATAAAGAGAATTACATGGATAAATATGTTAGGTAGCATTCCACATCAAAAATTCTGTTTTTATCATTTACCTACTCGAGGACGAGTAGGAATTAAGCTTGGGGATGCTGAAACGTCTCCAACGTATCTATAATTTTTGATTGTTCCATGATATTTCATTATCTGTTTTGGATGTTTGTGGGCTTTATTATGCACTTTTATATTATTTTTGGGACTAACATATTAACCCAGAGCCCAGTGCCAGTGCCAGTTTTTGTTTTCTCCCTTGTTTCAATGTTTCACAGAAAAGGAATATCAAACAGAGTCCAAACGGAATGAAACCTTCGGGAGCGTGATTTTTGGAATGAATGTGATCCAGGAGGCTTGGAGTTGAAGTCAAGGAAGCTTCAAGGTGGCCACGAGGCAGGGAGGCGCGCCTGCCCCCCTGGGCGTGCCCCCACCCTCGCGGGCCCCTCGTGGCTCCCCTAACCGACTTCTTTCGCCTATATATATTCATATACCCTAAAAACATCGTAGAACATAATAGATCGGGAGTTCCGCCGCTAGAAGCCTCCGTAGCCACCGAAAACCAATCTAGACCCATTCCGGCACCTTGCCGGAGGGGTAATCCCTCTCCGGTGGCCATCTTCATCATGTCGGTGCTCTCCATGACGAGGAGGGAGTAGTTCTCCCTCGGGGCTGAGGGTATGTACTAGTAGCTATGTGTTTGATATCTCTCTCTCTCTCGTGTTCTTGAGTCGGCATGATCTTGATGTATCGCGAGCTTTGCTATTATAGTTGGATCTTATGATGTTTATCCCCCTCTACTCTCTTGTGATGAATTGATTTTTCCCTTTGAAGTTGTCTTATCGGATTGAGTCTTTAAGGATTTGAGAACACTTGATGTATGTCTTGCACGTGCTTATCTGTGGTGACAATGGGATATCATGTGATCCACTTGATGTATGTTTTGGTGATCTACTTGCCAGTTCCGTGACCTCGTGAACTTATGCATAGGGGTTGGCACACGTTTTAGTCTTGACTCTCCGGTAGAAACTTTGGGGCACTCTTTGAAATTCTTTGTGTTGGTTGAATAGATGAATCTGAGATTGTGTGATGCATATCGTATAATCATACCCACGGATACTTGAGGTGACATTGGAGTATCTAGGTGACATTAGGGTTTTGGTTGATTTGTGTCTTAAGGTGTTATTCTAGTACGAACTCTATGATAGATCGAACGGAAAGAATAACTTCATGTTATTTTACTACGGACTCTTGAATAGATCGATCAGAAAGGATAATTTTGAGGTGGTTTCGTACCCTACCATAATCTCTTCATTTGTTCTCCGCTATTAGTGACTTTGGAGTGACTCTTTGTTGCATGATGGATAGTTATATGATCCAATTATGTTATTATTGTTGAGAGGATTTGCACTAGCGAAAGTATGAACCCTAGGCCTTGTTTCCTAGCATTGCAATACCATTTGTGCTCACTTTTACCACTTGCTACCTTGCTGTTTTTATATTTTCATATTACAAATACCCATATCTATTATCCATATTGCACTTGTATCACCATCTCTTCGCCGAACTAGTGCACCTATACAATTTACCATTGTATTGGGTGTGTTGGGGACACAAGAGACTCTTTGTTATTTGGTTGCAGGGTTGTTTGAGAGAGACCATCTTCATCCTACGCCTCCCACGGATTGATAAACCTTAGGTCATCCACTTGAAGGAAATTTTCTACTGTCCTACAAACCTCTGCACTTGGAGGACCAACAACATCTACAAGAAGAAGGTTGTGTAGTAGACATCAAGAGCTACGTCTTTACTCTTCTGGACTGCTTACTGCTTTCATTGCACCCCCAGCCCTGGTTGCTGCTGCTGCTGTTTTCAATGTACAATCAGTAGTATATTCCGTCTGTTGGTTGAATAAATATGTTGTTAGAACGACAAACACAATGTTTTGGAAGTCGTTGCACGGTCTGATCCTTTAGTGCCCCATACCGTACGTAGCGCATACTTTTTTTGGTATGAATTTTCCACTTGTCGATAACATGCAACCCACTGATGAAGGCCCAATAGAGGATCCCATAATTAACTAGAAGGGAGGCTCTCACATGAATCCGGCCCAGGTACATGCTCATGGTCCCCTAAACATAAGTAAGTATTAAATAAAGCTAAATGATCATGCACCAGTTCTTTAAATTCACGATTTGAAAAGTCAAATTTTAACAGGAGGATATTATTTCCTATGATAGTGTCGTTACATTCAGTCGATATTATTCTTAGGCAAAGATAGCGATGAGTCTTCTTTCTCCCACCATTTTCTTCCTGCAACCAGCGGACACATGCAAATCGTAGTCAACGTCGTAAATAGTTCTGGTCCATTTTTATTTTTCAATAAGAATGTCCAACCCAACCCAACACATTGGCGACAACACTTTATCCTCCGCATTGGTGCGCTCGTCGGGGCGCCGCCGTACGGCCCTGACAACATAGTGAATCGGGAGAGGACTGTAGTTGTGAGTATTACAGTACGGACCCACCAGGTCCACTCCCGAACACAAGCAAGCGCCTCTTTTACTACTCAGATGCACCCCTCGTTTTTTACTCTAATCCACCCTACTGATATTTGGGACCCACATCATTATCAACACATAGTCAATAACGACAGAATTGCACAACTTTTTTTGATGATTTGTTCGGAGGAGCAGGCTATAAACTGGGTTGTGCGGTCTCTGTGGCCTGTCTAACAACATGACCAGTCCAACAGTTTTTTCTTTGGGAAAATAGGTAGGCACTGTTTCTTTTTGTAGAATACCCAAGCTAGGCCTACTTGTTTTCTTCGACTTACTGGGCTGCAAATCTTTCAAGACGAGGAGGGATGCATTCCAGCCTGGCCAAAGAGTATGGTCAGTATATCTTAAAAGTAATATCAAAGGGGTTGCAAATTCCAAAAAACTTATAGCAAATGGGCAATTAGTTTCTTTTTTGTTTTTGTTCTTCACTGATATTTTATATTTCTTTGGATTTTAACATGACATAGTACTAATTTATTTTTAAATTTGGTTTAGTATGGCTACTAATTTTTGGAATAAGTATATTTTGTTCCCCAGCAAAAATTTGTGGATTTTAAAATTGTGCACATTTTTTAGTTCATTTTTTAACCTTGGTACTGACCAGAAAATGGGCAACAATTCTAAAAATGGAAAATGGGCTGCAATAATTCCATATGAATTAGCAAATGGGTAAAAATTATAAAAATAATAGCAAATGGGTTGTACACACCACAGATTTCGAGGCTGACTTGTTTATGCAAGGCTTTGTCAGTCAACACACGATTCTAGCAGCAATTACTGTTGGATGTCCATCCAACGGCCGACGTGCTTCTTCAATCTCTGATCTTCCTGCTCCAGTCGCCTAAACCAGAGACGGCAGGACTGCCTGCTCCCTCCTCTTGTGGCCCATTGTGATGTCGCGTAGGCTTCGCCGACCCACCATACTCCCTCCACCGGCCTGGCTGCAAGCAATCAACTGCCTCCTTATTACACGAAAAAATGATTCCTCCCACTGACATCTGGGGCGCACCGGTTCAGAGGCTGACCTGTGGGCCTACTAAGTTGACGCGTACGCAGGGCTTTGTCAACTTAGTCAACAAATGATTCTAGCACCAGTGATCGTTGGATTTGAATCGAACGGTCCTGCCGCTTCTTCAATTGCTGCTCTTCTTGCACCAGCCGCCCAAACCAGCGTTGGCGATACCACCTGCTCCTGCCTCCGGTGGCCGCCTATGCTGCCGTGGAGGCCTCACCGCCCCATACTACTCCCACCGCTGGCCAGGCCCTGCAGCAACGACAACCTCACACCGCAGCCGAACCAGTGAACACTCGTACTCCTCTCTGCATGGGCATCCACTGCCGCGTCTTCCCCGGCTCCGCGTCGTCCCCTTCCTAGGCCTCGTCTTCGTCCACCGCTTTGGTGCTCTCGGTGCGGCGTGGTCAATGTGGTCAAGGAACGACTTCCATCGGAAGATTACTGTATGTGGAGAGGCTGATAGCTGGGTCCACGCCGTAGCAAGGAAGTGCCTCCTTATTACATGCAAAATAATGATTCCTCCACCTGACAGTTGGGACCCACCAGAAGGGCCTCTGTATTTCACGAAAAAAATGTTCCCCCCGCTAACAGCTCGGACCCACCAGCTATATCTTCGCACGCAAGGAAGTGCCTCCTTATTACGCACAAAAATATGAATACTCCCCCTGCTAGTTGGACCCACCATAGTGGGAGGCTGACTTGTGGGCGTACTAAGTTGACGTGGACGGAGGGCTTTGTCAACTTAGTCAACAAATGATTCTATCACCAGTGACCTTTGGATTGTTAACATGCAACGGTCGTCCTGCTTCTTCAACCTCTGATTTTCTTGCTCGAGCCGTCCAAACCACCGCGTGCTCTTGCCTCCCGTGGCCAGCTGTGCTGCCGCGGAGGCCTCACCGCCCCTACTACTCCCACTGCTGGCCAGGCCCTGCGGTGACGGCAGCCTCACACCGCAGCCGAACCAGTCAACCCTCGTACTCCTCTCTGCGTGGGCATCCACTATCGCGTCGTCCCCTTCCTATGCCTCGCCATTGTCCACCGCCTTGGTGCTCTCAACGCGGCGTGGTCAATGTGGTCAAGGAATGACTTCCATCGGAAGAGTACTCTACGTGGAGAGGCTGACAGCCGGGTCCACGGCCGCAGCAAGGAAGTGCCTCCTTATTACGCGGAAAATAATAATTTCTCCACCTGACAGCAGGGACCCACCGGACGGGCCACCGTATCTCGTGAAAAAATGTTTCCCCCTGACTATTGGGACCCACTAGCTACATCTTCGCATGTGAGGAAGTGCCTCCTTATCCTCTCTGACAATCAGGACCAACCTGGTCGAAGCGTACGTAGCGTTGTCATTCTGGTCGCAAACGTGTATGTACATACTGGTCGATCGGTCTGTCTGCAGGCTGCAGCGATGAACCATGGCCGAGTAAGGAAGGGCACGTGTCATAGTATAGGCGCGCACGTGTCGTAGTAGAGGCGCGCACGTAGCATGTCACGCAGTCCCATTAATATCGTGTACACGTACGTACAGCCAGGGTGCAAGAAAGTAAATACGGCCACATACGTACATACGGGCGGGGTCTCGAACACCTACTTGCGCATACGTACGGCCAGGGCTCGTGTACATGGAGAGGCAGCTAAGGCATCCTGTTCATCAGCAACCAACCAGCCGGGTCGGAACGGAGAAACTGCGTCATGTTCATCGGGAGCCAACCGGCTTGGATGGAACAACCGATCGAAACGAGGCCTGGCGTACTGTAGAATGGAGGAAAGGGCCTTCTGTTCGACCGGCCACGGTCGAAACGGGATCCTGTTCATCGGGAGGAGTCTAGCGTACCGCAAAACGGAGGAAACGTACTTGTGTTCGAGTGCCTACAGTCGAAACGGGGTTCTGTTGATCGGGAGGGGTGTAGCGTACTGCAAAACAGAGGAAACGAACTTGTGTTGGAGCGCTACGGTCAAAACGGGGGTCCTGTTCATCAGGAGGGGTGTGGCGTACCGCAAAACGGGACTCCATGGGCTACTGTTCATCTCCATTGTCGACCTCCTCCAGCCTCCACGGGCTACTGTTCATCCACCGTCGACCTCCTCCAGCCTCCACCTGCGAATGTTCATCCACGGGCTCCTGTTCATCCAGCCACCACCGCTCCTCCACCGGCTACTGTTCAACCAGCCCTCTCCATGGGGTCCTGTTCAACCAGCCCTCCACCGGCTACTGTTCAACCAGTCGTCCACGGGGTCGTCCTGTTCATCCACCTCAACCGACTCCATCGATCGGGGTCCAGTTCATCTAGCGGCAACGACCTCTACTATCACAGGGTCCTGTTCATCCAACCCCCATCGGGAACTTTTCATCCACCCCCCCCCCAACAACACTCACTATTCATCAAGAGGCAGCAGGTTCGATCGGCTTCAGTTAGCAGCAGTAGCGTAGGAATCGCTCGATCGGGTTCAGTTAACAGCCAGGGATCGATCGCTCGGGTTCAGTAACGCGTAGCCTGCAGTGCAATCACTCGGGTTCAGTAGGCGGATGCCTCGCTCGGGTTCAGTTAGAGCGCAACGCCTCGCACACATGCGCGTACGTGTATGAGAGAAACACGCAAACCTCTATGCATCGCTCGGCCCCGACCACCCACCGTAATCGGGAACTCCCCGATATTTTCCTCGACCTCGCTTCTACCATGGTTTTTTCCGTCATGGACGGCCCAAAGAATGTCATGCGGCTACGTCTCCGGTCCGCCCAGGACGAAAAGCCCATTTTTGGTCATGATTTTTTGTCATAGAAGTAGGAGCCCACCACATCTATGATGATACCGGGTTTTGTCACAATTATCGTCATAAAAGTGTCATAAGCATGACAGAAAAAAATTCGTTCGGCGCAAAATGTCACGTGTGTGTCTTTTTTTGTAGTGATACCTTGATAAGATTTTGAAGAAGTTCAAAATGGATCAGTTCAAGAAGGGTTTCTTTCCTGTTTTGCAATGTGTGAAGTTGAGTCACACTCAATGCCCAGCGACTACAGAGGATAGTGAAAAGATGAGTGTCATCCTATGCTTATGCCATAGGCTCTATCATGTATGCGATGTTGTGCACAAGACCGGATGTCAGCCTTGCCATAAGTATGGCCGGAAGGTTCCAAAGTAATCCAGGAATGGATCACTGGACAACGGTGAAGAATATCCTTAAGTACCTGAAAAGGACTAAGGAAATATTTCTGTTTATGAAGGTGATCAAGAGCTCGTCGTAAAGGGATATGTCGATGCAAGCTTTGACACTGATCCGGATGACTCTAAGTCTCAAACCGGATACGTATATATTCTAAATGGGGGAGCGGTAAGCTGGTGCAGTTCCAAGCAAAGCATGGTAGTTGATTCTACATGCGAACCGGAGTACATAGCTGCCTCGGAGGCAGCAAAGGAAGGTGTCTGGATGAAGCTGTTCATGACAGATCTTGGAGTTGTGCCTAGTGCACTGGACCCAGTGACTCTGCTCTGTGACAACACTGGTGCCATTGCTCTGCCCAAGGAACCAAGGTTTCACAAGAGGACCAGACACATAAAGTGACGCTTCAATTCCATCCATGACTGGGTCTAGGAGGAGGACATAAATATTTGCAAAGTACATACTAATCTGAATGTTGCAGATCCGTTGACTAAACCTCTTCCACGGGCAAAACATGATCAACACCAGAACTCTAAGGGTGTTAGATTCATTACCATGTAATACTAGATTATTGACTCTAGTGCAAGTGGGAGACTGTTGGAAATATGCCCTAGAGGCAATAATAAAGTGGTTATTATTGTATTTCCTTGTTCATGATAATCATTTATTATCCATGCTATAATTGTATTGACCGGAAACTCAAATGCATGTGTGGATACATAGACAACAAGATGTCCCTAGTAAGCCTCTACCGGACTAGCTCATTGATCAAAGATGGCTATGGTTTCCTAGTCATAGACATGAGTTGTCATTTCATAACGGGATCACATCATTGGGAGAATGATGTGATGGACGAGGCCCAAACTATAAACATAGCATATGAACGTATCAAGTTTATTGCTATTGTTTTTTGCATGTCAAGTATATGTTCCTATAACCATGAGATCATGCAACTTACTGACACCAAAGGGGTGCCTTGTGTGTACCAAACGTCGCAACGTAACTGGGTGACTATAAAGGTGCTCTACAGGTATCTCCGAGGGTGTCTATTGAGTTGGCATGGATCAAGACTGGGATTTGTCACTCCGTATGATGGAAAGGTATCCCAGGACCCACTCGGTAATACAACATCACAAGAAGCTTGCAAGCAATGTGACTAATGGGTTAGCCACGGGATCTTGTAATACGGAACGAGTAAAGAGACTTGCTGGTAAAGATATTGAACTAGGTATGGAGATACCGACGATCGAATCTCGGGCAAGTAACATATGGATGGACAAAGGGAACTGCATGCGGGATTAGCTGAATCCTTGACATCGAGGTCCGACCGATAAGATCTTCGTAGAATATGTGGGAACCAATATGGGCATCGAGTTCCCGCTATTGGTTATTGATCGTAGAGGTGTCTCGGTCATGTCTGCATAGTTCTCGAACCCCCAGGGTCTACACACTTAACGTTTGGTGATGATATAAGTATAGTTGAGTCATTATGGTGGTTACCGAAGGTTGTTCAGGGTCCACGATGAGATCCCGGACATGACGAGGAACTTCAGAATGGTCTGGAGGTGAAGATTGATATATTGGACGAAGGGTATTGGAGTCCGGAATTGTTCCAGGGGTACCAGGATGATGACCAGCATGACCAAAAGGGGTTTCGGGGGGGACAAGTATTGGGGGGGGCTCATGGGTGATAACCCACAACTATAGGGGATCACAATAGTTTTTGAGGGTAGAGTATTCAACCCAAATTTATTGATTTGACACAAGGGGAGCCAAAGAATATGCTCGAGTATTACTAGCTGAGTTGTCAATTCAACCACACATGAAAGACTTAATATCTGTAGCAAAGTATTTAGTAGCAAAGTAGTATGGATGTAATAGTAACAGTGTAAAAAGTAACAGTAGCAGTTTTGTAGCAATCGTAATAGTGGCAACGGAAAAGTAACTTAGCAAAGATCAATATGAAACGAGCTCATAGGCAATGGATCAATGATGGATAATTATGTCGGATGGCATTCATCATGCAACAGTTATAACATAGGGTGACACAGAACTAGCTCCAATTCATCAATATAATGTCGGCATGTATTCCAAATATAGTCATACTTGCTTATGGAAAATAACTTGCATGACATCTTTTGTCCTACCCTCCTGTGGCAGCGGGGTCCTATTGGAAACTAAGGGATATTAAGGCCTCCTTTTAATAGAGTACCGGACTAAAGCTACGGTCGTAACTGGGAAGTGTCCCGACTATTGTCACTCCGGGGTTGCCGGATCATAACACGTAGTAGGTGACTATAACTTGCAATATCGGATCAATAACACAAATATATTCATGAAAACATAATAGGTTCAGATCTGAAATCATGGCACTCGGGCCCTAGTGACAAGCATTAGGCATAGCAACATCAATCTTAGAACATGGTGGATACTAGGGATCAAACCCTAACAAAACTAACTCGATTACAAGGTAAATCGCATCCAACCCATCACGGTCCAACAAGCCTACGATGGAAGTACTCACGCACGGCGGTGAGCATCATGAAATTGATGATGGAGGATGGTTGGTGATGACGATGGCGACGATTTCCCCTCTCCGGAGCCCAAAACGGACTCCGGATCTACCCTCCCGAGGAAGAACAGGGCTTGGCGGCGGCTCCGTATCATAAAACGTGATGAATCCTTCTCTCTTATTTTTTCTCCCCGAACGTGAATATATGGAGTTGGAGTTGAGGTCGATGGAGCTCCAGGGGGCCCACAAGGACGGAGGGCGCGCCCCCACCCTTCTGGCCAGGGTGTGGGCCCCCTTCGGTTGATTCTTTTGCCAATATTTTTTATTAATTCCAAAAATCATCTCCGTGAATTTTCAGGTCATTCCGAGAACTTCTATTTCTGCAAAAAAAATGACACCAACGCAATTCTGCTGAAAACAGCGTCAGTCCTGGTTAGTTCCATTCAAATCATGCAAGTTAGAGTCCAAAACAAGGGTAAAAGAGTTTGGAAAGGTAGATATGATGGAGACGTATCAACTCCCCGAAGTTTAACCCATTGCTTTTCCTCAAGCAATTCAGTTGACAAACTGAAAGTGATAATGAAAAATTTTACAAACTCTGTTTGATCTTGTTGTTGCTACTATGTAAAGCCAGCATTCAAGTTTTCAGCAAAGATTATGAACTAACCATATTCACAATAACATTTAGGTCTCACGTTTACTCATATCAATGGTATAATCAACTAGCAAGAAATAATAATAAATCTCGGATGACAACACTTTTTCAAAATAATCATGATATAATATAGCAAGATGGTATCTCGCTAGCCCTTTCTAAGACCGCAAAACATAAATGTAGAGCACCCCTGAAGATCGAGGACTGACTAGACATTGTAATTCATGGTAAAAGAGATCCAGTCACAGTCATACTCAATATAAGTTAATAACAATGCATACAAATGACAATGGTGCTCTCTAACTGGTGCTTTTTATAAGAGGATGATGACTCAGCAATAAGAGTAAATAGATAGGCCCTTCGTAGAGGGAAGCAGGGATTTGCAGAGGTGCCAGAGCTCGAGTTTTGAAATAGAGAGGAATAATATTTTGAGCGGTATGCTTTCATTGTCAACATAACAACCAAGAGATATCGGTATCTTCCATGCTACATTCGTACCATCAAGGGGAAATGCACTATTGTTATGCTTGGGCCAGGTTAGCTGATCAAGGGAATATTCCTATCGGAAGAACAATCAGAAAATAAGGAGATAGTCAGTTGGCACTTTTCACACAAGAATCGCTTTTCGTATTAAGCACGGGAGTCGTAAGGAAAGACCTCTGCGTAGCTATCAGAACGAATTAATGAATGAAATAAACGAATTCCGGTGAAACCAAGGCGAATTTCTGAGCCAGCAGTGGGAAAAAGATGCCAAGTATTGAGATGCAACATTATGAATGGTGCGATCCGAAGTCTTACTATTTACTCCAAATTGACTCAAATGGTTGACTGAACTTCACAGAGGACTAAAGCCGGGAACTTAAACTAATGGTTTTGCCTTTCCACTTCCCAATTGACTCTCATAAAAGGCTAGGCTACCTCTTCACATCACACCTGATCCCGAATCATGTGCTCTGTTCAGGGGATCAATAGTGGCTATTAAGATTTTCCCTTTCTATATATTCTTGAGAATAAGTAAATACCATCCTTTTTCCTATCAGCATCTCTCTATCTGACAGTAAATATTGCTTTCAATCGATCAGGCACTAGGTTATTAAAGTATGGATATGCCATATAATAAGGGAAAAGGCCTCAAGTTTTTTTTAGCGCAAAAGAAAAGCCGATTCCAAATTTTCTATTTCCCGGCAAGTCTATGAGCTCTTCGTATTTCTTCCGCCGACATCGCTTTCTTATTCCTAACACAATTGTTTAGCTAAGTTTGCTAACGAATCAGGGAGAATCAACAACGAACACCGCATTTTGAAAAGGAGACGTGATTTATTCCTACCGTCCTGAACACGTCTAGACTGGGGTAGTATCTTCATTAGCCGGAAGGAATTAGTCTCCACTAGCGTAATTCGAAGAACGAACAAGAAAAGGCGTCTTTAGGTAGGAGGATGGATGGAGATTTGTGCGTACAAGGGTAAAGAAGCGAGCAAGGCTGCTACATACATTATAGGTGGTTCCCAAACAGAATGGTAAAGTTTATACTCCCCCACCACCAACAAGCACATTCCACGGCTGGTTCGGAACAACGATTACCGTCCAACTAACAACAGTCGTGGGGGAGTTTTGTTTGCAATTATTTTGATTTGATTTGAGCATGGGACTGGGCATCCCGGTTATCAGCCATTTTCTCGTGGATGATGACCGGAGTCCACTCATCGTGAGAATAACCCACCTAGTATGGAAGATATTGACATCCCTAGTTGATACATGAGCGATTCGAGCATACAAAACAGATTATTATTTGAAGGTTTAGAGTTTGGCACATGCAAATTTACTTGGAACGGCGGGTAAATACCGCATATAGGAAGGTATGGTGGACTCATATGGAATAACTTTGGGTTTATGGAAGTGGATGCACAAGCAGTATTCCCGCTTAGTACAAGTGAAGGATAGAAAGAGACTAGAAAGCGACCAACTAGAGAGCGACAACAGTCATAAACATGCATTGAGATTAACCAACATTGAGTGCAAGCATGAGTAGGACATAAATCACCATGAACATAAATATCGTGGAGGTTATGTGATTTTGTTTCAACTACATGCATGAACATGTGCCAAGTCAAGCCACTCGAATCATTCAAAGGAGGATATCATCCTATCATACCACATCACAACCATTTTAATAGCATGTTGGCACGCAAGGTGAACCATTATAAACTCCTAGCAAATTAAGCATGGCATGAGTAACTATAATCTTTAATTGTCATTGCAAACATGTTTCATCCATAATAGGTTGAATCGAGAACGATGAACTAATCATATTTACAAAAACAAGATAGGTCGAGTTCATACCAGCTTTTTCTCATCTCAATCATTTCATCATATATCGTCATTATTGCCTTTCACTTGCACGACCGAACGGTGTGGATAATAATAATAGTGCACGTGCATTGGACTAAGCTAGAATCTGCAAACATTTATTCAAAGGAGAAGACAAGGTAATATGGGATGTTTATTAGATCAACAATAATACATATGAGAGCCACTCAACATTTTCATCATGGTCTTCTCCTCTCGATCCCTAAACAAAACAAAAGAAATTTAAAGAAACATACTAAAATATTTTTGGAGTTTTTGTTTTCCTGAAGAAGATAAAGCAAGAACGAGAAAAACTATTTACACGGGAAAACTCCCAACAAGCAAAAGAAGAACGAGAAATCTTTTTAGGTTTTCTTTTAATACTAAAACTAAGCATGCATAGAAAGTAAACTAACTACAACTAATTTTTTTGGTTTTTCTTAAGGTTAATCAAACACACAAGAAGAAAGCGAGAAAAAGAAATAAACTAGCATGGATAATACAATGAAAAAGTATGAACACTGACAACTGAAATGAGTGTGTGAACATGAATGTAATGTCGGTGAGAAATACGTACTCCCCCAAGCTCAGGCTTTTGGCCTAAGTTGGTCTAGGGCCACCATTGGCCTCGATGACATCTGAAATCATAGTTGGGGTCGTATTGTGCTGCGGCAGCTACCGCTTGGCGAGCTGCTTCCTGGAGGCGAGCAACATCTGACGTTCTCATACTCGTTTTCCTCCTCTCTAGTTATAAAATATCTCCCATTTACCTAAAAATTAGAGAAGGCAGGAGCAGGAAGGTAACATAGACGGCACACCGTCTGTCAAATATTAGTCGATACTGGAGAAACTGATCGTTCCTCTCAAGAAACTGGTAGTGTACCAAAGCATCATAATCTAGAAAAGCAAGTAGCAACTCAATATCATACCCTCTTATGGGTACACCCAAATAATTAGCTAAACGAGTTGCATAAATCCCACCAAATAAATCTCCATCTTTAGCATTAACATGTAACCTCCTCGCAATGATAGTCCTCAAGTTATATCGCTTATCACTTAACACCGCACATTTGAGGACACTAAGATCTAGAACGCAAAGGTGGCTATGATCATGTTTACCATTAATGCTTCTTCCTATAAAGAGAGCAAAGTAATGTATGGCAGGAAAGTGAATGCTCCCTATGGTAGCTTGTGTGATATTTCTAGTTTCTCCAACGGTGATGCTAGCAAGAAAATCATTGTATTCAGATTTGTGAGGCTCACTAAGAAGGCCCCAATGTGGAATTTTGCATCACTACTGCAGGATGCTGCTAACGCGACACTATGATCAGAGACCCTTCGACGAAACTGTGTGCGATGCAATAATCGCAAACGATGATGTAAAAGAACCATCAAAAAAGGTGCAAAACGTTTGCGATAGCGGAGCCAACAAACATGGTTCAGATTTTAGTTGCGTGTGCAATGCAGGGCATACGGTTAAGTTCAATGAACTGTTTGAGATGAGGCGGAACAAAAGAAACGGGCAGCCAGATGAAGGCGTGTGTGATATACATCATATAGTTCATTCGGATGAACTGTTTGTGATGAGGAGAAACAATAGAAACGGGCAGCTAGATAAAGGTGTGTGCGATTGAGGGCATACGCTTCAGAAAGATTAACTGTTTGTGATTAGGCAACAGAACAGAAACGGGTCAGCCAGATCAAAGTGTCTGCGATTGATGGCATACACTTCACACGGATGAATTGTTTGCGATTAGCCACAACAAACTAAAATAGTTAGATAGATCAACATGTGTGTGCACGGGCACACACAATCTAATTAAAATAAGCATGCGCGATGGTAATAACAAGCGCAAACGGTTGTTGGAACAAGACGTGTGCTGACATTGCCTATTGCGGTACACCCTATGGTGCAAACGCCACGTACGCGGACGAGAAGGCGTATGTGCCCACGTTACGCCTTCCGGGAATAGTGTCGCATTTATAACCATCAGTAAATTTTGAGCATGCGTACCGTCACATTCCAAATTGCAAACCTATTCACACCAATCAAAACCTAAACGCTTTCCCACTTAGGAGCGTATTAGTACTCGGTTATAAATACTACTACTCCAAGATGACTGCACATTCCTCCTCAACTCCTCATCCACAAAAACAAACAAACAAGTCATTCATCATCGTTCCCTTGCGTCAGCCATGGCCAGCGTGAGTTCTGTGTCGAGAGATTTCCACCAGGGAGATGCGAGTCTGGAAGCGGAAGCACGAGAGATATCCCGCCTCGCCACGAACGCAGCCGATATGTCCTGCTGCGTGGCCGTAGCAGCACAGAGGTCCCGCAGCGCCGCCGAAGCAGCACACAAGTCCCGCCGCGTTGTCGATGCGGCAGACTGGTCCGGCCACGCCGCAGAAGCAGAAGAGATGTCCCGCCACACCTCGAATGTAGCATAGATGTCCTACCGCGCCACGACGGCCTAGGAAAATGTCTCGCGGGCAGCCGAGGACTCTTACACGCGCATGCATGCGATCGTCCATAGCCAGATGGATCAGATCTCCGGCTGGGCGAGGTTGCAGGACGACATGAAAACCTCTTTTGTCGGCGTCATCCGGCAACTAAATGAGAGCAATGCGAAGCTCCGGGCCGAGCACAGAAGATCATCAGAAGTGCGGAGCAGCAGGAGGAGACTACTGCCTTGTTGAAGAGGACCGGCGTCATCGTCGAGAAACTTATGGACGAGAATGCCATGTTGCGCATCGAGCGCAGAAGGCTGGTGGAGGAATCCGCGGATGCTCTCAAGCAGCATCTTGAGGACAAGAAAGAGCTCACCGCCGCTCGCCGCGGAGACTAGTTCCCGCGTCCTATAGCAACGCATCAAGAAAGTAGAGATCAGCGAGCCAGATCGTTGTCTTCCTTCTTCTTTTGCCCTTGTGTATTTCGGGAGTTGCCGCATGTGCCTTTTTTAATTATGTTTCTTTTTTAGGGGATTTTAATTATGTTCCTAAATATGTAAGACAATTATTATCATTGTCATCGTCCTTATATTCATCATGCTTACTATAAGTCGCAGTCGATGCTATATAGGTCTGTCGGATCTTACATCAAGAACCATGCAAAACTTTCTTTTCAGATTTTCATTTTTCTCCCTTAAATCTCAGTCCAGTGAGACATACAGGCACGCCATAGAATAGGGGCTCGGACGCCATTAATGGAGACGTTGGGAGGAACGTACACGGCTGGTAGAGGTCAAAGGGCACTCCTCCCGATGAGCACGCGCAGGGGTCTGATCGCACGCCTCCTGTACTCAAATAGCTACCCCGCACGGCACCTTCTAGCCAATAAAAAAAGGGGACTCATAGCGGCACGTAATTGGTAAGTAGAACGCCCACGGTTTCAATAATACTTGTGTTTTCGATTTGTAACGTGACAGCACTTGTTCCAAAATGACTTTGTTGATTGTTAATGTGTGCGCCTTCGCAAATCGAACAGAAAAACTACCACAGCATGTTGATGCCATGTCATGACACCATGCCAAGTTTCATTATTTTCAGGCGTGTTTTGGATTTACAAAAATTAGAAAACCAAGTTTCTCAATCTTTCCGGCCGAGCCCCGACGTGTATAAAAAAGGCCAAACGAACCCGGAATAATTCCAAAATTTAGTACGATACTTCTATTTGGTCTAATCTGCCTGTGTAAAAAAATTAAGGCGGGAGAAGGCAATGTACGTATGTCGTTTCACACACGGAGGTGACACGTTCTCTCTCGGAACCACGAGCCTTCTTGAGGAAAACTCCGGTTTGCAAGAAGCTTACACCAAAGGTTATCCTAATTCGGCCAAAAAATTGCCGCAGCATGTTGGTGCCATGTCATGACACCATGCCAAGTTTCATGATTTTTAGGCATGTTTTGGATTTGCAGGAATTAAAAACCAAGTTTCTCAATTTTTCTGGCCGAGCCACGACGCCTAGATGTTTGAATTGCATTCTCATTACTTGCATGGGACCTAGAAATTCACCCAAGGACACACATGTGAATTTTCAACCAATTTTGGTGCACTGGAGCGCATGTGCTTGTAGTTCAAATTTGAATTATTCACATTAAATGCGCAGAAACTCAATTAATGTATAAAAAAGGCCAAATGAATCCGGAATAATTCCAAAATTTAGCACGATACTTCTATTTGGTCTAATTTGCCTGTGTAAAAAAATTAAGGCGGGAGAAGGCAACGTACGTATGTTGTTTAGCACATGAAGGTGACACGTTCCCTCTCAGAACCACGAGCCTTCTTGAGGGAAGCTCCGGTTTGCAAGAAGCTTACACCAAAGTTTGTCCCAATTCGGCCAAAAAATTTACCGCAACATGTTGGTGTCATGTCATGACACCATGCCAAGTTTCATGATTTTCAGACGTGTTTTGGATTTACAGGAATTAAAAACCAAGTTTTTCAATCTTTCCGGCCGAGCCACGACGCCCACATGTTTGAATTTCATTCCCATTTCTTGCAAGAGACCTATAAATTCACCCAAAGACACACATGTGATTTTTCAACAAATTTTGGTGCATTGAAGCATGTGCTTGTAGTTCAAATTTGAATTATGCACATTAAATGTCCAGAAGCTCAATTAATGCATAATAATGTCAAACGAACCTGGAATAATTCCAAATTTAAACACGACACTCATGTACTAGTTGCATGTTCACTGCACGTAAATGTTCTAGCAATTCAAACACCATCCTTTCACTCTGTAACACCATTTTGTCTTTTAAAACATAATGAAAAAATCAGGTATACCACAAATAGTTTACTAGAAAGAATCGTGTGGGATGCGATATAAAATATCTTGGTGCACCATCTTGTCTGGCTTATGCAGGAAGCTTCATCGTCTACAGTCCACCGACCCCGCTTGAACCACACTTGCGCGCCAGTTTCTCGTGGCACCGAGCGAATTTTTTTTGCCGTCACGGAAATATCTATCTACCTGCCCCCTCCCACCAAGCCACATTTCCACTATTCCTCCTTGCTTTCCAAATTCAAACCTTCACTGCTGCTTACTGGCAGCTCAGCCTCCTCGCCGGTGACCCTTCTTCTTGCAGCGCCGCCTCCTCGTCGGTGACCCTTCTTCTTGCTGCGCGGCCTCCTCCTCGCCGCCCCTTCTTCTTGCTGCGCAGCCTCGTCGATATGGTCAGGTAATCCCCACTCCACCCACACCATCCTCCTCCTTTCCTGTCCCACATGCCCCGACTGACGGCGCGACACCTTCCACCAAAATGACTACCCCCTCCTCCAATTAAGCGCCACCCACAACCATTTTGCACGCAGTATAATGTGGAGCTCAGTAGCATGCGGCCGCATGCGCGCACAAGGTCGCTATGGGCTGCCATGCGTGTCGACCGCCAGATCTTGGAGGAGCAACTCGTCTTCGAGGCCACCATCTACATCGCCACGCGGTTGTCTACTTTAAAATATAGGTCGTGCTGTTTTCTCGAGGCCACCGCCAGTGCCTTCTAGTGATTTGTCCTCTGTAATGTTAATATGCAATCTGATGTTCAGTTAACAGTTTGGTCCTCTGAAATGTAATATTCAGTTAACACTTTGGTCCAACAATTACTACATTTCGTAGTATTGTTCTCAAGCATTCTTTGTTTTGTTAACTGTCTTATCTTCTAGTACATGTTTCTATTCTGCAATGTCGTGCTCAGTTAACTATTTTGGTTGATTTGGTCTGCTGTCCATTTAACTGTTTGGTTCAGTTATGCAATTTGATTTTCATTTGCTGTGGGTACAATTTTGTATTGTTATGCATGTGACACCAATTGAATTTGGCTGTACTTAACACATATTCTACTGATAGTATGGCAACTCTCAGTTAACCTGATCAAGATCTTCCTTATGTGTGTTGCAGGGAAACAATGGGAGACACTGCAGTTTACCATAGAGGTTTGTTCAAGCAGGGTCCTTTGGCTAATAGCACATTATTATGCAGTTGCACAAATCATTCTAATATTTAGGTTTCTTATAATTTGGTCTTGCACATGTAGGTCCTACTGATAGAGGCTTGAACCCACTGTTCGACCCAATTTGCATATGGGGAAATGAGATGTCCATGAATATCAGTCAAGTCAAGAAACTCGGAAAGATTGTTAGGATGAAGAAACTTGCAACGAATAACAGCAAGATCTTTGTTTGCATAATGAAGAAGACATCAGTCAACTATAGGATGGTACTAACTTTTTACCTTGTTTTTACCCCTTGCGCCATTTCAAAATTTATAACAATGATTTATGCATAGCTTTGTTTTCAGTACTTTTCAAAGCAGTTCACCGATGATTACCTCTCAAACCACCTGCATGGCCAAGAGGCGAGGAAGGTATTCATTCAACACCCACGGTACAATATTGAAGTCTTGCTGAAGAGGACGAAGGTTGGGCGGGCAATTATCCATAGCCACTGGCCTAAAGTTGCAAGGACATTCAACATCAGTGAAGGCTCAATATTTGCCTTCCGCTTTTGTAGTTTCCTAGATGGGATTCATCTATCTATTTACCGTGTATGATGCTACTTTCCAAAAGTTTTTGATGCTGCATGTGAAACTTGATATTGTTGTGTAATGGCGTAACTGAGTGCCGAAGCTATCTATTGTAATTCAATTATGAAATCCTGGTTGCTGTTATACAGATATGAAATATCTGTTGTGTTTTATAAGAAATATCAATTTGATTAGCATATGGATTATCAATAATAGGCTAATTACCTTGCTTATTAGGGTTTTCTACTGCAGACGGTTACTCAGACAGCACTGTGGGCGATGAACTCAAACAACCCGCACAGTTTCTAGAAAGTAGACGTGTTCGATCAACTAACAATCACACATGGCTTCTGATACGTCTTCAACGTATCTATAATTTTTGATTGTTCTATGCTATTATATTATCTGTTCTGAATGTTAATGGGCTTTATTTTACACTTTTATATTATTTTTCGGACTAACCTATTATCTCAGCAGTCTCTCCTCTCCCTCGTAGTCTTCTTCCTCTCTATAGCGCTTAGCAAAGCTCTGCTGAGATTCCGCCACCACCGCCGCCACCACGCCGTCGTCCTGCCAGAGGACTCGAGCTACTACTTCACCATCGCTCGCTGGATCGAGGAGGTGAAGGCGTCGTCAAGCCATACATGTGTTGAACGTGGAGGTGTCGTCCGTTCGGCACTTGGATCGGGAGTTCGCGGGACGAATCGTGAATGGATCGCAAAGACGTTCGACTACATCAACCACGTTTCTTAACGCTTCCGCTTAGCGATCTACAAGGGTATGTAGATGCAATCTCTCCTCTCGTAGATGGTCATCTCCTAGATTGATCTTGGTGAGCGTAGGAATTTTTTTTGTTTCCCATGCAACGTTCCCCAACATATGCAGCCTACCAAACATGTCCATTATGAATGGAGTGAAAACAACGTGGAACAACAAAGTGCTCTAAAATAGTCAAGAGAGGGAAAGGGAGACGGGGTAGAGAGGGAGAAAGAGTGGACTATTTTAGAGTCCGGAAACAATGTGCTCGTAATCCCGAACCATACATTGGAGAACATGTGAAATAGCTTTGACATGCTCTGGTGAATCCGAATCGCCAAAAAGAAACCAAAAAACACTAAACATGAGCAATAATCTAGACACATGCATATGTGTATTGGGTGTCAAACATATAGTTTGTCTCTGATGAGCGAGCAATACAACCATACATCTAATTATCTAACCATAAGTTGGTTCATGATTTGTGCTAGAAGAAAAAAAACATATAGATGTGCACTACATATGCAAAACTTAACTAAGAATGTACACCCTTCGACCCCCCCCACCACCACCAAATGTCGTGGCTTTAGTTCAGCTTTAGTTTAAGTTTGAATTAAGAGGATGCTTGGATACGTTTTAGTCTCATTATTAAAAGTAGTGGGACTAAAACTTACTAGCCTCATCCATGCTTGGATCCAAATACTAAATAGACTAAAATCAAGTTATTAAGTATTTATTATCCTCCAAACCCTTCAATCCAAAACTCGCATGTGTTAAAGGAGAGGAATTAAATGAGGAGAGAGAGGGCTAATACATATTTTAGTAGGTTTCCTATGACTAAAATTTTTTAGCCTCAAGATTAGTCCTAGCCTCTCTTTAGTCAGGGGTGCTTGGAACTTCAGCCTCTAAAAGAGACTATTTTTAGTCAGACTAAAAAATGGAAGCACACCCGACAACGCACGAGCTGGATCAAGCTCGTGGCGTGGCGGAGCCATGTGCGGAATGCACATTTAGCAACACCAAAATTGTTGAATCAACATCAAAGACTAAAAATAGTCCCTTGGATCCAAGCACCCTTTAAAGCAACGATACTTTTTTTGGATTGGAGGGACTAGTCATTTGTATGCTAAAAAAATTCATCTAATTTCTATATGTGTACATTTTTTTCAGGACTTCTTTTGAAGCTTTGAGCTATGGCTTCCGAACCCAAGCACGAACCCACCGGCCGGAGCTAGCGAGTCAAAAGCGGGCACTCATCCGGGAAACGCCTTTTTCCTCTCTTCATCACTAAAAGAAAAGCCTCGATCCCATCAATGGCCCTTTTCCGTAGGGAGCTCGTGAGGAAAGCTCCTCACGTACATCGGCACATGCCCGACGACGTACCAACAAGTACATCCACAGCACGAGGTTGATTAATTAACCAATGACTTTGCTGTGATTAGAAAAAAAAGGCACGGGCCGGGTATTAGTTAAGCTTATCACGGTACTGAAAAGGTAGGGGCCAATATGACAAATATTCTCCTGTTGTGTGCTCCAAATGATCCCATTGGGTGTCTTTATTCAAGAAAAGAAAAGAAACCCGTCTCTCGTGATCGATCGACCGATCTCATTCGAGAAGGAGAGAATCAACTACGGCGTGCCCTTTCAGATTTTCTATTCCTAAGGCTCCATCTCAGAAAAAAGAGAGGAAAGATTAAACTCCTGGAGTAGTTCACCCGCAAATAAATAAATAAATATTACTCACAAATAAACAAATAAATAATCCCGGAATAGCAACAACCTGGTTCTTGTATTGGTGATGTACTAATGTTAGAGCAATTCCAAATAGCTCCCCTAAATTTAGATGAAGTTGTTTGACAACTTTTTTTTTGTTCCCATAATTTTTTCCTATGTTATTATTTTCATTAAACAAGCCTAGCTAATTGCTCAGGGCCTCCGAATCAGTTGCACGTGTGAGCCAACGAGGTGGGGTGCAAGGCGATGTAGCGGCGGCCAGGCGTGGTGGCGCGTGTGGACATGGGTTGTGTGTGGTGCTCCTCTTCTCAAGTTTCAGCCCGCCAAATTATATGGAAAGGCGATATTCCGTAAAGATGAGGGAAGTTGGGGAAGGGGGAGATTATACGTGTCCCGTAAAAAAATTATTGTGTCCACAGATGTGCAAAAAAGAAAATCTCAAGGCATGGGTGCGAGGTAGGACGTACTAGGGTGACAAGGACATCTAGGACGGACGGGGGACAACGACGGAGCTAGGGTAGGGGGAGAATGGGCAGGGCGTGAACGCGGACGAGGACATAACATACATGAAGAAAGCAAGTTGACGGCGAGGGAGATGGGGATCGATCCCGGGCGATTTTAGGATGGGTCTGACATGTTGCGTCTGACGTGGCGGATGCGTAGCGTCCGGCTCCAAATCCACCACATATATGGGCTAGGTTTGGGGTGTCGGACAACCAGAGCCAATGAACTATTTTTGAAATGTCAGGTTGAAGAAGATTCTTTTGGCCGAGATCATTATTCTGACCTTTTCAACAATCTTCGCCACAAAATAAACTCGACATGAAAGTATTTCACGATCTAACCCTTTTAACAATGCCACAGACCATGACGTTTCTTCTTCATATAAAAACGCCGAGCTAGCTAGCGTTTCAAATCCACATTCAAACGCCGGAGTAGTTAGCGTTTCCAGTCCACATAGAAACGTCAAGCAAGTGGGCGTTGCTGCCCTGGCCAGAAACGCCATAGGGCTTGGCGTTTAGGCCCTGGGTTTAGGAGCAGCTTTTTACTTTGGCGACGGAGCAGCGAATGGGCTGGGTGCCAACGCAGAAACGCCAAAGCCCCTGGCGTTGCTTACCTGGTCCGCAACGCGAGCAACCTCGGCGTTTCTCTTTTGGGCAGGAACGCTAGCTGGCTCGGCGTTTCTCCTTTGAGCAGGAACGCTAGCTAGCTCGGCGTTTCTCCTTTGGGAAAGAAACGCCGCGGACTCTGGCGTTGCTAAAAGGGTCAGATCGTGAAATACTTTCATGTCGAGTTCATTTTGTGACAAAGTTTGTTGATAGGGTCAGAATAGTGATTTCGGCCGATTCTTTTAACAATATGTGGACAAATAGGGAGTTGGAAGATCTGGATGCAGATGCTTTTACATGTTACATGTTGCTAAAAAAACTCCATTTTTCAAGGCATCTTCAACACCAACCCTCAAAATGTCCGCATACGTCTGGACTGCATGGTCTGGACGTCTTGTGCCATCCAACGCGGGCTTATATCGGTCCGTCGAGCGGTCCGCACCATTATTTTCCGGCAAACTGAAACCAATCGTGGAGGTTTTTGCGAGAATCCGGAACAGGCACGTAGGACTCCGACACCCCCGGCCTAGCCAAAAGACAGGCAGAGTCCGCGCTTTTGTAGACGCCCGCCCTGTTTCCGTGGCAAAAAAATCCCCACTCTCTTCTTTCGTCCCGCCACTCTCCACTCAATTCCCGTCTTTTTCTCCCACTGTCTTCTTCTCGAAGAGAAAAAGGCCATGTTCGAAGAGAAGAAGGTGCAGATAGCGGCCGATGTGGAGGACGCCAAGGACCTTGAATTTGGATGATTTGGATGCCGAGGCAAGAATAATCATGCAAGCCGTCCGCTATAAGATGTTGGATCGGCAGAAAGATGAGTTGGAGGTAGCGTACGCGGCGGCGACGACACCTTGAGCGTGGAAGTTCGAACTACCGGCCTGGCAGGGCAGAAAATCTAATTTTCTGCACGGACTGCCAAACTGGTATTTTTTTGTGACTGGGCATGTAAAAATTACAACATACTTGCTTCTTTTTGTGTGTGATCGGGCATGTGATCTGACGTTGGTGTGACACGGCACGTGTATGGTTCAGATTTTAATTGAATTTCAAAAATTTCCTTTACTATCGGACATAGTGTTGGATGGCCGTCTCCGACATCAGTGTCCCTGAACGGGTCTTCTATCCACGGACAGATGTCATAGCAAATTTGCGCGTCAGCATGGAAGATGCCCTCAACCGATACTACTCATCGCATGTACAATGGTGGCATCACGTTGGTGCTGCCGCGTTGTCCACGTAGACGAAAGAAATAAATGAGGCTATAGGTTTGATTTTTAATCCCAACGCACTAACCTAGGATAACCACTCACTGGGGCCCACGTCCTCCCTGTGCAAGCTATTCTCTTCTCGATCCATCCATCTCTGTGTGCATTCTTCTCCAAATCTTCCCTACTTGTGATCGATTCAGCTATCCATCTGCCCCAAACTCACAGGAAATCTCCAATCCCGCTTCTGTCTAACAAATCGAGGTGAGATTTGGTGAAGCTCTTGTATTTCTCCACGCACGAAAATTCTATCCCTATTTTCAGATTTGATCGGTGCGGGACTCCCACATGGAAGAGCTCGATTTCCCAAATTGCCCTTGCTTTAGGTCGGCCGCAACCGCCATGTCCACAATCCTGAGCTTGCGCCGCTGGGCATGGTCGTGTATCCGAGCTCGTGGCCCTCCATGGTCGCGATCTCGAACCAGTTTCTTTCCTCCCCATTCCTCTTTCTCTCGCTTTTTCATCACTTTTCCCGCTTTTTCGCTCGAGGAAGCCGCCTCCTCTGCAGGAATCACCTGTCACCTTCAGGCTATAGCTTTACTGTCATGGTGGCATCCGAGCCTATTTGGCTGACGGGGCATTACCTTTGGGACGACGCGTTGGCCATGCCCTTAAGGAGAAGCGGCAACTAACTCAAAAAGAAAAAAGAAAAAAGAAGTGACGCAGAAACCGTTTGGACGGCGCCTACATACACGTGTACATGCAGTTTTGAATGGATCGAAACGAACAGAGACAAAATGAGGTGCCGTCATGTGGCGCAGAGAGACCCGTTCTTCCGAGCCGCACTTGACGACCCGCTCGTGTCCGCCCGATCCCCATCTTACGGCTGCTGTTCAAAACGGGACGAGACGTTGGTGCTAGACCTCATCCGGGTCTGGCTGCCGCGTAGTCATCAGGTCGGTATTTGTTTACGAGCCACTGCTACATTATCCGGTCACGTTTTTGCGTGCATTTCCTTTCCAGGCCTGCCAATTACGTCTGTGTCCTCAATGTAACTCTCAATATTAGGGGCCGAAAAGTCATTTCGCACTAACCGTTAGCAGCAGCTTGCGTGGTGGAGAGGTCTCTGGACCACTTGTCAGCGAGTGGTTGTGTGACCTTTTGTCGGTTTACCTCTGCAAAATCCGCTTTTCCTCTGACGTACGAGGCCACCTGTAAAGCGACACGCGCAATGCTGAATCAGTCCCTCAAACATAACGGGTCAAACAATGTGAAGATAACATTGACCAGGAGCTCGTGTAAACATCCGGAAGCAGTATGTTTTAAAATTTTGCCGACTTGTTATTTGAAATCGAGCACAACCAAGCATCCTGCAAGATGGAGAACCAGAGACCCCCTTAATTTCGTCCTTGTTCTAACTGTGTATGCATTCCTCGATTTTTTTTATTTCAACAATTTACAAATCCCTGTGCAAAGAATATTATACACAAAAGGCACATTTCGCACCAGCAATGTATGTATTCTTTCTCATGAAATATTAAAAACCTACTACTCCCTTCGTAAAGTAGTGATCTAAACGATCAAATATTAGTTTATAGAGGAAGTACTTTTTTCGAGAGGATTTAAATACCTGCCACTAGTACTACTACTAGTACTCATTTACGACTCCAGAAAAGAAAAGAAGAACCAGAAACCATATATAGAAACAAACATGCTTAACCACTGGTTTGGACTGAAGCATACGACAGCACTGTCCAAGAGGAAAAGTCAAGAGATGCCTTTCTTTTACCACGAGCACGGAGACACCTGTCCCCTGCATTTTTCCTCTCCCGTAGAATCGTCGTCGTCCCTGGTAATTCTTTCTTTTTGCGCATCGTCCCTGATAATTCTTTGAAACCTGAGGCCATCGTCGGCATTTTGGGTAGGGAACAACGGCCGGAGCCGTTAGCGCGCCGTCACCGCGAGGCAGGCCACCCGTTGCTGACTCCTATGCCAGCCACACTTTTTTCCCCTGGATCTGATGAATCCATCCTGATCCTGCCACCAGCAGCGGCCGAACTAGAATTATTGTGAGTGAGAGGAGGGCTTTGCCATGTGGCGGATTCAAAACCTTCCCCCCTCCACCCACCCGGCCACCCCCATTTAGATTTGAACATTTTTAAACCACCACCACCACGTAATTCGTCCCGGATACTAAAAGCGAGGTGCCTTAATTCCATTAAAATATTCCTCCCCCACTCTCTCTCTCCCTCCCTCTGGTGACTCTGTCCCTGTCGCTGGCTCTCTCACCCTTCCCCCGAGAGAAAGAGAGAGAGAGGGGAGGAGGCGTACGCGAGCTGCTGCGCCTGTGGAGGAGGAGCCACGGCCACGGGGTTGCGCATCTCCACGGCCACGGGGAGCTCGCGCGCGCTGCCATTCCTGAGGCCTCGGCGGTTTCCCAGATCGGCTGGTCCGGTGGTGTTTTTCTGCGGTTTTCTGTAGAATTTGGGAGTCGTTTGCTGGGCGCGGGGGATTGGATTGGCGCTGGGAGGAGGTTGGGCTGTGTGGATTTGAGGTGGTCAGCGCGGAGATCCCGTCGGAGGCGGGAGTTTTGGGGCTCTCCGCGAGGTGATCTCGGGCGCGCCGGCCGGCGATGGCGTCGGTGGAGGTGCGGTCCGTGCGCAAGTCCGCGGCGCTGCGCCCGCGCGGGCCCACCAAGGTGCAGCCCGCGCGGTCCATGTCGCTCGACTACAAGTACTCCGCCGCGCGTGCCGGCGTCGAAGCCGGCCCGGCGGCCAACGGCGTCGGGCGCCGGGCCGCTGCTGCGGCGGCGGACGAGGAAGGGGAGGCGGTGCCGCCCGAGAGAGACGCCGACTCTCCCTACAGCTCCAAGGCGACGACAACGGAGGAGGAGGAGAGTGCTGGGGGTGGCGGGGAGGTCGATTCGGCGTCCTCTGCAGCCGCAACGCTGCGGAGGCCGTCGCCGACGGCGGCTGCTGGCCCCTCACCACGCGACACCAGATGGGGTGACACCAGCTCCTACGGTGCTAAAAAGGTGGCTTTCCCCCTTCGTTTTTGCCCTTTCTGTTTTCCGACACTTCTGGAATGGCAGAATTTATATGGATAATGCTTAAAAGTTTTGTGGTTTCTGAATCTGTGAACTCCTATTATTCAGAGTTTTCTTTTTTGGTAGTTTGATTGAATTCCTGCATTAACCAGCTGTAGAGCCTATTTCCAGCAACCAGTAAACACAATTGTGAAGTGCTAGGCTGAGCTACATAGATACCAAGATGTAACTCCATTTCTACGTGCTTTAGAGCATCTACAACCGGACCCCCACTTCCCCCCCTAAACGTCCGAGCGGCAGCTCGGACACCTCAAACAGCCACCCACCCGGACCCCTCAAACCCAGCCCAAACGTCCAGGCTGTCCGACCCATTCGTGGGGCGGATTTAGGGCTGCCCGGACGTGTCTGCCATGTTGGATTTGGGGCTGCCCGGACGCGTCTGCCATGTTGGACCGGCCCATCCCGACCCCACAAAATCACCCCCTATCCCCACCCTGGAGCAAACCCTAGCCATTCTTCAGTCCACTCCACTTCCAGGTAGCCCCGCACCACCCCCGGTTCCTATCCGCACAGCTCCTGTCATCTCCGGCATGGCTAGCAGCGGTCTGAGTCCGCCCGGTCCGGATCCATCGACTGGTATCTGGCTGCCGGCTCGGGCAAGTTTGAAGTAGCCGTTTGTTTGGCTTGCGGTCCACCGTTTCCTGAGAGGGCGGCAGATCCACCAGCTGGGCGCCTTCTCTGCCACTCCGGATGGCATCCATTGGTGGCATTGCCTCAGGCGTAAGCTCGCATCGCCTGTTCGCACCGTTACCGCATCAGGCGTGCGCTGAGAGGAGGGCTGGCCAGCGTTGGATCCTTGTCCCTGCGGCATCGGACTCCGAGTCGGAGGTCAATGCGCAAGGCCAAGAGGTCGAGGGACGATCGTGCCCGCCGTGAAAGGGAGAAGGTGTGTTGCGTAACGGCGGCCGGCGACGAGGAAGCCCGTGCTCGGATCTGGGCCAAGAGGCGTGCCCGGGCCGCCCGTGACCTTGCTGTGGAGCAAACCCTGGCCGTCCGTACCCTCGCCAGCCTCCCCCCCAAGGAGGAGGATCTGAACATGTCCAGTGTCGTGTCCGACATGTCCAGCTCTGGCGCCGAGCAGATCCTCCTCGACCCCTACTATGTCTTTGACCACTACTTTCGCGAGCACGAGGACAAGGGCAAGGGCAGCCGTAGGTGATGAACTAAACTATGTATATCTATATAGTGTTAATTTAGTTATGATGAAGTAGTAGAAGATGCCATCATTTTGGTAGTCTCTCATGGTATGTACCTATGTTTTAAAAGCGTCCCTAAGGCGACGCCTAGGCGTCGAAGCGCTCCCCCTCCGCTTTGGAAAATCGACCGCTTTGGGCGCCTAGGCGTCCAAAGCGCCCGCCTAGGCGTCGCCTAGGCGCCAAAGCGCCCCCCACTCCCTAAGGCGGTAAGGCGTCGCCTTAAAAACATAGGTATGTACAACTCCCCTATGTAATGTCCGGACTATGTGAACTATGTGCAATGGAAGTATGTGTGTTGAAATCTACGTTGCATGTTTTTGCATGGATTTGAGGGTTTGCATATGAGGGGATGACTGCGCACACGGACAAATGAGGTGCGGGCCGGCGCTGTCCGTGGACGTTTACGGGGTCATATTTGCCCAGTCCGGTTGTAGATGGTCGTAGGTTGTTGTCCATGATACTGCAGTTATACATGTTGCCACTTGACGTTGCAATGCCAGGAAGGCGCCATGCGAAGTTTTGGCGGGAGTTCGAGGAATGTGTTGTTCTCTAGTTATAGACTTCTAGGTTGTTATCATGATGTGATCTGTCATAAAACATTGCACTGCGCTTACTGTTAGGGGTATGTTAAACCCATAAATAGAGCTTCATCATTTAAATTTTGATCCACAAATGGTGTTTCAGTAGTTTGTACTTATTTCCTGTCGTGTCTTTGGTAATTTTTCTGTTTTAGCTACCCATTATTACATATAATACTGTTGTGTCACAATTAAGAGATGCATTAGGTACTTATTAAACATCCAATTTCAAATTGAACAACTTCTGGAATTATACAACTGATATGCCTGTATCTGTTTTTCAACTTGGAGTAAGACGCTAATTTACATTCTACCTAACACTTGTTGCAGAAGCATAGAGTTTTTTGTCAGCTTCCAAATGGTGATTGGGCCTTATGCACCGTGATTACTACCTCTGGTGACGAGTCTGTACTAAAGGTTCCTGAAGGAAAAGTAAGCTACCTAAAATCTGCGTGGAAGATCTTATTATCTCTTTGAAATTATTATAGTTTGACTCCCCTTCTTCCAATTGAAGGTTCTAAGATTGAAAACGGAGAGCCTTCAACCTGCAAATCCTGAAATTCTTGATGGAGTGGATGATCTTATGCAGCTGAGTTATCTAAGTGAGCCATCTGTGCTGTACAACTTGCAGTACAGATATTCACAAGACATGATTTATGTGAGGATAGATCAGAACCTTGTCTTTTCTTCTGGAGTTCAATGAATTTCTTAGTGATATGCTATTGCATTGTAGACTAAAGCAGGTCCAGTTTTGGTGGCCGTCAACCCTTTTAAGAAGGTTGCACTGTATGGTAATGAGTATATTAAAGCATATAGAAACAAAACAATGGACAGTCCACATGTGTATGCAATAGCAGATTCAGCGCTTCGTGAAATGAAAAGAGGTCAGTCTATTAGTACATCTTTCTTGCTGGTATGATCTTTCAATTTTCTGAGGAAAATCATCTACATCTATGCCTAACTAATTGACATGTTCATTTGCAGATGAAGTTAACCAGTCCATTATTATAAGGTTGGTATCTTCTATTTTTTCAGTAAGAACTAAGAAGCATTCAGTGGGATTCATGTTGTAATAACTTTGCACCTGAATTGATATGTACTCCCTCCGTTCCTAAATATATGTCTTTTTAGACCTTTCAAATGGACTACAACATAAGGATGCATGTAGACATTTTTTAAGTGTAGATTCACTCATTTTGCTCCGTATGTAGTCACTTATTGGAATCTCTAAAAAGACTTATATTTGGGAACGGAGGGAGTAATAGATAGCGGAGCCAAGCCACATGAAATATGTATTTTTGGGATTGGTACTTTGCATTTTCTGCTACTTTTTTCTGTCAGCTGAACAGAATAAAAGTCACGTAACCAGTGAAATGTACTTATATTAATCGTCTCATGCATTGTCCATCGTTTCAGTTCACACTGCGAGGGTCCTACCGGGATATTAAAATATGCATGGTTGTTTGTCATACAAAAATTGGAACTTGAGTAGTCCACTTCCAACAGATGCAATAGGCACACACCAACCCTATAATTGTCTCATGCATTGTCCATGATTTCAGTTCACACTACAAGGGTCCTACTGGGACATTAAAATATGAGCGGTTGTTTGTCATACAAAAATTGGGACTTGAGAATAGTCCGGTTCCAACAGATGCAATAGGCACACACCAACCCTATAATCTCATGTACCTGTTCCTTTTCCTTCACATGGTTCACCAGTAAGTAATAAATGTGGTAGATTTTTCTGTATCGCCTTAGATTGGAATAAACAGTGAGTAGTACACCGCAAAAATCTAATAAATTTACTGTAGCTGATTAAAAAGGTTCACTGTGCATGATACACTTCAGTTTGCACTTTCAGCTTTTTTGTTTCATTGACATTATTTAAGCAACCGTCATTCTTTTTTACTTAAACCATGATATGGTGAGCAAATGAATGAGTGATGCCATTTTCTATGTAGTGGTGAGAGTGGAGCAGGAAAAACAGAAACTGCAAAGATTGCCATGCAGTATCTGGCTTCACTTGGAGGTGGAAGTGGCATAGAGTATGAGATCCTACAGACCAACCCAATACTCGAGGCGTTTGGCAATGCAAAGACATTAAGAAATGATAATTCAAGTCGCTTCGTAAGTTTTTTCTTGTGAGAATCACAATACTGTACCGCGGAACAAAGTATGGCTAATATTCTTATATTTTTTATTACAGGGAAAGCTCATTGAAATTCATTTCAGTACGACTGGAAGAATATGTGGTGCCATGATTCAAACATGTATGCAGATTCTGCCGAGTGTACCTGCTTTATATCATTAGCATTTTCTGGTTTACATTTAATTTTATGTTTTTTATTGATGAAATTTTCTAATGATCTTGCTGCATGCGCAATTGGGCAGTTCTACTCGAGAAGGTAACTCCTAATTTTGTGGTTATCTTTTCTCCTACACACTGTTTTAGGATAAGTAATCTAATCTGAACTGTTTCCACTATGGTAGTCAAGAGTTGTACAGTGTGCGGTCGGTGAGCGTTCCTACCATATATTTTATCAGCTATGTGCTGGTGCTCCAACGACTCTCAGAGGTACATAATCTATTCATCCTGTCTGAATTTTTTAGTCGCTGGCTTATTTGGTTTGTACAGTTGTACATGTGATGGCATCCTAGTATATCCTCTCAAACTTCTTTTGAACATAGTCCTTTTCCTCCTGCTTATTACAAGAACCATTATTTGTGCTGCTCGGTTTTCAACATAGTTACTACAATGTCTTCCATCGACAATTGACGTTTCTCCATTCTTTTGCATTGCACAATACTTAGTTGTACATGGTTTTCTGTGCAATGTTTTGATACAGAGAAGTTGAATTTGAAGAAGGTGGATGAATACAAATATCTGAAACAGAGTTGTTGCTATTCAATTGCTGGTGTGGATGATGCCGAAATGTTTCATGCTGTAACGGTATAATATACTTTTGCCTCCTTCTAATTAAAATACCTTCTTTTAGATTACCTGGGGCACAACAATAAATACGTCGCTATATAAGGTTAATTCCATCGAAGCATTATCATGTTTGTTGTTCTTGTGCACTGTCATGTTTGTTGACTTATATTTTTAATAGGAAGCTATGAACATCGTCCATATCAGCAAGGAGGACCAAGATAATGTTTTTGCAATGGTTTCAGCTGTGCTCTGGCTTGGAGATGTCTCTTTCACAATTATTGATAATGAAAATCATGTTGAGATCACTGTAGAAGAAGGTAAAAAGAACATGTTCAGTCGCTAATATGGTTATATGGACCATAACTTCCACAATATTATGGTCTTTGGTGATGATTTGGTTAACATACTGTTGTATATCATCAGTTTTAAATACTGATGGTTACTGCTGTGTATTTTCGTCAATTTTGTTCAATGTTTTAGTATAACATACCGCAAATGTGAAGACCTGAAAGCAAATTAGCATTTGTATTGCATTTGTATCACTGGCTGGTTCTATTTTATAAAATTAACAAAATAGATTTTATTTCAGCTGCGGAAACGGTTTCACGACTTCTTGGCTGCAGTATTGAAGATCTCAATTTAGTTTTGTCAAAGCGGCACATGAAAGTTAATAATGAGAATATTGTCCAGAAGCTTACTCTTACACAGGTTAGCATGGTTTCTCAACTAATGGCTAGGCAAATTACTAGCCATGAAGTTCTATTTGATTTACATCTCTTACACACCTACCTCCCTTTGGATATTGCAGGCAACTGACACAAGGGATGCTCTGGCCAAAGCTCTCTATGCCAGTTTGTTCGAGTGGCTTGTAGAACAAATTAACAAGTCCCTTTCAGTTGGCAAGCGTCGAACTGGGAGATCAATCAGTATTCTTGACATCTACGGCTTTGAATCATTTGATGTAATGCACTTCCCTTTGGCCTGCATTTTCACATTTTCATTGTCAAATGTTTTCTCATGACACGCTATCAATTTGCAGAAAAACAGTTTTGAACAGTTCTGCATTAATTATGCCAACGAGAGGCTACAACAACATTTCAATCGCCATTTGTTTAAGCTTGAGCAAGAGGTGAGTTGTTGTTTGACTTTCAGGTGCATGTTTTGCAGCATTGCAATTTTGCTTAGTTTCTGGTACCAGCAGGTGTACATTTTATAGTGATCATTCTTGTTCTTTTATTGACTTCACAATAATTTAACACCACTCAGTAAAGAAAAAAAATACATTAAAGTTACAAGAGCATTGATGCTCCTATTATTCCGTGAACTTCTCTTACTGATTATGGCTTCGGCTTCTGTCACAACTGTAACGTTCTCCTTATAAAATGTATTGCATTCACTCCACGGTTATCGATTTTCTTGTAGTAACTTTCTGAAAAATATGTCATTTCTGTGATCAGGAATATGTTGAAGATGGCATTGACTGGGCTAAGGTTGAGTTTGAGGACAATCAGGACTGTTTGAATCTATTTGAGAAGGTATGGGCCTGTACATTGTCTTCATTGTTGTCATCATCAAGAAATCATAAATATATTAGTCTGTGCGGCAATGCTTTAAATTCTACCAGTCCCGGTGCACGTAGCTCCCCCTTGCATAGGGTCTGTGGAAGGGTCCGACCACTTTGGGTCTTTTGTATGCAGCCTTTCCCTACATTTCTGCAAGAGACTGTTTCCAGGACTCGAACCCGTGACCTCATTGTCACAAGGCGACAGCTTTACCGCTGCGCCAAGGCTCCCCCTTCGCTTTAAATTCTACCAGTACTTCCGTAAAAAGCACATGCCTATTTTATTTGACATAAGCAGAGGGGGAATGCATTTGTTTTTCTGGGAAGTGGTTAACTTAAAAAATTCCAAATATAAATTTATTGCAAGTGCTATTTTCCCATAGCATTCAATCATTCTTAGCTCAGAGACAAAAATTCACTACTAGAAAAATAGAATGTGATAGAAGGTCTCCACATTACTCAAAGTAAAGCCTGCAGATTTCAGATTGTACCAATATGCAGATACTTCCATTTTTAGGAATACAGGGGTTCTACAAACTTGGTAAATACTGCTTGATTGACTAATCCTAACGGTGTACAAGTAAATGTAGTTGCTGGTTTCTCAAACCATGATGATAACTAGCATCGGGAAAACAAGGGTGGAACATATAACTGGCTTATCACAGTGGATTCTGGGTTCCCAGCCAAGGTGTATATTGGGTTATGGTATGTTTGGATTGGGATCAAAGTGTACCCTACATTTTTTTTGGACATGACCATTGGCCTCTGTTTGGACGAAGACCATCTTTTTGGCATACCAATGCTTCTTTACCAACTCTAGTTCAGTTTTCTAGCCAATGTTGTCCAATCCATTGGCAAGCAAAACCTCAACCAAAATTTCGGCTCAACTTTTTGACATGACTACCTTGGGCACAAACCGAACATACCCTTAACCTTGGGCACAAACCGAACATACCCTTAACCTTGCCGGAGTTTAATGAGTTCTGTAGATGTCTTGTGGCAAAATTAAAATAAAGAAAATAAAACTCGCTTACATCCATATTTCTTGTTGTTGTTTGAGAACTTGGTAAAAATGTCTGGGATTCTTTATCTTGCTTACTTCTCTTACTGGATACAGAAACCACTGGGGTTGTTGTCTCTGCTGGATGAGGAATCTACATTCCCTAATGCCACAGACCTTACTTTTGCAAACAAGCTCAAGCAACATCTTGACACTAATTCTTGCTTCAGAGGAGAAAGAGGCAAGGCTTTCACTGTCCGTCACTATGCAGGAGAGGTTGGGAGTTGTCAAATATCCAGTTCCATGTTCACATCAGTCTTTCTTTTACCACTTGTCAACTTTATTCCATTTCTTTGATGATTAGGTGGCGTATGACACATCGGGTTTTCTGGAGAAGAACAGAGATTTATTGCACATGGACTCAATTCAGTTCCTTGCCAAATGCAAATTATCTATACCACAAACGTTTGCATCTAAGATGCTTGCTCAATCTGATAATCTAGAATCTGTACCATACAGGCCTAGTGTTGCTGATTCACAGAAGTTAAGTGTAGCAATGAAGTTTAAGGTAAAAAAACTTTGTGGCCCCAAAGAAATTTCTAAGGAGATCTTGAATGAATCAGATCAACTGTTAACAACTGTCTGTTTAAATGTTTGGCAGGGACAATTGTTCCAACTTATGCAAAGACTTGAAAGCACAACACCACACTTCATACGTTGCATTAAACCAAATAATTTGCAGCTCCCTGCCATTTACGGACAAGAACTTGTGCTTCAGCAACTGAAATGCTGCGGGGTTCTTGAAGTTGTGCGCATTTCAAGATCTGGGTACCCAACGAGAATGACTCATCAGAAGTTTGCTCGGCGGTAATTCAAATATCTGTATATCTGTATTATGCTTCTGATTTTTGTTGCGTGCAAGACGTTAACGATTCAAATTATCAGGTATGGTTTTCTTCTTCTTGAGGATGTTGCGTCTCAAGATCCACTTAGTGTTTCGGTTGCAATTCTTCATCAATTCAACATTTTGCCTGAGATGTATCAAGTTGGCTACACAAAGTTGTTCTTCCGAACTGGTCAGGTCAGTCAAGCAGTCTTTGTTTCATTAATTAACACACCTGGGTTATTGTTGTATTCCATACATTATGCTGCTACTTTGTTTGCGCTCTGTATTCTTCTCGTACTCACTGGGTTTCACTTTCAGAATAGACAGGTAATTAGATAAGAATTCCTTATGCTGCCCAATATTTCACAGCAGGGCAGCTTAGTAATTTGATATTCGACTGATATGCTTGTGATTTGCTAGTGCACTGATTTGCCGTTGTCTAGCAAGGCCATTAATAAATACATTGTGATTTGCTATAAGAGGCAGTAAGACACCAAGTTTATATATTTTACAGTCCTAGTAGGGATGGATCCTACTAAGCATACACTAAATAAGGAGTAAAAATACACAGAAATTGGGATCCACAAGATCCAGGTAGTACGGCAGCACTGATCTATAAACAACAAAGGTTCGTAAATAGAAAAAATAATAAAATATATATACAAGAAAAATGCACCAAACAGGTATCAAGGAGAAAACATTCAGGTAGGGATGCTTTCCAAAGAGCATACCAAGAGCACAATGGCTCACGGTTCACACATTTTTCAACTACATCTGGTGTTCTGTTTAGTGAATGACAAGTGGTGGCTCTTGTTCTTCTAGTGCACATGCCGGTGTCAGTTTGGCTTGCCTTCTTTTTCTTGTGTAAGTGATGTATTTCTGGAAAATGCTGTATCACCGTGTTTGTTCCTCTGTACTGTATCACATATCGGGTCGACATATTTTCATGGTTTTCAAGTAGAGGTGTTGGCCTATGATACTTATATGAATTGACATCACATGTTTAAAGTTGCTTTCTTAAAATTTATAATTCATAATTATGCTGTCTTTGAAGTTTGAGTGGTTATTTATACATTTGTCTACTACTGTTACTTAAGCTTCTAATGACAACTATCTTGCGTTGCTTCAATTTTTGGGAACTGAAGATTGGCAACCTTGAGAATACTCGGAATCGTACTCTACATGGTGTTTTAAGGGTTCAAAGCTGTTTCAGAGGGCATCAAGCACGGCGCCATGCAAGTGAACGAATCAGAGGAGTTTTGGCTCTTCAATCATGTACGCTATCCAAGCCCCACTGCTTTATGCATTACTGTATTTCTTGTTGCTCTATCTTTCTCTCCTACTCATGCTTACTATATGGGCCGGTTGCTCCTCATATCTTGCAGTCATTCGTGCTGAGAATGCAAGACAAAGTTATTCATCTCTGTCGAAGAAACATAGGGCAGCCACTCTTGTGCAGAAAAATCTAAAAGGCTGGCTTGCAAGAAGATACTTCATTAAGATACGGAAGGCTTCAGTGGTTGTACAATCTGGTAAGAAGATTTTCCTCATTCTTTTTTTTAGAACCATGCAGGAGAACTGTATGTGTATTTTCCTCTTCTCGTCAGACTCTGTAAAGATAGAAGTGGTAATATGACACACCGTCTTCACATAACATGAAGGTATCCGTGGTTGTCTTGTTAGAAGATGCGCCGGCAATGTTGATCTACTGAACGTGTTAAGAGAATTTGAATCGAAAAAGGTACACGGTTATATCTGTTTCTCTGCTCTGGTACTGGCTTTCCCCCTATCTGCTCGCACTTAAACACATGAACTAAATTATTTCAGGAGGCAGACGGCGACCAAATCTTGATCAAGGCGTCCTTCCTGGCCGAGCTGCAACGCCGAATCCTAAGAGCGGAGGCTACAGTTCGAGAGAAGGATGAGGAGAACGAGATGCTACACCAGCGGCTCCAGCAATACGAGAACCGATGGTTAGAATACGAGCAGAAAATGAAGGCGATGGAGGAGATGTGGCAGAAGCAGATGCGGTCGCTGCAGTCAAGCCTGTCGGTGGCGAAGAAGAGCCTGGCCCTGGACGAGACGCCTCGGATGTCGGACTCGTCCGTGGAGCAGAGCTGGGAGAGCAACGGGAACCACGTGGGCGGGGGCTCCTCCCAGCAGCTGGCCGCGGCGCCGCGGATCACCGGGCGCGATATGAACGCCAGCATGAGCGTCATCGGGCGGCTGGCGGAGGAGCTGGAGCAGCGGAGCCAGGTGTTCGCCGACGACGCCAAGTTCCTGGTGGAGGTCAAGTCCGGGCAGGCGGACGCGAGCCTGAACCCGGACGTGGAGCTCCGCAGGCTGAAGCAGAACTTCGACTCGTGGAAGAAGGACTTCGGCTCCCGCATCAGGGAGACCAAGGTGATCCTGAACAAGCTCGCGAGCGGCGGCGGCGGCGGCAACGAGTCCTCCCCCAACTCGGCCAAGCGGAAGTGGTGGGGCAGGCTCAACACCTCCAAGTTCTCGTGAGTGTATGGTGATGGTGACGGTGTAGACGCGCCGGCATTTTACACGCCGGCGCTAGTCCTAGAGAGGTTTGTGAGTGCTGCTGCGGAGTCCAGTGTTTTGGGCTGGATGAGTATGTATGTGATTCGTGGAGGGCGAGTTGTATAGTTCTTCCACTGGGGGGCTGCTTCTTTTCTAGGCCACCCATGAACCACTGAGTTGTGATGTAATTACTTGCTAAGATATACCACTACTTGAAGGGGAGAGATTGGGGATTGATTGCTCAGTTCTTTTTCTTTTGCCATCTTGTCTTCTGCGTATGTATGTATGTTATGTTTGTATGCGGTTTAGTTTGACTGCAGTCAAGTAGGATGTGGGCATCTATTCCTACATGCATATTCACGTGTAAATTGTTTGTTTGTTTGTTTGTTTTGCACAAGCAGGTGTAAATTGTTTTCATGAATTTGCAGGTGTGTTTGGTTTCAGTTCAGTCATCCAGAATATCTTCACTGGTCAAGATTAGATAATATCAGGGGAATTCGTTGCTCATACTTATTGCAATGCTGTCATTCATTTCGGAATTGCCCTAATTGAGTAACATAACATGATAGATCAACCTGGGAAATACAAGAGTCCTGCAAGTTGCAACGTAGTCAAAGTATAATACAACTATAAATAACTTCAACTGAATGGCAATACATTCCTTGTGCTCCGGCATCGTCCACCTATGAGTTGACCGGGACGTCTTATTTATTCCAGCAGTGCTAACTGCGCTGCTTACGTTATCCAAGCTTGCCATTCAGCCGGCCTCTTCTTGCTTCAGACCATCGATCCTGTAACAATAAACCCAAAATACAGTCAGTTCAATTGTTACGTACTTAGAATAATGAGCTCGAACGGCATCGATGCCTAGTACATGTACTCCAGTTCTCTTAGGTTTGAATGAACTAGCACTCTGGTGGGGTAAGCATGTCAGTCACAGTTCATGTGTGGTCTGTCAACCAAGTGAAGCAGCAGCTAGCTCACCTCCGCAGTTGCCAGGGATGCTGACGCCGCACTGCTGGGAGACGTAGAACACCTTCTCCATGCTGATGTTGTCCCGCACGCCGGGGCTGCCCAGGTAGCTGCAGACGCAGGGCACGTCCACGCTCTTCACGGCGTCGCAGCACTCCTGCGACGGCGGCACCGTCGGCGCGCCCTTCTGCACGTACTGGTAGCAGGCCTCGTTGAGCGCCACAACGTCGTCCTGGCAGCCCGCCGGCCCCGCCGCTGCTGCGGCGGCAAGGAGAAGGAACATCGCCACCGCAGTCAGGCTGGCGCGGGCGAGCTGAGACATCTTGCCGGAGTTTTCCCTTCACGCCGCTGCTGTGCTGTGCTTGTGTGTCTCGTGGATGGTTGGTTGCTCTTGTGGTGCGGCGGTGATGTGCCATGGCTAGGGTATTTATAGTGCTTAATGGTTCTAGAGGGTCTGGCTTGTTTGGTGGGCTGGCTGGCGGGGGAGCTGGTGTTTCGGCTGGGAACCGGCCATGGAAATGCAACGCTTGTGAGCTGGTTCCACGGTGCGTGCTTGCTTGATCTTTGTGTTTGCATGCAAATGCGATAGGTGTGAGAATGTTGGTGAGTTTGTTCTAGTCCCTGATCATCCGCATGCCTGAACAGAACTTCAGATAGAGAGGCCTGGATGCTAGATGAATTTCGGCATGGATGCGTTGGATGTTTATGTGGGCTCAACCATATCATTATTTATTTGCACAATTTAGTGGAGAAAAGATAAGCAATCGCGGCCGTAGAAGTAGTCAAACTGTAAGTGCATCTAGGACCCCATTGTGGGTTTTGATGAATCATGACAACAAGACTAAATAAAGGGACTAACAATTTCTCAAAGTGTTGATCAGTTATAGTCCCAAAAGATGTTGAGTTCGGAGGATGGTTCGCGACCCCTCGAAATACAAGGATCAAGCTTTGGCATGATCACTTCGAGTCATAGGTATGCCAATTCTATCAAAGGGGGTCTTGGGTCTTGTGAGAAGTATTTCTTGATATGTTATCAAAGTTCAGTCTCCAAAACCCATCAAAATTTCTCATTATTTCAAGTCCTAACTCTCTTCACATTCATCTGTTCGAAACCTCCAAGTTGATTCCATCCGGAGCCTCTGATGCAATCTACAAAGTTAGTTAGTTGCACTTTGTGCGTTTCAGACCCCCCAAGCAAGGTGTCTCGTATATCCAAGATGGTACAAAAACTTTCTACTCACGTTCTGTACCTCCAGGTGACTTTTGTCCCAATAATCCTACACCTACTAAGAGTCTTACGTAAGTTTACTTAACCTTTCATACATTC